>NC_056744.1:314998118-315328118 GCF_019279795.1 Protopterus annectens
GTCCTTCTCCTGAAGGGAACTCTTTCTCCGGAGTCGTCCTCAGAAGGTCCCACTGTGGAGCCACCCCAGAAGGAACAGTGCAAGTAGAAGCACCTTGATTCCCCTGAGGAATCTATCACTGAGGACACCGATTGCAATGAGGTTGAAGTGTCCCCACGGTCTCCCTCGGAAGACGTCTCATTTGGAGACATTCTCGAGATCCTCAAGCAGAGGAGAGACTGGAAGTCCTCTACCCCTTTGGAGGAATCAGTGTTCTTGCAGGCCTTCCGTGCTCGGCCATCTACTTCCTGGGTAACTCCACCTGCAGATGAGCTTGTTAAACTGATCATGCAGCGTGTCTGGAAGGCCCCGGACAACGTAGAACCTGTTCTCCAGAGGCCAGACAAAATTTTATCCACCCCCGAAGATCAGCCCAAACGGCCCAAGCAGTTAGTTGATTCCATGGTCGTGGTGGCGGCCACCAAGAGGTAACTGGTAGAAGATAGCTCCACTGTTCATCCCCTGAACAGGGAATCTCAGGCTATGGACAGACTGGAGAAGCAGACCTACGCTTCAACAACCTTTGCCATTCGATCGCTGAACTATCTGGCACAATTTACTCGCCTCCAAGGAGACCTAATTTCAGAAATGTCTACCTCTGGCAGGGGGTACTGCCTGACTGAGGTGCATGACACTGTCGCCTCGCAGCTGGCTACCCTGGAATCTATCTTGAACTCCATGATGCGCTTGATCTCTCACACCGAGGGGGCAGCTCAAGCAGCCGCATCAGGCATTGTCATGAGACGGCATGCCTGGAAGCGTTTCTGTCATTTCGCAGACCCCTTTAAATCTTCCTTCGTCAACGCACCTGTTGACAAATCTTCCCTTTTTGGTCCCAAAGTAAGAGAGAGACACTATCACGAAGTGAGAATGACCTTGTCTGCTGTGGGCATATGTCCTGTCCCCCCCCCCCCCCCCCAAGAGATCCTATTCCAGGTACCAGAGGGGAGAAAAATTGTGGTTCAAGAAGTCCCAAGGATCTTTTTGCGACACTTGTGGTGAGCAGTCGTCGTCTCCCCCCCCCCCCCCGGGCAGAGATGGCAACTCATCCAGAAAGCGCCCCTTTTGGGGCAGAGGGGGTCCGCGCAACCAGGACGCTAGAGATTCCTTCTCCGGCCGACCCTATCAGCGCTCCTAAGCAGCGGCCCGATTGCTTTCCTCTGGAAACAGTCGGGGGTTAATTTTCCCTGCACCTACAAGCCTGGCAGCTCATCACTATGGATGCATAGGTGCAGGGAATAATATCTAGAGGCTATCCTATCCCATTGTCTTACTCCCAGACCCGTCAAACGAATCCACAATGTTCCACCCAGTCAGAAGGCTGTAGCAGCCTTAGAAATCGAAAAGCTGCTAAGAAAAAAAGTCATCCAGCCAGTCCCACCAGACCAGAGAGGATCCGATTTTTACTCAAGGTTCTTTTTAGTGCCAAAAAAGATGGGACTGGAGGCCAATCCTGGATCTCAGCTTACTAAACAAATTTATAAAACCTCAAAAATTCCGGATGGTCACGGTACAGTCCAGCCTCCCCTTTCTAGGGAAGGACATCTGAATGTGCTCTATAGATCTCCAGGATGTGTAGTACCACATAAAGATGGACAAACACTCCCAGAGTTTCTCCGCTTCCGGCTGGGAGCCAATCGCTATCAGTTCACGGTAGTGCCACTTGACAGCCCTCAGTGTGTTCACACAAATGTATGGCAGCCGTAGTAGCTCATCTCCGACTACAAGGATTCAGGTGTTTCTGTATCTAGACGATTGGCTCCTTACTGCCTCGACCAGGAATCTTCTCGTCCACAGCCTCTTTTACACTCAAGGCCTTGCTCTTCACTTAGGCATCATGATCAACATGGAAAAATCTCAAATGTCACCAACAAAATCACTGGAATTTATTGGAGCGATCTTCAGTACAACGTCCTGTCAAGCTTCCCTTCCTCCTCACAGGCTCTCAAAAATAAGAAGCCAGATTCAAGTCCTCCTCCAACAGACTTTTGTACCAGCACGCCTTGTACTACAGCTATTGGGATCTGTGGCAGCAACCATTACCTTAGTTCCACTGGTGAGGTTGCACATGAGACTAGTACAGTGGCCGATCTTAATCCATCCAGTCGACCACATGATACGCCTTACAAATCTTTGCAAGAAAGAAATGTGTTGCTGGATGAAGCCAGAATCAAATCTTTGGTGTCGACCATTCTGCCTTTCCAGCCCAGGGCCACAGTGACCACATACGCTTCCCTGCTAGGGTGGGGGGGTATTTCCAGGGAAAGACGGTCCAAGGCACCTGGTCCCCCATGGAGTCCAATTTACACATAAATGTCCTGGAATTGAGGGCAGTTCTCTTAGCGTTGCAAGCATTCCACACATCCCTCCCTTCCTGGAATATTGCAGTTCAATTGGACAACATGTCGGTCGTCTGATATATCAACAAGGCAGAACCAGGTCATACCCCCTGTGTCGGGAAGCCATGAGAATTTGGCACTAGGCAATAGCTTCCAGCCACTTTCTTTATAGCACCGCACATTCCCGGGAGTTCCAACCTTATTGTGGACAATCTGAGCAGGAACATCCTGATGCCGCATGAGTGGTCCTTCAGTCTTATAATAGCAGATCAGATCTTCCGCTGTTGGGGCAGGCTTGGCTGCGACCTGTTTGCTTCCCCTCTAAACAACAAATCAGAAGCTACTTTGTCTTGATCCCCCCCCCTCAGAGGGACTCACTGAGGGATGCTCTGACACACGATTGGCCCCCGGGTCTGCTGTATGCCTTTCCCCCGTTTCTCCTCATCCCGAAATTCCTCCAGAAAACTCAAAGGTTGAAAAGCAATGTAATCCTCATTGTCCCTTATTGGCCCCGTCAAGTCTGGTTCCCTTTCCTATGGCCTCATCTGATCCACAGCCCTTGGATCCTGGATCAATCCCAAGGTCTGCTATCTCACCCTCAGGGACTGATTCACCCCAGTCTCTACAGCCTCAAGCTCACAGCTTGGTATCTCCACTTCTGATGATTGCCAGGCTTCCTGATATTTCATCTCCTGTCTGTGAGATTCTTCTAGCTTCACACAAACCTTTTATTCTAGTAAGTGGGCTAGGTTCTCTACATGGGCGAAAGATAGGGTTGCCACCTTTTCAAATGGCCAAAGTGGGACATTTTCGGGACACACATCAGATTTTTCTGTTTCTTGTAACATTTAGGTATTTTACATACAGAAATAACTATTTTATGCAACTATTACATGAAATATGGGACATAATTATGTCCTACAATCTCAGGACATTTGCCATTTTTAATATTTTTGTTCAGGACATAACTGCCCAAAAAGGGACTGTCCCTCGCAAAGTGGTACAGGTGGTAACCCTAGCCAAAGATCATGACATAGACCCTTTCTCCATGCCTATTCAGAAGATCCTACAATACCTGACTACCCTATTACATGCAGGAGCTTCAGCATGGACAATTACTGTACATTTAGCGGCTATCGCTTTCATAATGGATTCAATAATTCTGTCATGTCACACCGTCTGTGCAAAACCTTCTTGAAAGGAGTATTACATGTTAAACATCCTGTCAAGCCCCCCATAGAGCCTTGGGACTTGACTTTGTTGCATCATTTGCTATCAAGCCCTCCTTTTGAACCTTCTAATTCATGTGATATGAAATTTTTGTCTTGGAAAACTCCTAGTAGCCCTTACTTGAGTGAGAAGAGTTTGAGTTGCAGGCCTTGGATGTCAAGAGACCTTACTTGATTTTTCATAGGGAAAGTGTGTCCCTACATACTGACCCAGCATTCTTGCCTAAGGTCATTTCTGGATTTGTAATTAACCAGTCTATTGTCCTGCAGGTTTTCTTCCCTCAGCATTCAAATAAAGGGGAATATCTTTTGCATACCCTTGATGTTCATAGGCAACTTCGTTTTTACTTGCACAGAACTAAATCTTTCAGAAAAATGGACAGAACTAAATCTTTAAAAAAAATGGACAGAACTAAATCTTTCAGAAAAACAGATCAATTGTTTGTGGCCTTTGCGGGACCCAGATTGGGTAGGTCTGTCTCCAAAATAACTCTTATCTTCTTGGCTTAGAAACGCCATTACCTTTATCTACCATCAGAATAAAATGCCTTTACCTTTCAGAATAAAGGCTCATTCGACTAGATCAATGGCTACTTCAGTGTTTTTTCATTCCAGCGCCTCTATGGATGATATCTGCGCAGCAGCCACTTGGGCAAGACCTTATACCTTCATCACTCATTACAAATTGAATTTGGCCTCCAGGGGACAAGCATCTTTTGGTTCTGTGGTGCTCAGGATTATCCTTCCTTAGGGCCACCCAGGACTCAAGTAGCTGTAGACTTGGTCCTAACAGTAAGGAATGAATAAAGATTTACATCATCAGATAAAGAAGTTAAGTCTTACCATAACATTCCATCTGTGTTGTAGATCTTTATTCATTCATTACTTCCCACCCTCCTTCCCCCTGCCTGGACTCCTGGTGGACTTTAGAATTTCCTTAGTTAAGGTATTTGCTCAGACAGAACCTCCTACTGTCTCTTTTATTACTTCTATACTATTAAGGCGGGCAAACTCGATCTGAAGAGACTGAGAGGGGCGTTTTGGGTAGGTCCTAACTGAGAGTTTTTGGCTGGCACGAGTTTGGTAACAGCCGTGTCGGTTCCGAGGACGGAACCGAAGTCCTGACAGTAATGAATGAATAAAGATCTGCAACACAGATGGAACGTTATGGTATAAGACATAACTTCTTTTTCTGGTTTTAAGCAGTGCGATCAGTGCAAGAGGAAAATGCCTAACTCGGATGCTCATTAGTCTTGCGTCTACTGTCTAGGGGTGCCGCATCTGAAGGTTCAGCCCCCATGCGACATATGTAAGGGATTTAGCTCCCATACTTTAATGGAAAGGAAGAACAAACTGATTCTTAAAGGTCTCCTAAAGACCCCCTTTTCGGAGGCTGTTTCTGAGATGGAGGACTCAGCCCGTCCAAAGAAGGAACACAAGAAGAGAAGCCATTCTCTCTTTGCTTCTCCTCATACTAGTGACTCAGTCGACAGCAGACCCAAAGGTAAAACTTCCAAAATTGGCATGAGCAATGTCAGCACCAGGGCTTCCAACCCCCTCTATGGTGTCATCTTCAGTTCCAGGACTTCAGCCATCAACTACGGTGCCAGCTTCGGTACCGATGGTTTAATCTTTGACTACAGTTCCATCCTCTGCACCAATGCTGCAGGTTTCCCCCTCAGTACCTATTGCGAGTACGGAATTGTCCAAAACTCCATCTCCCATGGCACAATCTATAATTACTGTACAAACCCCCCATTTCTGCCCCAAAAAAGAAGTTATGTCTTAACATAACGTTCCGTCTGTGTTGTTGATCTTCGTTCATTTATTACTGATGGGTTATCAGTTCTGTCCTCGGAACTGAGCCGGCCAATATCAAGTTCGCATCAGCCAAAAACATTCAAGCCAGGGTCCTACCCAGAATGCTCTGCTTCCTGTTACCTCATATCGAGTTTGCAAGTTGATAGATAAAAGTAGAAGCTCCCTCTGGTCATAACAGACCTACAAGAAAGGAGTACATGAGATCAACCAAGAACCCTCCAGCTGAGGGAAGGAGGGTGGGAAGTAATGAATGAATGAAGATCAACAACACAAATGGAATGTTGTGGTAAGACATAACTTTTGTCTGATGTTGTTCATCTTCGTTCATTCCTTACTGATAGGACAGAGTCCCCAGCTACCTGTATTCCTGGGTGGCCCTCATGGAAGGACATTCCTGAGCACCATGCAGCCAAAGCTCTACCTCTGGAGGCCAAGTCCAATTTTTAATGAAGAATAAAGGTATGAGATTTGGCCCAAGTTGCAGCTGAGCAAATATCATTGAAGGAAGCCTTAGCATGGAAAAGCTGCTGAAGTTGCCACAGACCTTGTAGAATGTGCTTTCACTCTGTGAGGCAAGGTGAGATTGTTTTTGTTGTAGATAAAGGTTATACAGTTTCTCAGCCATGAAGCCAGTGTAGCATTTGATACAGGATGACCCCATCTACGTCCAGAAAAAGCCAGAAACAGTTGGTCTGATTTACGAGTAGATTTTGTTCTGTCCAGATAAAATCGTAATTGCCTATGAACATCCAAGGAGTGCAGGTGGTACTCTCCCTTGTTAGAATAGTGAGGAAAGAACACTGGAAGGTCACTAGACTGATTGCTAGATTGCTTTGGCACTACTTTTGGAAAAAGGTAGAATTAGTTCTCAGTGATACCCTATCCTTATGGAAGATAAGATAGGGAGGTTTGATGCATAAGGCCTGGAGTTCTGACAATTGCCTGGCCGATGTGATTGCAATCAAAAACAAAGTTTTCCAAGTTAAATATTTTCCATCACATGAAGATGCCGTTTTAACAGGGGAAGCTGTTAGAGCTTGCAGAACCAAAGCCAAATCCAAAGGTTGTACAGCCTCTCTAAAGGGAGGTTTTAGGTGGATAACCCCTTTCAAGAAAGTCTTACAGAGTCTGTGTGACATAAGTGAAGAATCTTGCAAACCAATATGAAAATTTGAGATGGCAGCTAAATGTACACAGATAGTAGAGGCAGACACCCCAGAGTGGAAAAGATGTGATAAGTAATCCAGTACCACCGAGACTGGGGCTGACAAGGGGTCTAATTGTTTATTTGCTGCCCATAGAGAGAACCTTTTCCATTTGTTAAGATAGATTAGTCTGGCGGACGATTTATGAGATGCAGTAAGAATATTGCTCACAGGGGACAAAAGGTTTTCATGCCTGGCAATCATTGGAAGTGGAGAAACCAAGCTGTCAGTTTCAGGGTTGTTAGATTGGGGTGAATCAGACCCTGCGGATGGGAGATCAACATTTGGGATGGATTGAGCACCCATGGTTGATCTAGCAGGTGAGGCCAGAGGAAGGGAAACCAGACTTGTCTAGGCCAATATGGAGCAATGAGGATCACTTTGCTCTTCAAATGTTGTGCTTTCTTTAGAAATTGGGAGATGAGGGGGAGGGAATAAGCATAAAGCCGACCCGAGGGCCAAACGTGGACTGGAGCGTCCCCTGGTGACTGTCCCCGAGGGGGGATCAGGGCAAAGCAGTTGCAGCACTTGTAGTTGGTTGGGGAGGCAAGTAGGTCACAGCAAGGCTGGCCCCAGCGCTTAAAGATTTTTGTCGCTATCAGAGGATTGAGGGTCCCCACTCGTGAGGCTGTAGAATGCACCTGCTCAATATGTCCACTATCACCTTGGAGCTCCCAGAAATGTGTGTTGGAATCAGAAAGTAGTTGTGAGCTATCGCCCATTGCCATATTCTCAAGGCCTCTCTGCATGACTGGTAAGATCTGGTTCCCCTTTGTTTGTTGATGTACCAGACCACTGACATGTTGTCTGATTGGATTGCAATAGTCCCTGACGGAAGGATGGAGTGAAATGCTTGCAATGCTAGAAGCACTGCCTTCAGTTCCAGGACATTGATATGCAAAAGGGTCTCTGTCTCTGACTAGGTGCCCTGGACCAAATTTCCCTGACATAGCCCCACCACCACCACCACCCCATCAGGGAGGCGTCCGTGGTCTCCTTGGCTATTGGTTGATGCGGGTTGAAAGGGTAAGACCATTGTTGGGTTTTTCAAGACTTCCACGAGAGGAAATATTGCTTGCATCTCTGAGTTACACTTATCTGAAAAGACAAAGTATGTTGTAAAGGGTACCACTGAGTGAGAAGTAGCCATTGAAGAAGACTCATGTGGAATCTGGCTAGAATAACAGTGGTAATCGAGGCTGCCATTGACCCCAATAGTTGGAGTATAGATCGAGCTGGGGATTTGTGGTGACAGAGCAGCGGTTGAACTTTTCTTATTCTCTGAAATCTGTGTTCTGGAAGAGATGCTGTGCAATTTCTCGTATCCAACAGTACATCTATTAATTCCAAAGACTGAATTGGGGTTGTGTTGGATTTCTCCCAGTTTATAGTCATTCTCAGGCTTCGAGCAGTTGAGAGTATACTTTAGGGCTTCTTCCAGTAGATGCCTGGTGGGGGCGGTGAGGAGCCAGCCATCTAGATATGGAAATGCCCTGGAATCCTTGATGTCGCAAGGGAGCGATAACCACTGCCATGCATTTTGTGAACACACTGGGGACTGTAGAGAGACCGAAGGGCAGGGCTTGAAACTGGTAGTGACTGCCTCCTATACGGAAACGGAGGTATCATCTTGAGCGTTTGTCCATTTTTATGTGGTAATAAGCATTTTGAAGATCTACAGAGCACATCCAATCGTCTTCTTCCAGAAGAGGAAGGATAGACTAAACCATCTGGAATTTCTTTGTTTTTACAAATTTGTTTAGTGTATGAGATCCAGAATTGGTCTCCAGTCCCCTGTCTTTTTTGGCACTAAAAACCTTGAGTAAAATCCGGATCCTATCTTGTCTGGGGGGACCGTCTGGATGACTCTCTGCGTAGTAGCTTTTTGATTTCGTGTGCTGCTATTTCCCTTTGACTGGGTGAAACATCGGGTAATATTCTTGATGAGACTGGGCAAAGATGAAAGGGGATGTGATAGCTTCTGGATATATTCTGTTGTACCCAAGAGTCTGTTATCTTTTGCCAGGCAACAGGGGTACAAGGAGAAACAACCCCCGACTGCTTCCAAGTCAGGCAGTGCTTTAGAAACGCTGATAGGGTTGGCCAGAGAGAGAATCCCTGGAACCCCTGTTACGTGGAGCTCCTCTGCCCTGAAAGGGGCATCTTCCATTCGAGTTTCCCCCTCTGCCTCTAGAGTAGAACACGGCACGTGTATCTCGGAAAGAACCCTGTGATTTCCAGTGCCAAATCTTTCCATTCCTCTGATTTCTGGAGTAGAGTTGCTGAGGAGTGGAGTGTCTTGACACCAATGGCAGGCAGGGTCTTGCCATCTTGTTCGCACCTTGCCAGCGTATCCTTTACTTTAGGGCCAAACAAAGAAGCGGCCTCTATGGGGCCATTCATGAAGGAAGTCTTAAATGAGTCCGCAAAGGTGCATCCAAGCATGTCTTCTGGCGACTATACCTGCGCCTGCCACTCTAGCCACCCCTTCCGTTGCATGAAAAATAAGATGCATAGAAGACATGGAAATGGACTTTAGGGTGGCCGTCTGAGAAGCCACATTATCACGGACTTCGTTAGAAACAGCTCCTGCCAAGGTGTCAGAGAGCTGGTTGATAAGATTTCGCTGAAGCCTGGTAAAATGTGCCAGATAATTCAAAGACCTTACGGCGAAGGTCGATGAAGCAAATACACGTTTCCCTAAGCTGTCATTTGCCCGGGACTCCTTGTTGGGTGGATGGACAGTTTGGCTCTCTTCTGCCAAATCCTTCTTAGTAGCAGCTGCCACCACCATAGCATCTACTGGAAGACCTCGTGACCAATGGAGGTGCTCAGCTGGGGGCGATAGTAATTTGTCTGGTCTCTTGGGTATCGCTTCCATTGTGTCAGGAACTTTCCATGCGTGCTGCACTTTGAGCTGGTCGAGCTGGGTGACCCAAGAGGTAGGGAGCCGGGCACAAAAAGCTTGCAGGAATACGGATTCCTCAGAGGAAGGATTAGAGGGCTTCCAGTCACCCCTCTAAGGATCTCGAGGATGTTACCAAAGGACACCTCATCAGAGGGTGACCGTGGGGACTCTTCCCGTCATCAAAATCTGTATCTTCAGTCAATGACTCCTCAGTGGCGTCCACGTGTTTCCTCTTGCACGATGCTTTGCGGGGTACTTCCTCAGTGGGAGATTCTGGGGAAGACTGCAAAGAGTGGGTCTCCTGAGGAGGAGAAACCTGAGGCTCTTGTGCCCGGTGTCCAGCAGTTAAAGCTTGTAGCAGTTGCAGCACAGAGGAGGAAGAGGACTTTGACAAATGAGCTTTGCCAGCGGAGGCAAATGCCCTCTCCATGGCCTGGAAGGCTGGCCCGCCCAAGAAGGGATGGGAGCCCGGAACCGAGCATGACAACCTCGGAACTGGGGTCACACCCCACCCCGACGAGCCCACCCCTAGACCAGGAGTCTCAAGAGGACCGTGAACCGTAAGAGGGAGAGAGCATCCCTAGAAGGTGCCATATAAAAAATTGACGTGGAGCCAGGAATGACCTCCCTAACGGCACAGCCACTGGCCTGAGAAGAGCCCAATGCTCAGTACACAAAGCCACAAGGACAACTCTGGTTTCAAAGTGAGATCCACTATTGGAGTCTGAGGGAGGGAAGCTGCTGTTGGAGTAATAGGTACTTCGAGACTTGAGTGGAAGTTGGAGGAGTATGCGCTGGGGTTTGAGGCAATATACGCTCACCTGAATGAGGGAATGTGGACTTCGATGGTTGAGAGAAACCTCTGGCCACAAGCAACTGGTCAGCAAGCCGCAACACATCCTGTTCAGAAAGACTCTTGGTTGACGTCATGGAGAAAGCTGATGGCAATTCTGGCCTTTCTAGGAAAGGACTATACTGACTGCTAGCAAAAGGATCCAGTGAGGGGGAATATTTGGTCCTTGCTAATTCAATAGGTGCAGAGCTCAGAGCCGAGGAAGTCTGCACCGAAGAAAACGGTGTGGAAAAAGTCTGTGCCGCAGATGTCAGCGCCATAGTAGTTGAAGGTGTCTGCACCGTAAAGGCAAAGGTCTGCCCCGAAGGGTACAGTGCCGTAGGGAAAGTGTCTGCACCAGTAATACAGACTTGCTGAGAAGGACTGCTCCAAAGCACATGTCGGTGCTGAAAATGTCTGTGCCGTGGAGTACAGAAGTGTCATACTTGGAGCTGAAGGTGACTGTACCAACGGTGCCGAAGGGGACTGAAACTGTATTGACGGTGTCGTTAGGGGTTGCGACAGAACTGTCGGAACCATAGTTGTCTGCACCGGGAACTCCGGTGCCAGTATCGATAAAGGAGACATGGGTTGTAGTCAAAATCTTTTGTGGTGGTGCCGTGCCTGGAGGCCGATAGGGTCACAGGGGGCAGCGCCGTAGTAGTAGTCAAGTTCACCTTCTTGTGAGTCGACTCCCTACGATCTCCAGTGGGAGAAGGAAGTGACTTAGATGAAGAGGAAGTATGCGTGTTACTGGGTTTAACAGGAGGGGGTGAGCCCTCCGACCCAGAAATAGCCTCAAAGAAAGATGATTTGAGACCTTTCAAAATTAACTTATTCTTCCTCTCATTGAGAGTCCTGGTAGAGTAATTTTTACAAATCCCACACGGAGGATCCACAGTCTGCTTCTCCTCATACTAGTGATTCAGTCGACAACAGACCCGAAGGTAAAACTTCCAAAATTGGCACGAGGAATGTTGGCACCAGGGCTTCCAACCCCCTCTATAATTCATCTTCAGTTCCAGGACTTCAGCCATCAACTACCTTGCCAGCTTCGGTACCAATGGTTTAATCTTTGACTACAGTTCCATCCTCTGCACCAGTAAGACAGTAGACACAAAAGTCATGGCCATCGGAAAGCGTTAACTTACTGCCACATCTTGCACTGCTTGAAACCAACAGCACTTTTCTTATCCGACATAACTGGTGTGGAGGAGCACAATAGCACAAGGAAGAACAACTGCTACTCAAGAAAAGGGTAAAAAAAAGAAAAGGAAGGATGTTAAGTTGTCAATCTCGCCTTCATTCTTGCTTGATGGGTTCGGAGCCGATCCCTCGGCTCCGACTCGGCACTTGCTTTAGCTCGAGAACTCCTTTTACCAGCTCGAGGCAGCCCCATATCCCATGATGCAAGGCAGGAAGTACCCAGATCTCGTTTGCCGCTTCGCTTGGGAGGTCTTCTCTTTACCAGCTCCTGGTAAGTTGTTCACATTTGTGATATTTAAGCCCCTTTTTTTAGTTAAAACTAATTTTTGATAGTTTAATTTTAAAATTAACCTTTTTCTGACAGAAATCCCTGTCTCTTTTAATTTTTAGTCAGTCAATTTTCCCTATCCCATCCCCCCTGTTAGGGTGTGTGTGTTGGTGTTTTTTACTAAATACCTCTTGGTATTAATTTAATTTTTTGATTGGTGTGTGTGTCTGTTGTGTTTAGGCACCATGTCTAAGGAGAGGGTTTCAGGTTTTAAGAAGTGTGACTCGTGCTGTCAGAAGATGTCTCTGACAGACGGTCACACTTTGCCTGTACTGTTTGGGCCCTCTTCACCTGCAGGACTCCTGTGCTATTTGTCACTCCTTCAGCCAGAGAGTCCTGCAGGAGAGAATAAGTTGATTCTCAGGGGTCTTCTTAAGCCGGAGGGCTCTCCGCCAAGTCGGCCCCACAAAATCAACCAAAACTGCCAAAGCCCAGGCTTCTGTTCCTAAGCCTGCGGCCTCGGCTCCGACTTCGTATAGAGTCGAGATCGGCTCGGCTGGAGCCGATTCTGATCCACAGCTTTGGCGCCGATGGCTATCGGTGCCGAATCTGCTGACCACTGTGGTGTCGGCTCGATCGGCTCCGACACACTTGGCACGGGCATCGGTATCGGCTCCGACACCCATGTGGCACAGGCATCGGTGTCGGCTCAGATCGGCTCCGACACCGTTACCTTGGTAGCTGTATCGGCTCGGCTGGAGCCGATACATCGAGATTCTGCCGGCTCCGAAATCGGTGCCGACAGGATCAGTAGTATCGGCTCCGATGGCCCATTCCAGGAAGAGGTCGAGGTCTCCTTCCTTGGAGCCGATACTTTGCTCGGCCGCCTCTTCTATCGGAGCGGAGCCATCGGAGCCGATCTTCAAGGTCATCCAGGTTGTCAGATCATGACCTAGAGAGTGGTCAGTAGATTGCTCAAGTCACAGGTACTGGCCCAAATGCTACACAGTCCGTCTCAGCAGACGACTGTTGGTCCACACCCGTTACTGTTCCTCCTTCGACTCTACCCCAGAGTTTGGAGTTGGAGTCTTCGGCATGGTTACTGCTACGGCTGGAGGACGGATACCTCCTTCTGTCCCTTCAGCCCCTACTCTTATCTCCTCTTCCTTAGAGGGATTCGGTGGTCGGGCTTCCATGGTCTCCTCCGAGGGGTGAGTGGCATCGGACCCTTGTCCGAGCCCGCTCTTCCCTTGGAGCCTCGGCCTTGGTGAGCTCGGCTCCGACATCTGCCTCGGAGACTTCCTTCGGTGGCCCCTGGAGTTCCTAGCTCTTGGAGCGGGTTCTCTCGGACCTGCCTGGGAGGGAGCATTCGAGGTGATGAAGAGTGTACTGGCCACTGGTATCAGTCAGCAGTCTCTTCCCGTAGCTCCTCCCTCTATTGTACCTGTTGACATCTCTGCCACTTCTCTTGCTACAGGACCCAGAGATCCTCCGCCTCAGGTTTCCCCATTGGGAATTTCCCCCTCTTCCGAGGATTCTCCTGATGTTTGGGAGATCCTCCTAGGAAGAGGACTTGTAAGAGGAAGCATGTAGACTCCCCTGAGTCTGTCACTTCGGATACTGACTTTGATGAGTCAGAGGGATCCCCTAGATCCCCCTCTGAGGATGTCTCCTTCTCAGACATCCTAGAACTTCTGAAACAGAGGGAAACTGGCCCACCAACAATCCCTCTGAGGATGAGTCAGTATACCTAGAGGCGTTTGGATCTCGGCCCTCCACCTCCTGGGTGTCTCCGCCTTTCGACCCCCTTATGCAGGTTATTGCACGAAAGGCGTGGACAGCTCCTGACTCTGTAGAGCCAGTCCCTAGGAGGCCTTCTAAATTTATCACTGCCCCTAGTGACAAACAATTCCTTACCAAAGGTGTCCCTGCTGATGCCATGGTGGTGGCTGCGGCCACCAAAAAGGAACTTGCAGATCCTTCCATGACCGTCCATCCTCCTAATAAGGACTCTAGGACCATGGATAGGTACGGCAAGCGGATGTTTTCCTCAGCGACCTTTGCTATGCGTCGCTGAATTATCTTTGTCACTTCACCAGACTCCAGAGAGATATCCTGAAGGAGCTGGGAGAAGTAGTTCAGGATCCTACAGCTGCAGGGGCCCAAGAAAAGATTGCTTCGCAGCTAGGAACCCTAAATTCCATTGCTAACTCCTCCATGCGGCTAATATCTTATGCTGCGGATGGAGGGAGTAGAGCCGCAGGCACAGGTGTGGCTCTTAGACGCCAAGCCTGGATGCGGCTATGTGATTTTGCGGATCCCTTTAAGGCGTCCTTCACAAATTCTCCCTTTGATGGGTCAGCTTTGTTTGGCCCTCAGGTGAAGGAGACCTTGACCAGATGTGAGCAGGACGGCAAGACTCTTTCTGCTGTTGGAGTCCGTTTTTCCACCCCTTCTAGGCCTTATCCCAAAGGACAGAAGGGTGGGAAGATGTGGTTCCGTAAATCCCAAGAAGTCACGCGATTCACGTGGTCAGTTTACCCCTAGAGGCAGAGTAGGTAACAACAACAGACGCCGCTCTAGAGGCAGAGGGGGTCCGAAGAACCAGGGCAACAGGGAGTCTCTTCCTGAGAAGCCCTTTCAGCATCCCTGAGGTGTTGCCCGGCTGTCCCTCCTTGGAGGCAGTCGGGGAAGATTATCACTGTACCCAGAAGCCTGGCATTCCCTCACTCAAGACAGATGGGTACAGTCGATCATATCCAAGGGTTACATAATTCCTTTCGAGGAAAGTCCCTTCCCTCAAGTTCCCTTCCAGATGTACCACCGGTCTAAGGGACATTGCAGAGTTAGAAATCGCAAAACTACTGCAAAAGAGCCATTCAGCCAGTTACTATAGACCATTCAGAGCCGGAATCTACTCAAGGTTCTTTTGGTCCCCAAAAGACGGGAGACTGGAGACCAATACTGGATCTCAGCAGACTCAACAAGTCTGTCAGGAAGACAAGATTCGAATGGTCACTCTTCAGTCAATTCTGCCCTTCTTACAGAAGGACAACTGGATGTGCTCAATAGATCTTCAGGATGCGTACTATCACATCAAAATTCACAGACGCTCCAGGAGATTTCTCCGCTTCGGCTGGGGTCCAGTCATTTCCAGTTCAGAGCCCTGCCCTTTGGTCTCACTACAGCCCCCAGAGTGTTCAGCAAATGCATGGCAGTGGTCACGGCTCACCTGACACGCCAAGGATTCCAGGTGTTTCCGTATCTCGACCACTGGCTCCTGTCAGCCACCACCAGGCATCAGCTTATACAAGCCAGGGATTACACAATAGACCTTTGTTCTCATTTGGGCATCTCAGTCAACTTGAAAAGTCATCCTTATCCCCCTGCCAGTCTATTACCTTCATAGGCGCAAACTTAAACACTGTTCGGATGTCAGCTACCCTTACAGAACAAAGAGTTTCAGACATTCAGACTCATGTCAGGATCATTCTGGCCAGCAAGAAGGTACAGGCCAGAATGGTTCTAAAGGTATTAGGTCTCATGGCTGCGGCCATTACTCTTCTTCCCTGGCTCGATTCTACATGCGCCTCCTTCAGTGGATGCTGTTCACACAGTGGTCATACCAGCAACTCCCAATGCGTCACCAGATTCTGGTGACACAAACATGCAAAGAACATCTTGCTTGGTGGATCACATCGTCTCAGGTTCACCAAGGCAGGTGCTTTGTACCTCCGTCCCCGATAGCCACTGTCACCACGGATGCCTCCTGATCGGGTGGGGGGTCATTATCAGGGCAGGATGGTTCATGGGACGTGGCAACCGTTCGAGTACCATCTGCACATAAATGTCCTGGAGATGAGAGCAGTGCTTTTAACGTTGCAAGCCCTCAACGACTTTCTTCCCGTAGGGACAATTGCAGTCCACACAGACAACATGTCTGTAGTTTGGTATATCAACAAACAGGGCGGAACCAAGTCCTACCCCTTGTGTCGAAGCGCTCAGACTATGGCAATGGGCGATCTCCTCTCATCGGTTTCTGGTAGCAACGCATATCCCTGGGAAAACCAACATTATAGCGGACAGATTGAGCAGAGCTATTCTCATGCCTCACGAGTGGTCTCTCAAACAATCTATAGCGGAAGAGATTTTTCTGGAATGGGATTAGTCCATGTTGCGATCTTTTGCTACTCCCCAAAACAGCAAATGTCCAGACTTCTTCTGCCTCTTCCCTCTATCAGCCCATCCCCCCAGAGACGCTCTGACCCAGGTCTGGCCCCAGGGACTTCTTTATGCCTTCCTCCATTTCCTCTGATCCCTCAGGTGATCCAGAAAGCTACCGTTTGAGAGCCAAATTGATTCTCATTGCCCCTTACTGGCCTCGACAAGTTTGGTTCCCGTTCCTCCATCGTCACCTTTTGGTGCAGCCGTGGCATCTGGACCCAGTGCCAGATCTACTGATTCACCAATCCGGTCAGCTGCACCGGTCAATCCCTTCTCTCAACCTCACAGCATGGTTGCTCCACTTCCTTCCTTAGCCAGGCTTCCTTTGATCTCTAACCCAGTTAGAGATATCATAGTTGCTTCACTAAAATCCTCTACCAGGAGGATTTATACAAGCAAATGGAGACGTTTCTCTTATTGGGCTAAGGCCCAAAATATTGATCCTTTTACTGCCCCTGTCCAGGCAGTTCTGGACTTCTTAGCAGAGATTTTTCATGCAGGCTCCTCTTCCTCAACAGTCAGAGTTCAGTTGGCTGCTATTTCTAATTTTCATGTCGGGATAGCAGATCATAATATTATGTCCCATAGGCTCTGCAGGGCTTTCTTGAAAGGAATTTTCCTACTAAAGCCTCCAATCAGGAATCCTCCTCCTCAGTGGGATCTAAATTTAGTGCTGACATCCTTGATTCTTCCCCTTCGAGCCAGCTGTTTCTTGTTCCCTGAAATATCTTTCTTGGAAAACTTTATTCCTAGTGGCTATTACATCTGCCAGGAGGGTGTCTGAACTTCATGCTCTTCGGTTCGACCCCTATTTGATTTTTCACAAAGACAGAGTATCTTTGAGAACTAATCCATCATTTTACCTAAGGTCGCTTCAAAAATAATCTGAATCAATCCATTGATCTCCCGTATTTTTCCTAACTATTCAGATAGAGCTGAACAAAAGCTACATTATCTTGGCGTCCACCGTCAGCTCAGATATTATTTGGACAGAACAAAAAATTTAGAAAATCTGATCAACTTTTTGTCTCCTATGCGGATAATAATAAAGGCCTACCTGTTTCTAAAGTGACTTTGTCCAGATGGCTTTCTTCGGTCATCACTGAAATTTATACGATCAGGGGAAAACAGCTGTGCTCAAAACCTAAAGCACATTCAACTAGGAGTTTAGCTACTTCTACAGCTTTTCAAGCTAGACTACCTTTGGACACTATTTGTGCAGCGCCACTTGGGCCACTCCTCACACTTTTGTTTCCCATTACAAATTGGACTTGGCCTCCAGGGACAGAGCCAGTTTTGGCTCTACAGTCCTCAAGAGTTTGTTCCATTGAGCCACCCAGGATAGAGGTGCTAGGGACGCGGTCCCATCAAGCAAGAATGAAGGCGAGATTGACAACTTAACATTAAGAAGTTATGTACCTACCAATAACGTTCCATGTTAGTTGTCTTCTCTCGCCTTCTTTCTTCGACCCTCCTCCTTCCCTGGCCTGGACAGACCTTGTATAAGAAACTGTTATGCTAAAGACCATTCAGACCTGGTCCTTTTTCCATCTGTAAGTTTCTTCTTCCTTTGGGAAGTATGTTATGCTTGGTGTTATTGCCCTTTTGTCAACAAACGAGATCTGGGTGCTTCCTGCCTTGCATCATGGGATATGGGGCTGCCTCGAGCTGGTAAAAGGAGTTCTCGAGCTAAAGCAAGTGCCGAGTCGGAGCCGAGGGATCGGCTCCGAACCCATCAAGCAAGAAAGAAGGCGAGAGAAGACAACTAACATGGAACGTTATGGTAGGTACATAACTTCTTAATTACCAACGATGGTAATGGAGAATTACCACAAGGTAAGAAAAGAGGGTAATAAAGGGAAAAGACTAAAGGGCGAGAGACTGAAGTTTTTCAAAAAAATTATACACTTAGCAGAGAGAGTGGCTCGACACAGCCGTACAGCAACGTGGCAAACGAGATCTGAGGTAACAGGAAGGCAGAGCATTCTTGGTAGGACCTTGGCTTGAGAGTTTTTGGCTGATGCAAGCTTTATATTGGCCGGCTCAGTTCTGAGAACGGAACAGATAACCTATCAGTAAGGAGTAAATGAAGATTAACATCAGATATAGTTTTCCAACACCAGTCACTGCCCCCCCCCCCCAGTACATTTTGCTGGTCTTTCAACCAGTGTGCTGAAAGGTGCGGTATTGCCATGGACCCGGTACTCCCTGACGGCAGATCCCTTTTTTGGACAGCAATATAGCCCTTTTTTTAACATTGACCTGATTCTCCATCGGGGATGTCCACCCACTCCTCCAGGAGCCTTACGGAATTCGTAGTAGTGAGACTAGTGGATCAGCTGTTGGCAGCCAGAGGATTTCCAACTCCTTCCAAATCCTCCCTTCCACCCGGAGCCAATGATTTCTCTCCACTGAGTCCACCACATATTCCTCCTTTGACCTCCTTGGAGGTATCGGAGCACTCAACACCAATGCCCATTCCAGTACCAGCTGCTTTGGTTCCATTGGTAGACCTTACCATGGCTCTGGAGCCTACCTTATGGACATCGACTCACTTGGAACCAAGTTATCCTTGGGATCAAGACTGGTCTGCCGGCACCATGTTCCCTAGTATGGCACCTGTTTTTTCCACGGCGCAGTTTACAAGGATTCCAGTTGTCTTAGCAGAACTGAGTCCTCTCATGGCTCTTTCCCTGGGAGTGGGCTCGTCGGAGCAGGGTGTGACCCCAGTTCCGAGGTTGTCTTTCTCAGTTCTGAGCTCCCATCCCTCTTTGGGTGGGCCTGCTTTCCAGGTGATGGAGAGGGCAGTAGCCTCTGCATGCACTCAGCTGGTTCCCTTGGTACCGGAAACCCATATATATCTTTCCTCTGAACCGCAGCTGACACGGTCCACTGCTTTGGGGCACCAGGCATGGAAAAGTACAGTTTTGTACCTACCATAAATGTAGATGTCCGATAGATATGCAACTGCAGTCATAACATATGGGTTGTCCTGCCTCAGGCAGCCCTCGGTCGGCCGGATTCCAAAGTCTGGGTCCGACGTCGGCTGATGTCGCATTTCTCTCCAATGTCAGAGCGGCTGGAGTACATAAGCATCAGCCGACGCCATCTTCTTCAGTGTTTCTTGCCCCAGATGCCAGGTGCCCTCCAAGGAAGGCTGTAATCAAATTGGAAGAAAAACAGATTTCCAGACAAATAAACAAGTAATAAACAGATACACCATAACAGATATCCCCAGCTAAGGGTAACAGGGATAGGAGTGGACCCAAGGCATAGAGGGGAAGGAGGGAGGGAAACCCCGACTGCAGTTGCATATCTATCGGACATCTACATTTATGGTAGGTACAAAACTGTACTATGTCCTTCAAGAATGCAACTGCAGTCATAACATATGGGTTGAATACCATAGCTTAGCTGGGGGAGGTGGAATGCTCTAAGAAAAGGATGGTGTAGCTATCAATCCCTGCAGGACTACAGAAGCAAAGCCTGCTCTGGATCTGGAATATAGAGGAAGGTTGTAGTGTTTGGAAAATGTATGCACGGGGCTCCATGTAGCAGCTTCTAGAATGTCTTTTGTAGGCACCCTCTTAAGAATGCTGTTGAGGTGGCTGTAGCTCTGGTGGAGTGTGGTCTGACATTGGCTGGTACACTCTTTCCATGGAAGGAATAACAGAATCTGATGCAATGTCCAATCCATTTTGAAATAGTCTGTTTTGAAATTGCTTTTCCTTGTACTCTAGGGGCGTAAGCTACAAAAAGCTGATCAGACTTCCTACTGGTCTTGGTTCTGTCCAGGTAGTAGCGAAGTTGTCTGTGAATGTCCAAGGTATGCAACAGTCTTTCCCCTTTGTTCTCAGGATTGGGAAAGAAAGTAGGCAGGTGAATGGCTTGATTTAAAGAAACCCTAGATACCACTTTTGGCATAAAGGTAGGGTTGGTTCGTAAGGAGACCCTGTCTCTGTGAAAGATTATGAACGGTGGTACTGCCATTAGGGCCTGTAGTTCCAAAACCCTTCTTGCTGAGGTGATTGCCAACAGGAAAGCTGTCTTCCATGAGAGAAATTGTAAATCCACAGAAGCTGCTGGCTCAAAGGGAGGTAGAGTCAGTTTTTCTAGGACAAAGTTGAGGTCCCAAGCTGGTACTGGAGCCTTCCTTGGTGGCTTTATATTCTTGATTCCCCTAAGGAATTGCCTTAACAAAGGATGTGAAAAAACAGGTGGATCAGTGTTATATCTAGCTGAAATAGCTGAAGCATGTATTTTTATGGAAGAATATGAGAGTCCATTCTGTAGCATATCTGCCAAATATTCCAGAATGAGAGGAATGTTCAATAATGATGCATCATGACCCTTGCTAGTATGAATCTCTTCCATTTTGCTGAGTAAACCTTTCTGGTGGATGGTCTTTGGGCTTCTGTTAGTATCCTCTGAACTTCCTTGGAGAGAGATAGATTGAGGTTATTCATGGGATCTCCCAAGCTGTTAGCTGCAGCGTCTGAATGTTGGGATGTACTGTCTTGAAGTTGAGTCAAAAGTTGGGGCCATTGGGGAAGGGCCCACTTTTTGTTGTGACATATGCTCCGTAGTAGTGGGTACCAGTGCTGTCTTGGCCAGTCTGGAGCTGTTAGGATCCCCTTGGGTTTCTCTGCTTTGATCTTTAGTAATACTGTGGTCATCAGTGGCAGAGGTGGGAATGCATAGATTTTTAGGAAGTTCCAGTTGAATGAGAAAGCATCTGTTTTCCATGCTTGTGGATGATATGTCCTTGAACAGAACTTTTGTAGATCATGATTGAGGTGGGAGGCAAATAGGTCTGCTTCTGGCCTGCCCCATGTCGAGGTGAGTCATATGAAGATTTCTGGATGTAACCTCCACTCGTGGGGGTCTAGGAAATTCCTGCTTAGGCTGTCCGCCAGCACATTGTCTTTGCCTGGAACAAACTGGGATTGCAACTGTATTGTTTAGGCTCAGTGATTTTTCCCAAAGATTTATTGTCAGTCTGCAAAGGGGGTAAGAATGGGTGCCCCCCCGCTTGTTTATGTACCACATCACAGTGGTGTTGTCTGTCCGTATTAGCAGGTGGCCTTGCTGAAGTTGTTGTCGAAAGGCCTCGATGGCATGCATTACTGCCAGCATTTCTTTTTGGTTGATATGCAGATGTGTTTCCTTTGGAGACCATTGTCCTTGAATACATCTGCCCTCCATGTGCGCCCCCCATCCAAGGTCTGAGGCGTCTGTGGTCATGGTCTGTGTTATCTGAGGTTTTTTGAATGACATACCTGTGTTTGCCTGGCTTACCGAGGCCCACCATAGAAATTCCTTCTGTAGGCATGGAATGAGCGGTATGGTTGTCTCTAGGTTGTTGCTGTGCTGAGACCATAAGCTTTTTAGGTACCATTGTAGCTTTCTCATGTGTAGTCTTGCTAATGGAACCAGGAGAATGCAGGATGCCATGTAAGCCAGGGCCTATAGGAATCTCCTTGCAGTCATCTGGGTGAGCTTTGCCAAACCTTTGAAATAATGAGTTAACTTCTTTTGTTTGTCTTCTGTCAGGTAAGCCATTTGAGAGGCTGTGTCTAGTTTGGCTCTTAAGAAGGTTATTTGCTGGGATGGCTGAAGTCTTGACTTTTGGAAGTTGACTGTGTATCCCAGAGCCTGTAGCAATTGTATGACATAATTCAAGTTTTTTGTCAAAATCAGTTTGTCGTCAGCTTGTATGAGGCAGTCGTCCAGGTACGGGTAAATTTGGATCCCCTGGAGCCTGCAATGAGCAATTACTGAAGCCAGGCATTTCGTGAATTCTCTGGGCGCAGTAGATAAGCCAAATGGCAATGCTGAGAATTGATAATGCTCTGGCCCTGCAAGAAATCTGAGGTATCTTCTGCAGCTGTGTCTGATAGGGACATGCAGGTATGCCTCCTTGAGGTCCAGAGTAATCAGCCAAGACCCCTTGCCCAGCATGGGAAGGAGTTGCTGTAGAGTCAGCATTTTGAACTTTGGTACTATGAGAAAAGTGTTTAATGCGGACAAATCCAGTATTGGTCTCCACTGAGTTTCTTTTCTTGGAACAAGGAACAGTCGAGTAAAACCCCTGGCCTTGTTCTTGTTGTGGAACTTTTTCTATTGCTTTGATCTGAGCAAGCAGAGAAATTTGCTTGATAGCCTCTGCCCTCTGGTTTTGTGGTAGGTTTGGCATGCCTTGTTTTCTTGGTAAGGTATGAAAATGGAACCTGTAACCTTGGTCTATAATGTCCAAAATCCATTTGTCCTTTGTCAGTCTGTGCCAATTGTCTGAAAACAGAGATAATTTTCCGCCCAAAGGAGCTTCTGTTTGCTCCTTGGTCAGCGGAAGTAGAGGAAAGTCATTGAGATTGTCCCTGTGGGGCAGGAGAAACCCCTGCGTCACTTCCTTGGTTTGTTGGTTGCCATTGTCGTCCCCTGTAGGAACCTCTGTATTGCCCTCTTCCTCGGCCACACCTGTTTTTACCCCTTTGAAATCTTTCAGGATTAGGAAAGGACCAGTTTTTAGAAGGCCAATTTCTGCTGAATCTGGGAGGCTGAACCTGGAGGAAATCTTTGACTGTCTGAACTGACTTGGCTTTTTCCTCAATGGACTTTAACACATCTTTAGCGTTAGCACCAAAAAGCTTGTTCTTTTCCAAGGGTGCATCAAGAAGTTTTGCCTTAACATGATCTGGTAGAGGTTGTTCTTTTAACCATGCATGTCTACGAATGACAGCCCCTGTCATAGCTTTCCTACATGAAGCTTCCAATGCATCATATCCACACTGCAGAAAGTGATTGCTAACTTGCTGAGAGTTATGTACAGCCTCCTGCAAAGATTTCCTATCTAAAGGTTCAGGAGAGGCCAATGTTTTCTGTAAATCATCTAACAGGTAATCCTGATATTGAAACATATGAAAGAGACAATTGAGAGCTCTCCTAGATAAAGTAGTGGAGGTGTAGACCTTCTTCCCCCATCTCTCTAATGACCTAGCTTCCCTGTTGGAAGGTAAGGGATTTTTGGAGGTGGTAGCTGAAACCCCTTTCGGTCCCTGTGAAATTGTTTCTAAATCAACAGCATGGGCCCTAAAGAAATGAGAATGTGTTTCTGGGACCCTATAGTATCTGTCAGGCTTGGCAGGAGCAGGAGGAAGAGTATCACTGGTAACACTGGAGTCAGAGTATAGATCATCCAAAACATCAAGCACAGGAGGTATAGCTAAGGGCCTGTGTTGGGGCTTTTTAAGGAAGGTTCGAAGGTGCTTTCTGGAATCAGAAAATTCCTGGCCTTGCCACTTAAAATGTTCCCTCATGGAATGCAGAACTTCCCCAAAAGAAATATCCTCAGGAGGGGAGGCCGAGGGGATGGAATCCTCTGCATCCGAGTCCTCATAGGTCTGGAAGGGCTCTTCCTGGCTATCAGAGTGAACAGAGTCCTCAGAATCTTCATCTGAAGGGAGAGGGTCAGAGGGTTCAACCCGGGGCCTCTTATCAGAAGGCGGCTGGGATCCTCTCTCTGGATGGGCCTGTGAACCTCTGATCATGGAAATTAAGTCTGCGGCCATAGTCATGATTTGTTTCAGGAGTAGGCTGAGGTAAGGCTTTAGCAGTAAGGTGCTTGGTCTTGCTGGCTGCCTCAGCACGTGTGTAGGCCTTGATAGACATGGACATGGGAGGCCTAGCAGCTCCACGTGCAGGAGTGACCTTATCCACAGCAATGGCCTCGGGCATTTCCTCTGTTTCAGTATCCGGAGGAAAATCAATAACTGGCGTCGGTGTGGTCTCCGGTATCGGTAATGCGGTGTCTTCGGTTCGGAGCGGTGAAATAACCGCCTCAGAGGGAACCGAGGCACTCGCGGTAGGTTTTGGCGTGGTGTCGGTGGAAGACGCGGGCCGAGGATGTCGGTCCCGGTCTTTTTGTTTCTTGGGAGTCTGCGATGTCGGTAGTTCCGACGGCATTGTATAATCGAATTTTTCGCCGAAAAAGTCTTCAGCGAACTCCGCCCGGCGCCTGAGAGTGCGCTTATTGAAGCGAGCACAGGCGGCACAGGCCGAGACGTCGTGGTCTGGGCCAAGGCAAGGAAGGCAGTAAGAGTGGAAATCCTTATGAGGTATTTGTTTACCACAAGACAAACAATTATTTACTTTTCAGTAATTTCTGACATCGGCTGAGGCAAGAAAAGGTCCCCAACGGGGTACTTAGCTTTTTTGATGACTTCGGATTCGAAGAATACAGGAGCTGACCGACCGGCACTTGCGAACTGCTTCTGCTTCGGGCACCGCACGGCAAGAAAGACAGAAGAAGATGGTGTCGGCTGATGCTTATGTACTCCAGCTGCTCTGACGTCGGAGAGAAATGCGACATCAGCCGGCGTCGGACCCAGACTTTGGAATCCAGCCGACCGAGGGCTGCCTGAGGCAGGACAACCCATATGTTATGACTGCAGTTGCATTCTTGAAGGACATCCTCAAGACCCCCTTCCACAAGGTACCCACTCTTCAGAGTCCTCCTCCAGACGTTCCCGATGAGGAGGTGCCTCACAAGAGAATCGTGCAACAGGAAGCATGTGGATTCCTCCCGAGAAGTCCTTTATGTAAGACACAGACTACGATTAAGGGGAAGGGTTCCTATTGTCTCCCCCTGAGGACGTCTCCTTTGGAGACGTACTAGAAATTTTAAAACAGCGGGGAGAGAATGGAAAATGTTAAGTTGTCTGTCTCGCCTTCGTTCTTGCTGGTTGGGATCGGAGCCGATCCTCACCTCCGACTCTGCCATCTTCTATAGCTTGAGAGCTGTTTACTGGCTCGAGGCTACCCCTTCTCCCATGATTCCTAGCGCTAGCTACCCAGATCTCGTTTGCCGCTTCAGCTGCGAGGTGTCATTTTACTGGCTCAGGTTTGTATTGGTTTACTTATATAACTTTTCTACTGAAAATTGTATTTTTTTTTCTAGGAGTTATTCATTTTTAATCCTATAACTTAAATTAGTTTAGGTGTAGTTGTAGTCCTTCCCTTAGAACTCGTTTAAATTAGAGAGTCCCCCCCCCCCCAAATCCCTTTCTGTCTGGTTAGTGCTTACTTTCAATTCCTTCTATCTTCCTTTAGGTAGCTGTAGAGGCTTCCTAGTTTAAAAAAAAAATCTTTAGCTTTAGCTGTAGTATATTGTTTGTTTTTCTCTTTTTTGCTGTTGTTGGTGTTGTGGTTTTTCGTTTTAGTTTTTCGGCCTTTTGGCTAGATCAGTGTAGTATCTCTTGAGGTATTTTATCGGATACATGATGTCTAAAGAATCCAAGGTATCTGGATTCAAGAAGTATGTGACTCATGCTTTCAAAAAATGTCTCTGACAGATGGGCACACTTCTTGCATCTACTGCTTAGGCGCAGTGCACCTGCAGGACTCTTGTTCTATATGCCATGCATTTAGTCCAAGAGTTCTGCAGGAGCGTAAAAATAAGCTTATTCTTGGGGGTCTTTTAAAGCCCCAGGATTCACCGGCCAAGGCTCAGCCTGAGAAATCCCCAAAACCGACCAAATTGTCGGCTCCAAGCTCGGAGCCGTCATTGGTTCAGACTTTACCTGCCACTTCGGTTCCGTCCGGAATTGATGAGACTGTCTCCCCGTTGGCTCCATCAGAATCTTTGGAGCCGTCACGGACCCACAAGAGGCTGAGGTCCCCTTCTCTGGAATCCATACACTCAGCTCCTCGTCTCCCCAGCTTCAGAGTGAGCGCAGTCACAGATTTTCCCACTCCTCTCGGTCCCCTAGGCTCTCTGATCACGATGTGGAGAAGAGTGGTCAGTGGGTTGCTGTAGTCGCAGGCACTTGCCAAGATGTTGTCCAGTCCTCTCAACAGGTGTCTCGTCCGTCCTCTTCTGTCAATGTTCCTCCTCCAACTCCTTTGAGCACGGAGCCGGAGCTCATTGGGGTTTGAGTCATGGAACCATCGGCTCCTATAACTATTTCTCCTTCGGTTCCGTCGTCGGCTCAGATTCCCTCGATGGTACTGTCTGTCGAGGGATCTAGGCGCCGAGGCTCCCTCATCGGCTCCGAGGGGGCGAGTGGCATCTGACCCTTGTCCAACCTCTCTCCCTCTCGGAGCTTCGGCGCAGGTGAGTTCGGCTCCTACATCGGCCTCTGAGCCATCTCCCTCGGTGCGGAGAGGGACTCCGATGTCCTCTGAACCGGATCCTTCTCTGCATCGTGGCAGGGATGCCTTCGATGTCATGCGGAGTGTCCTGACCTCTGTCAGCTCCACGATCGACCCCACCAGCTCCGTCCCCTGTAGTGCCTGTGCCAGCCTCTGCTCATCCTCCAAGCGTGGGGAACCGGCTCTCCAGGGTACTCCATTGGGTGTTTCCTCTTCTTCCGAGGCCTCCCCTGATCATTCAGAGCAGCCCCCTCGTAAGAAGAAGTGCAAGAGGAAGCACATTGACTCCCCTGAGTCTGTCACTTCTGATACAGACTTAGATGATTCGGAAGGGTCCTCGAGGTCCCCCTCTGAAGATGTTTCCTTCTCGGACATCCTAGAAATGCTTAAGCAGAGGGAGAACTGGAGTCCCCTAGCCCCTACCGAGGATGAGTCTGTATTCCTGGATGCTTTCGGTTCCCGACCTTCCAACTCCTGGATTTCTCCACCTTTCGATCCACTCATGTCTGTGGTGGCTCGAAAGGCTTGGTCAGCCCTGGATACAGTGGAACCAACTCCGAGGAGACCTGGCAAGTTTATCACTGCACCCCTTGATAAGCAGATCCTTACCAAAGGTGTTCCTGTGGATGCCATGGTGGTAGTAGCAGCCACTAAAAAGGAGTTAGCAGAAACCTCTTCATCTGTCCATCCTCCTAACAAGGAGTCTAGGACTACGGATAGATACGGGAAGCAAATGTTTGCTTCAGCGACCTTTTCTATGAGGTCACTGAATTACTTATGCCATTTTACCTGGCTTCAGAGGGATCTCCTTAACGAGCTCGAAGATGCCCTTCAAGATCCATCAGCTGAAGGGGCTCAAGCTAAAGTGGCTTCAAAGCTGGCGACCCTGAATTCTGTAGTCAACTCCTCCATGAGGTTCATTTCCTATGCAGCTGATGGTGCGAGTAGAGCCGTAGGTACAGGCGTGGCCCTTAGGAGACACGCATGGATGCGGTTGTATAATTTTTTTTCTTTTTGGACCACAGGTGGGACACTTTGACTAGGTGTGAGCAAGAAGGCAAGACTCTCTCTGCCGTGGGAGTCCATTTTTCCACTCCTTCCAGACCATACCCCAGGGGTCAGAAGAATGGTAAAATGTGGTTCCGAAAATCCCAGGGAGCCCCGCCTGACACACGTAGCGATTTTTCCTCCAGCGGCAGAGGAGGAAACAATATCAACAGATGCCACCCTCGTGGCAGAGGGGGTACGCAGAACCAGGGCAGCAGAGAATCTTTCTCTGAAAAGCCCTTGCAGCATCCCTGAAGGGTTGCCTGGCTGCCCATCTCTGGAGGCAGTCGGGGGAAGACTTTCACTGTACCCCAAAGCCTGGCAAAGTTTAACACGACAGATGGGTACAGTCAAGTTATATCCGGAGGTTACAAAATCCCTTTCTCTCAGCCCCCCTTACCGTCAAACAAATCCCTTCCAGATGTTCCACTCAATCTGAGGGACCAAGCAGTCATAGAAGTTTTAAAGCTGCTAGAAAAGAGTCATCCAGGAAGTCCCGACAGACCAACACGGATCCAAAGCTTACTCAAGGTTCTTTTTGGCTCCAAAAAAGACAGGGGACTGGAGACTGATTCTGGATCTCAGCAGACTAAACAAGTCTGTTCAAAGAACAAAGTTTCGGATGGTCATACTACAGTCCATTCTACCCTTTCTGGGTCAGGACAATTGGATGTGCTCCATAGATCTTCAGGATGCGTACTATCACATCAAAATGGACAGGCGCTCCAGGAGATTCCTTCGATTCCAGCTGGGAACCAGTCATTACCAGTTCAGAGTTCTGCCCTTTGGTCTCACCACAGCCCCCAGGGTGTTCATCAAATATATGGCAGTGGTCACGGCTCACCTGAGACGTCAAGGATTCCAGGTGTTTCCATATCTAGACGACTGGCTCCTCACTGCTACTACCAGCATTAACTTCTGCAAGCCAGGGACTACACAATCACAATCTGCTCCCAACTAGGCATTACAATAAACTTCGAAAAATCTGCCTTGTTGCCCTGTCAATCTATCACCTATGTAGGAGCAGACTTAGACACAAGGAACATGTACGCAAGGCTTCCGCCAGACAGGGTATCATTAATTCGCCAGCAAGTACAAATTCTAATGCAGAGCAAAAGGATCCGAGTCAAGTTCGTCCTTCAAACTCTCTGGGTTCCATGGCAGCGGCAATTCTCCTAATCCCTCTGGCCCGTTTTCATGTGAGAATCCTTCAATGGTTTCTGTTCACACAGTGGTCTTTCCAACAGCTTCCCATGTCTCACATGATTATGATTACAGAAGCATGCAAAAGGCACCTTTCCTGGTGGATGGTCTCCCCACTAGTGTCTCAGGACAGACCCTTCATCCAGCCCCCTCCAGTTGCCACAGTGACCACAGACACCTCCCTGATAGGGTGGGGGAGGGGGGTCATTATCAGGGCAGGACAGTCCAAGACACTTGGCAGCCTCACGAGTACCGTCTGCATATAAACGTCCTAGAAATGAGAGTCGTGCTCTTAGCGTTGCAAGCTCTTCAGGACTCTCTTCCTTCTGGGACCATTGCAGTTCAAACGGACAACATGTCAGTGGTGTGGTACATCAACAAGCGGGGCAGAACCAGGTCCTACCCCCTATGCCGAGAAGCACTCAGACTCTGGCAGTGGGAGATTTCCTCCCAACGATTTCTGATTGCGACGCACATCCCTGGGAGATCCAACGTAATAGCGGACAGGCTCAGCAGAGGTATTCTCATGCCTCAGAGAGTGGTCTCTGAACCAGGTAGTTGCGGATCTGATCTTCCGCAAATGGGGACAGCCTTGCTGTGACCTTTTTGCCACCCCCTTCAATAGCAAATGCAGCAACTACTTCTCCCTAATTCCACTTCCAGGTCACTCTCCCAGAGAAGCTCTAGCTCATTGCGCCAGGTTAAAACCACACTTTGGTTTCGGTGCCATTCCCTTATCATATCTATTGCCCTTAACCCGTTTCTTTGTATGCTGACCAGACGTTAATAAAGCGAGTGGTTGCGATCTTCTTCGAACTGATATTTTTGGATTATTAGCAAATGCAGCAACTACTTCTCCCGCTTCCTGGTCATTCTCCCAGAGACGCTCTAGTCCACGATTGGCCTCAGGGACTTCTTTATGCCTTCCCTCCATTTCCCTTGATACCGAAACTCATACAGAAAGCAATGTCGTTGGGTTGCAAAATGATCCTCATTGCCCCCTACTAGCCTCGACAGATATGGTTCCCATTCCTGCACCATTACCTTCTCAAGCAGCCTTGGACTCTGGATCCGATTCCAGACCTACTGATTCATCAGTCAGGCGGGCTGCATCAATCCCTTCAAACACTCCAGCTCACAGCTTGGTTGCTCCACTTCCAACCTTAGCCAGGCTTCCCAGCATTTCCCCGGCCGTACGTGAAATTATTGTCTCCTCTCACAAGTCCGCTACTAGAAGGACTTATGCTAGCAAATGGAAACATTTTTCTTGTTGGGCAGAGGCTAGGAACATAGATCCCTTTTCAGCCCCAGTCCACGAAATTTTGGAGTTCTTAGCAGATCTTTTTCATTCTGGGTCCGCTTCTGCTACAGTCAGGGTTCAATTAGCGGCCATCTCAAACTTTCATGTTGGGTTGTCTAATGCAAACATTGTCTCATAAGGTATGTAAAGCTTTTCTAAGAGGGACTACTCTCTTTAGACCCCCCAGTGAGAGATCCCCCTCCTCCTTGGGACCTAAACTTGGTACTAACCTCCTTAGTTATGCCCCCTTTTGAACCCTCAGTGTCCTGCTCCATTAAGTTCCTATCTTGGAAAACTCATATTCTGGTAGCTATTAGTTCAGCCAGACGTGTCTCTGAACTCCAGGCACTATGTTTCCGTCCTCCATACTTAGTTTTTCATAAGGACAGGGTTGCTCTGAGGACTGATCCCTCTTTCCTTCCGAAAGTCTGCTCAGAAAATAATTTAAACCAATCTGTAGATCTTCCTGTGTTTTTCCCTAACCACACCAACAAGGCAGAATACAAATTACACCAACAATTGCGTTTTTATTTGCATAGGACCAAGAATACAAGGAAGTCGGACAAGCTATTTCTTTCCTATGCACGAGGCAAACAAGGTCTCACATTTTCCAGATTGACCTTATACAGGTGGTTGTCTCACATTATTACTTTCATCTATCAACTGAGAAACAAAGAGTTATCTATCAAACCAAAAGGTTATTCTAGTAGGGCTTTGGCCACCTCTGTAGCCTTCCAGTCTAGGTTACCCGTGGACTCTATCTGTGCAGCTGCTACATGGGCAAACCCTCATACCTTTATTTCTCATTACAAGTTAGATATGATCTCTAGGAGCAGGGCTAACTTTGGTTCCACTGTTCTGAAAAGTCTGTTCCAATGAGCCGCCCAGGATTGTAGGTGCTAGGGACGCTGTCCCAACCAGCAAGAACGAAGGCGAGACGGACAACTTAACATAAAGAAGTTTATGTACCTACCATAACGTTCCATGTTAGTTGTCTTCATCTCGCCTTCCTTCTTGCATCCCACCCTTCATCCCCCTATCCTATTGGACCGAGAGGAGTTCAAGTTTTCACTGGCTGAGTGTTCTCTGGTTGTTTCCTGTACTGACTTACAGAGTATGACAGGTGTGCTCAACATTTTGTTTGGAGAGGTTCATTCTGTAGCTATGGCTAGGGTTAGCTATTTCAAACAAGATCTGGGTAGCTAGCGCTAGGCATCATGGGATAAGGGGTAGCCTCGAGCCAGTAAACAGCTCTCGAGCTATAGAAGATGGCAAGACAGAAGGTGAGATGAAGACAACTAATATGGAACGTTATGGTAGGTACATAACTTGTTCTTGCAGGCTTTCCGTGCTTGACCCTCTACTTGGCTGACCCCGCCTACAGATGACCAGGTTCAGCTCATTCTGCAGTATGCCTGAAGGAGTCCTGACACCGTTGTACCTGTTCCCCGGAGACCAGACAAAATTCTTTCTCCACGAGAGGGCAAACCACACTGGCCCAATGGCCTACCAGTAGACGCTATGGTGGTGGCAACAGCGTCCAGGAAGAGCTCGCCAAGGAGTGCCCTACTGTCCACCCCCCTAACAGGGAGTCTCGGGAGATGGACAGGTTAGGGAAGCGGCTATACTCTTCATCGACCTTTGCCATTCAGTCCTTGAACTACTTGGCACATTTTACCCGGCATCAGAGAGACCCAATATCAGAACTCGCGGAAACCTTGGCGCAGGAGCAGTGTTTGAGGTACGTGACAATATTACCTCACAGCTTGCCACCCTGGAATCTATTTCTAACTGTTCCATGCAGATGATTTCACATACTACCGAAGGGGTCACTAGAGCAGCAGATGCAGGCGTTGTCATGAGACATCACCCCTGGATGCGCCTATGTGATTTTGTGGGTCCCTTTGTCTTCCTTTCTCAGTACTCCCATGGTGGCCTCTTCCCTTTTTGGCCCAAAAGTAAAGAACACCTTAGCCAGGTGTGAAAAGTACGGTAAGACCCTGTCTGCCATGGACGTGCGTTTTTCCACTCCACAGTGGTCCTACTGTAGGAATTAGAGGAGTGGAAAAATATGGTACAAGAAAGACCAGGGTCCTTCCCGTGACACATGGCGAGTTTGCTCCCTGGGGCAGAGGTGGGAACTCATCTGGAAGACACTCCTTCAGAAGCAGAGGGGGGTCCGCATAATCAGGGATCCAGAGATTTTCTATGGACAAGCCCTGTCAGTTCTCCTAAAGTGTGGCCCAATTGCTTACCTCTGAAAGCAGTCAGGGGACTGTTTCCTCTCCACCACCTTGCCTGGCAATCCTTAACCACAGATTCTTGAGTACAGACCATAATTACCAGAGGTTATCACATCCCCTTTGATCTTTACCCGAGGCCACAAAGGCGAATTCTTGATGTTCCACCCAGTCAGAGGGACGTGGCAGCACAAGAAATTTTGAAGGCTGCTTCAAGAGAGTCATCCAAACAGTCCCAAAAGACCAGATGGAATCCGAATTTTACTTCAGGTCCTTTGTAGTGCCAAAAAAAAGACGGGACTGGAGGCCAGTCTTGGACCTCAGCATCCTAAACAAATTTGTCAGGCCAACGAAATTCCGGATGGTCACGATTCAGTGTAGTCTTCTGTTTCTGGAGAACGATGATTGGATGTGCTCAATAGATCTTCAGGATGCGTATTACCAAATAAAAATGGGCAAACAGTCCAGAAGATTCCTCCGCTTCCAGCTGGGAGCCAGTCATTACCAATTGCCCCCAGAGTGTTCACCAAATGCACGGCAGTGGTAACAGCGCACTTGAGAATGCAAGGATTCCAGGTGTTTCCGTATTTAGATGATTGGCTCCTTACTGTCCCCACCAAGCATCTACTGGTTAGATCCTTACATTACACTCTACAACTGGCAGCAACCCTAGGGATCCCAGTAAACGAGGAGAAGTGCAAGTTGACCCCTTCGCAAACTCTGAAATTCGTAGGTGCAACTTTCAGCACCCAGTCTTGCCTAGTTTCCCTCCCACTACCCAGGCTAGAAAGATTAATATCCCAAATCCGGGTGATACAAAGTTCCAGCTCGGGCAGTTCTTCAACTATTAGGATCTGTGGCAGCATTAATTACAATAGTGCCCCTGGCAAGACTACACATGAAGCTACTCCAGTGGCATTTACTAACGCAGTGGTCTCTCTCTTTTTTGATTTCTCCAAGTCTTTTGGATTTCTAATACCATGACGGGAATGGACCCCATTCCTATGTCAGAGTACGATTAAAGTTCATGAAATTAGTATTATTTCACTCTTTGATGTTCGCCAAAAGTGTTCTTCGCAGTACCTGCAATGTGCCCAGCAGTGACTCCTCCTGCAATTCATACGGTGTTACATGAATTGGTAACGTATCTAAATATGATTGTAAATTCTTTTTTATAAGACCAGTTGCTCCTACTACTATTGGAACTGTCTGGGTATCTTTCTTCCACATGGCTCTCATCTCTGCCTGCAGATCAAGGTATTTTATGACTGTCTCTCTCTGTACGCAAGACACTACAGTCACTAGGTGTTGCAATTTCAATGATCAATGCTACTTTTATCTTTTTTTCTTGGATCACTGTGTCTGGTTTTCTAGCAGCTATCTTTTGGACAGTTGGTATTGGGTGATCCCATGTGATGTAAATTTCATCATTTTCTATGATTTTCTGTGGCTCATGTTTCCAATGTTTCAGTGGTCCTTTTTGACTCATCCTGTGTCCCTTCAGATCTGCATAACAAATGGATGTAAACGACTTACTTTGGTGGATGAAGAGAAAGACTTATTGAAGCCGTCATTTCTCCCCCCTCCCAGCCCAAAGCCATAGTGACCACGGACACTTCCCTAATGGGGGGGGCATTTCCAGTGAAAGACGGTCCAAGGCACTTGGTCACCTGTGGAGGCCAAACTGCATATCAGTGTTTTTGAACTAAGGGCAGTGCTTCTAGTGTTGCAAGCATTCCAGTCTGTCCTCCTGTCAGGGACGGTTGCTATCCAGTCAGACAACATGGTCGTAGTCTGGTATATCAGCAAACAAGAGGGAACCAAGTCCTCCTCGTGTCGAGAAGCCATGAGAGTTTGGCAATGGACAATAGCTTCCAACTGCTTTCTGATAGCATCGCACATTCCTGGGAGTTCCAACATGATTGCAGACAAACTGAACAGATCTATCCTTCTGCATCACGAGTGGTCCCTCAATCCTATCATAGCAGCGAAGATCTTCAGTCGCTTGGGTCAGCCTTGCTGCGATCTATTCGCATCCCCTGCAAACCATAAATGCAGCAGCTACTTTGCCTTAATCCCCCCGCAGGGGAGCCCAGAGGAGACTCTAGTACATGATTGGCCCACAGGACTGCTATATGCTCCCCCCCCCCTCTTCCTTTGATCCTGCAGTTTCTAAAGAAGGCTCTTCGGTTGAGAAGCAAAGTAATCCTCATTGCACCCTATTGGCCCCAACAAACCTGGTTTCCCTTTCTTTGGCTTCACTTACTACATCAACCATGTATTCTGGATCCAACTCCAGAATTGCTGTCGCATCTACGAGGGTTGATGCATCCAAACTTATCGAGCCTCAAGCTGACAGCTTGGTTCCTTTACTTGTGGTAATCACCAGGAAAATAACCTATCCTCCCCTGTACGTCACATTATTCTGGCTTCTCATAAACCATCCACCAGGAAACTTTACCCGAGCAAGTGGAAAAGATTCATAATTTGGTTTTGAGAGAAGGGAATAGACCTATTTTCAGCCCCACGTGATTTGGTACTGGACTATTTATCAAACCTCCTGCACTCAGGAGCTGCAGCTTCAACTATTCAAGTGCACCTGGCAGCTATCTCTAATTTCCACAATGGCTTCCAAGATTCATCATTGATTTTTCATCGCCTTTGTAAGACCTTTTTGAAAGGTTACACACATTAGGTCTCCCTTTAAAGAACCAGTCGAGCCCTGGAATTTAACACTAGTTCTGCAGTCTTTGACTCGTCCTCCTTTCGAACCTGCTGCCACTTGTGATATAAAATTTTTATCCTGGAAAACTTTGTTTTTGGTAGCTATTACCTCAGCAAGAAGAATATCTGAACTACAAGCCTTGTGCATAAAACGTCCTTACATGGTTTTCCATAAAGACAGAGTATCATTCCGGACTAATCCCACCTTCTTACCCAAAGTTATTTCCAGTTTGACTATTAATCAAACAATTCATCTGCCAGTTTTCTTTCCAGAATTTTCTAACAAAGGAGAATACTCACTGCATTTACCTGATGTGCATAGGTAATTGTATTTTTATTTGGACAGAAATAAATCGTTATGAAAATCTGCTCAATTATTCATATCATTCTCGGGACCAAAATTTGTAGGATCCGTTTCCAAAGTGACCCTATCTAAATGGTTGGGAGATTGCATTTACTTTATATATCAATGAAACAAAGCTCTTCTACCATCTAAGGTCAAAGCACATTTAACCAGATCAGTCGCAACATCTGTTGGCTTCCATGGATGACATTTGTAACATGGGCCATCCCTCATACCTTTATCACTCATTAAAAATTGGATTTGGTTTCCAGGGGGAGACCTTCTTTTGGTTCACTGGTGCTCAGGAATATCCTTCCATCGGGCATCCCAAGAAATAAAGTAGCTAGGGACTCTGTCCCATCAGTAAGAAATGAATGAAGATCAACAACATCAGATAAAGAAGTTATGTTCTTACGATAATGTTCCATCTGTGTTGTTGATCATTCATTCATTACAATCCACCTGTCATTCCCCCTCCGAAAGACTCCTGGAGGTTCGTTTTTGGTCTTGCTTTATGATAGGGTAGTTGTTCAGATGAAGCCTGTGCTTCTTTCTTTTCCCTTTTACGGGCAAACTTGATCTGAGGTGATAAGAGGGGCACTATGGGGAAGCTTAGCTCGAGAGTTTTTTGGCTGGTGCAAGCTTTGTTCTGAGGACGGAACTGGCACCCATCAATAATGAATGAATGAAGATCAACAACATAGATGGAACATTATGGTAAGAACATAATTTCTTTTTACATTTATTGGATGTTCACAGACAATTATGATTTATCGTGACAGAATGAAAGATTTCAGAAAGTCTGACCAATTTGTTTCCTTTTCATGTCCTTCCATGAGTAGATCAGTTTCAAAGGTCACATTGTCTAGGTGGTTGAGAATGCATTACCTTTGTCTACAACAGGAAAAAACTCGATTTGGCAGCCCCGGTTTGAGCACACTCAACAAAAGCTATAGCCATGTCGGCTGTTTTTCATTCCAAGGCTTCCATGGTTGATATGTGGGCAGCCCCGACGTAGGCCTCTACACATACCTTTATTACTCATTACAAAGTGGAGCTGGTTTCCAGGGAAGAGCTTCATTTGGTTCAATGATGCTCAGGAATATCCTTCCATAAGGCCTCCCAAGATACAAGGTAGCTGGGGACTATGTCCCATAGGTCAAGGATAAATGAAGATTGACATCATCAGATGAAGTTACATTCTCACCATAGCGCTCCATCTGTGTTGTCTATCTTAATTTTATCCTTGACACTCCACTCTCCTTCCCCCTCCTTCAGACTCTTTGAGGAACAGACTTTAGTCCTGACAATCTGTCTCCTCATTTGTGACCTTATTCATAGCCTCTTCAGTGGTAATAGTACTTCCTTTTTCCTAGTCTTGTATTATAGCTGCAAACTCGATCTGAGGTAATTTAGAGAGGTAGTCTGAGTAGGTAGTCACTGATTTCTTAGAAGAGTCATTGTTTTTAATAGTTTGTAGTGGTTTGGGAATTTTAATAAATGAGTTAATTTTCTGTTTTGTCATTGGATGTTTGTTTATAAATGATTTTATGGTTGTGCTTTGTATTTCTGATGAAGTCTGAGGACGAATACCGACTATTAAACTTTCGCTATGCTAAAAACATTTTTTGGTTCTCGTCTTTCCTTGGTGCTGTTCCACTGGTTTTCTTGGTTTTGTATTTTTTCCCTGGGTGGTCTTATACAGCTTATTTCTTTCTTGTGTTTTTTGGAATTAGAGTGTTCAGATGGCTGGTGTTTCCGAAGACAAGTTATTGAATTTATCAGTACATTCTACCCCTTCCTCATTTGGTAAAGTAGTGAGTGAATTAGTGACATCCTTTGCTGACATGCAGAAATCACTGTCTGAGTTGATTACTGGTTTAGAAGTTGCAAATAATAATGGTCAACCAGCCAATGGTTTTCATGATTCCTGTGAAGGAGATGAGACTGTTTCATTTTCCGGCTAGAGGTGACATTTTTACAAAGATGTTTTTTCAGCTTTGAATACTAACTATGATCCTTTCTCTGATAGTAACAATATATCGGAGCTGCATCAAGTGAAATCAAATGTGTTTTCCTTACTTAATGAGTTGGAAAGGGGCTTGAAGTATCCTGCCCTGGTGGTGGACAACAAGTATTTTGGCTATTGCACCAAAACAAATATTGTACCTGAAGGGTTTCAAGCTGCCGAATGGAGTATCTTATGAGTCCCTCCCCGTTTTATAATGAACTTGTCACCCTTTTTTAACAACGCCGGGTTTTAGTTCATTAAACTACTTGTGAAAAACAACACCACCACTATTTCTAGTTTGAGGGGCACTTTAAAAAAATGTAGACAATCAATTAAAGGTTCAACTAGTTAAGTGTTCTGAACTGACACCTGACTATGATAACGTTCTTGTATCTGTGGATAGATATGAAAGTGTTGATACAGCATAAGATGAAAAAGGTTGCTCGCTATATGTCTGCATATGAGAATGGTACAGCATTTTACTCCGGGGATGATTAAAAGTTAAAATCAAGTAAGGTTTTGGGAGGACCTACGGTACATCATCCTTCCAACTCTAACAATGGGTTTGGAAATGTTTCCTTGATAACGAGTGGCCATTTAGTAGATAGCGGTGGAGTGAATACACGTTTTAAATCTTCCAACAATAATGAACGAGTCAATCCTGGCAGTTTGAATATACTAGAACTTCCTTTGCATTCACCAGGTAAAAGTTCTACACATGGTTATGTCAAAGAACTTTCAAGGAAGCTCAAACAGGTTTCATCAGTCTCGGCACAGGGGTCACAGCAGAGAATCTCCATGTTAACAGACTTAAACAGACTTATACAGTGTGAGCTGTGATATGAAGAGTTTTAATTTTTCAGATTTTGTTATGACTGCTGTTCATTTAAAAAAGTTTTACAGTTAGGTTTTACTTTTTTACCTAGCCAGTGAGCTGATAAAACAAGGACATTATTCGATTTATGGTATTTCACAGGGAAGTTAAATCTCAGTTTTATTATGCATGATGTGAATGTAAGGAAAGGTCTTGTTAAACCTTCCAATGTTATGTTCTTCCTTGCCTTCATTCTTTAGTGGTTGTTTGGGTTCGGAAGCAATTATCAGTTCTGACTGCCTATCCAAAGCTCGAGGACTTTCACTAGCTCGTGGCTGTAGCCCTATCCCATCATGCTTTTGGAAGATTACCCAGCTCTCGTTTGCCGCTAAACAAGATTGGGTGCTTCCATTCAGGCTCTGGCTAAGTGGAAACTTTCTTTTACTAATTGTTGAAAAATTATCAAAATTGTCCATTTTACTGTTTAAGCATTTAAAATATTAGTAGTTCTTTGCTAGAGTTCTTGCTTTGTTGTTGGCTGTTTTTTCTTGTAGAAGTCATTTATACTTCTAGGCCTGTTTTCTTCTCTCTCCCTATCCCGGCTAGCCAAGCTCGTTTAAGTTAGAGAGCTTGGATTGTGTTTTGGTAGCTTGTTTAAGTTAGAGGGCTCCCGTTGGCCCGTTTAACTTGAGGGCCTTCCACCTCCTTTCTTTTTCTCTACTCTAGTTAGGGGCCAGTTCGTTTTACTTGGAGAACTGCCCCTCCTTTACCCGTTGCATAGTAAAAACCTTGTCTACTGTTGTGTGGTTGTTCTATTGCTTGTTTAAAAAAATTCCCTTGGTATAGTTCATTAGTGTTGATTGTGTATTGATACTGTTATTATTCAAAAATGAAAGATCCTAAAGAGTCTAAACCTTCAGGGTTTAAAAAATGTGACAAATGTAGTCAGACAATGTCATTAATTGATGGACATACTCAGTTGTGTTTGTCTAGGTGCAGTTCACCTTCAGGAATCGTGTTCTATCTGTCATGCTTTCATCTCCAGGGTGTTGATGGAAAGAAAGAACAAATTAATACTAAGAGGCCTATTAAAGGCTCCTTTCACAGAGGCTTTAGAAGAAACTAAGAGTACTTCAAAAACACAGAAATCCCCGTCTTCCAGGTGTGAGAAGTCAGGCAAGCGAGCATCTTCCTCTGTTCCTCATTCAGAACTGACTTAAAAAATTGCAAAAGATTCATCCTCAGACCCGAAGGCTTTTGGGCCTGAAAAATATTCCTTCTCTGCTCGTATTGTGATTTTGGAGCAAACGGAGTTGTCTCCCCACATCTTAGATCTCAGTTGCTACAGCCAGTAGGATCTCCTACTCTTTCCTCTCGGTCTTCCAGGAGCCTCTCCAACAACGATGTGGATCGTGTGGTGAGGAGACTTTTACGGACACCGGTGCTGGCCAAGATACTGTCCACTCCGACCCAGAGGGATTCAGAGCCAACGATGACTACCTCCCCTTCGATTCCTCCTCCAACCCACTGTAGGACTTAAGAGCTGGAGTGCCTAGAGCCAATTGTAGTGAAATAGTCTGTGTTGAGACCTGCACCAAGTTCTTTAGGCCTTACTACCCCTCTGACTTCCTCTTTTCCATCGAAATTTGAGTGGTCTAGGAGCCAACACTCTCGAGTTGAGTCTGGTGAAGAGAGTCTGGTCGGACAGCTGTCCGATCCGAACTTGCCTCTCGGGGCTTCTGCGTAGGTGAGTTTGGCTCCTACACCGGCCTCAGAGCCCACTGCCTTGGTTCCGGGGAGGTCTTCTGGTTCTTCGGAGCTGGAGGATTCCTTAGATCAGTGTCTGTGGGGGGAGCTTTCAAGCTGATGAGAGTGCTGTCACCATGGGTAGTTCCACTCTGTTTCAGGTACTCTTCCCCCTAAACTGCTAGTGTCTATCTCAGTACCATTGCATCCACACAGACATGAACACAATAATTAGGACTGTTCATAGAGACCCATGTGATGTAACAGAAGTAAACAGGATATATTACTGTGCAGCTAAATTAATAACTGATAAAGTTCTACCACAGAATACAGGGTTGTGAGGGAAAGGAAGGGGAGAAATCGAAAACCATCATGGAAATGTCCAGTAGAGAGAACTATAAAGCAGTTATGATAAGAAGTGTCACTGTTAGAAGATATAGAAGAGGGAATAGATCAACAAAAATACTAAGAAAAATAGATGTCGTAAAAGCAATGTGCAGTAGTAGAACAGACCAGGATCTATCATGCACAATTGCAAATAAACTAAAAATTTCAGCACCGGCAGAAAGACTTAGAAGATACAAAATAAAAAATATTAAAGAAAATTACAAAATAAGAAATTTAATGATCCAAAAATGTTTTATAGAAAATTGAGAAAAGGAATTAAAAGGCCACCAAAAAAAGAATCCTGTGGAACATCATAAAGATGCTAAATGGATACAAGAAAAAGAATGAGGTTCAAAGATACAGGATATGAAATGGGATGAAGTAACAGCCAGAGAGATTGAAAAAAGTTAAGAAAAGCCTCTAATTGGAAAACCCCATGCCCAGACGCAGTACCTAAATTTTGACTGAAAGTATTAACATCTCTGCACGAAGATTTAGCAATGAGTAAGAACTATTTATATGCACACCCTGAACTGACACCAACCTGATTAACAACAGGAAAAACAATGCTCCTACTTAAGAGTGAACATGCAAGCTACCCTAAAAATTATAGACCAATAACTTGCCTTCCGACAACGTATAAACTATACACTGGAATTGATGCAGACAGAGTTTATAGTCCTTTAGAAGAAAACTCAATTATGGCAGTAGAATAAAAGGGCAATAAAATAAAGTCATATGGAACAAAGGATCATTTGTTAAATAAAGTCATAGCGGAGAACTGTAAAAAGGGGAAGCATCTAAGTATGGCATGGATTGATTACTAAAAAGCATTTGATAGTATCCCACATTTGTGGATTAAAACGTGCTTAAAAATGTTTAAGATGCACCCTACGCTGATCCAAGTACATTGCAGTCACCATGAAACAGTGGCAGACCACTTTGCAATTCAGCCATGATTCATAGGTTCATAGATTAGCACTAGGCTAACTGCCCTTGCGAGCCATTTTAAGTTTAGCCAATTATCCCCTGTGAGATTCAAACCCTATACCTCATGCTTATAAGGCAAACACCTTAACCATTAGGCCATGATAAAGGACAAATTAATATCCCAGGAATAAAAAATTCAAAGGGGGATATTCCAGGGTGACTCTGTCATCGCTGCTATTCCACCTTGCCCTTAACCCATTAAGTTGTCTACTTAATAGCCTAGGCCATGGCTGTAAGTTGGCTTTTAGAAAACAAAGTGTAAAGACTTCTCATCTCTTTGTTGATGATTTAAAACTGTATAGCTTATCCGATGAGGAATTGAAAGCACAACTGGAAGTTGTCAAAGCTTTTTCAGATGATATATGAATGCCATTTGTTCTTGATAAATGTGCAAAAGTGTCTTTTAAAGCAGGAAAACTGCAGCATCAGGAAAACATCAGTTTGGGACAAGAATGTGATATAAAAACTTGAGCAAGAGGGAGTGTATAAATACTTGGGAACTGATGAAGGATCAGCAATAAAACATGAACAAATGTGAATAAAGCTCAGTAAGGAGTACTTTAGAAGACTTAATCTTGAAAACAGCACTGACATCTAGGAACAAAATTCAAGCTATAAACCAATTTGCTCTTCCTGTCCTAACTTACAGATGTTAAGTTGTCAATCTCGCCTTCATTCTTGCTGGATGGGTTCGGAGCCGATCCTCAGCTCCGACTCGGCACTTGCTTTAGCTCGAGAACTCCTTTTACCAGCTCGAGGCAACCCTATATCCCATGATGCAAGGCGGAACTACCTCAGATCTCGTTTGCCGCTTAGCGAAAGAGGTCTCCTTTGCCAGCTGAGGTAAGTTTTTTCTTTGTGAAATAAGAAAAAGTGTAGTTAGGGGGTTTATTTTCCCTTTTAGTGTCAGTTTAGTCTGTAGTTAGTTACAGCCCACCCTATTCCCTTGTTTTCAAACTTTTTATAATCTTTATTCTAAAGTTTTTTAGTCAGGCCTAAATCCCCATTGGTTAGTCCCTTCCTGTCTGTTTGTGTAAGGGATTAATTTGTGTGTTTGTTGGGATTGTTTGTGTTTCCATCCTCCTAGGATGTCAAAGAAAGGCAAGGTCTCAGGCTTCAAGAAGTGTGACCAGTGCTGTCAGAAAATGTCTCTGACAGACGGTCACACTTCTTGTGTTTATTGCCTGGGGCCTTTGCACCTGCAGGACTCCTGTGCGTTGTGTCATGCTTTTAGCCAGAGAGTCCTGCAGGAAAGGAGGAATAAACTCATCCTCCGAAGCTTACTTAAGCCAGAAGGTTCTCCTCCTAAATTAGGGTCAGGAAAACCTCTTAAAGCACCGAAGGCTCAGGCTACAGTGTCCAAGCCTCCTCCGGTGGCTCCGGCTCCGTCGGAGCCGATATCGGCTCCGGCTGGAGTCGATACATCTTCTGTTCAAGTAGTGGGTTCGGCGCCGGCCGGCACCGATACCCTGACTACTGTGGCCTTGTCGGCTCCGGCTGGAACCGGCACTTCATCCAGCATCGGAGCCGAGATATCCTCGGCTCCATCTGGAGTTCAAGGGACTTCGGCTCCGATGGCTTCGACCCGTAAGAGATCTCGGTCCCCTTCTATACTGAGTATCCACTCGGCTCCGGGGTCTCCCCTTTTGTCGGAGCGGAGCCATCGGAGCCGATCTTCGAGATCTTCCAGGCTGTCTGACCACGATTTAGAGAGGGTGGTAAGCAGGCTGTTGAAGTCTCAGGCACTGGCCCAAATGCTCCATAGCCCGTCTCAACAGACTTCGGCTATAGCCCCAATTCTTGAACTTCCTCCTCTGACTCCACACCGCAGTTCGGAGCCGGAGCTTCTTGGGACAGCGACTGTTTCGATGCCGGAGCCGATACATCCTTCGGCTCCATTGTCCTCGGCTCCGATCTCCTCCTTGAGACCTTCCTTGGAGGGATCCGGTCGTCTGGTTTCCACTGTCGGCTCCGAGGGGGCTAGTGGCATCGGACCCTTGTCCGACCCCGCTCTCCCTCTCGGGGCTTCGGCTTTGGTAAGCTCGGCGCCGACATCGGCCTCGGAGCCTTCTCTCTCTTTGGAGCCGGCCATTCCTGTTTCTTCGAGCGGTGTGTTCCGGCCTCCCGGGAGGAGCCTTTGAGGTGATGAGGAGTGTCCTGGCCTCTGAGCCTGGTCAATGGTCCATCCCTCTAGCTCCTCCCTCTTCAGTGCCTGCAGATGCCTCTTGCCAACCTCTTGCTCACAGGCCCAGGGATCCATCGCCCCAGGTTTCCCCACTGGGAATTTCCTCCTCTTCCGAGGTTTCTCCTGATCCTGCAGGGGAACCCCTCGGAAGAGGGCGTGTAGAGGAAACACACAGACTCCCCTGAGTCTACTACATCTGATACCGACTTAGATGAGTCGGAGGGTTCCCCACGGTCCCCCTCTGAGGATGTCTCCTTTTCAGACATCCTTGAGCTCCTCAAACAGAGGGGGAATTGGCCCTCCATTGACCCCTCCGAGGATGAGTCGGTATACCTGGAGGCTTTGGATCCCGACCCTCCACCTCCTGGGTGTCTCCGCCTTCGACCCACTTATGCAGGTAGTGGCTCGGAAGGCGTGGGGGGCTCCAGATTCTGTGGAACCTGTCCCCAGAAGACCATCCAAATTCATTACGGCCCCTTCGGACAAACAGTTCCTTTCCAAGGGTGTCTCGGTGGATGCTATGGTGGTGGCGGCTGCCACTAAGAAGGAACTCGCGGATCCTTCAGTACCTGTCCATCCTCCTAATAAGGACTCTAGGACCATGGACAGGTATGGAAAGCGGATGTTTTCTTCAGCGACCTTTGCTATGCGTTCGCTGAATTATCTTTGTCACTTCACCAGGCTTCAACGAGATGTTCAAGGAACTGGGAGAAGTAGTCCAGGATCCTTCTGCTGCTGGGGCTCAGGAAAAGATTGCCTCGCAGCTTGCTATCCTGAATTCCATATCTAACTCCTCCATGCGGCTCATATCCTATGCGGCCGATGGAGCGAGCAGAGACGCAGGCACAGGAGTTGCTCTTAGACGCCAAGCCTGGATGCGGCTTTGTAATTTTGCGGACCCCTTTAAGGCGTCCTTCACTAATACCCCCTTTGATGGTTCGGCTTTGTTCGGACCTCAGGTGAAGGATACCTTGACCAGGTGTGAGCAGGACGGCAAAACTCTTTCTGCCGTTGGAGTCCAGTTTTCCACTCCTTCTAGACCATACCCCAAGGGTCAGAAGGGGGGGAAGATGTGGTTCCGTAAAGCCCAAGGAGCTACGCCGGACACGTGGTCAGTTTACCCCAGAGGCAGAGGGGTAACAATAATAGACGCCGCCCTAGAGGCAGGGGGGGGTCCTCAGAACCAGGGCAACAGGGAGTCTCTTCCTGAGAAGCCTTTTCAGCATCCCTGAGGTGTTGCCCGACTGTCCACCCTTGGAGGCAGTCGGGGGAAGGATTTCGCTGTACCCAGTAGCCTGGCAATCCCTATCTCAAGAGATGTGGGTACAGTCGATTATATCCGAGGGTTAAAAAATCCCCTTCGAAAGGTTTCCCGTACCTCTACAATCCCTTCCAGACATCTCACCCGGTCAAAGGGATTTGGCAGAACAGGAGGTTTCAAAGCTCCAAGAAAAAAGAGCCGTCCAGGCTGTGCCAGCAGACCAGGTAGGATCCGGCGTCTACTCCAGATTCTTTTTGGTCCCCAAAAGGACGGGAGATTGGAGACCAATATTAGACCTGAGCAATCTGAACAGATTTGTCAAGAAGGCAAGATTCCGGATGGTCACGCTTCAGTCCATTCTGCCCTTTCTGGGCAAGGACAACTGGATGTGCTCTATAGACCTTCAGGATGCGTACTATCACATAAAGATTCACAGGCGCTCCAGAAGGTTTCTCCGCTTTCGGCTAGGGACCAGTCATTACCAATTCAGAGCCCTGCCCTTTGGCCTCACTTCAGCCCCCAGAGTGTTTACCAAATGCATGGCAGTGGTCACAGCTCATCTGAGACGTCGAGGATTCCAGGTGTTTCCCTATTTGGACGACTGGCTCCTCTCCGCCACCACCAAGTGTCAGCTTCTTCAGTCCAGAGACTACACTTTACAGCTTTGCAGCAGTTTGGGAATTTCAGTAAACTTCGAAAAATCTTCTCTGCTGCCTTGCCAATCTATCACCTTTATAGGCGCAGAATTAAACACCGTCAAAATGTTAGCCAGACTAACAGATCAAAGAATTCTGGACATCCAAAAATTTGTAAGGCTTCTTTTGCAAAGCAACAAGATCAAAGCCAGATTTATACTGAAGGTTCTAGGTCTTATGGCTGCGGCCATTGTTCTTCTTCCACTGGCTCGCTTCCACATGCGTCTTCTGCAGTGGATGCTATTCACGCAGTGGTCGTACCACAGTCTCCCGATGAGGCACGAAATCTTGGTAACACAGTCGTGCAGAGCTCATCTGAACTGGTGGATATCTTCCCCTCTTCTTCATCAGGGCCGACCCTTTATTCCCCCTCCTCCAGTTGCCACAGTCACTACGGATGCCTCTCTGATGGGGTGGGGGCATTATCAGGGCAGGATGGTCCACGGACGTGGCAACCCATAGAATACCATCTGCACATAAATGTCCTGGAGATGAGAGCAGTGCTTTTAACGTTGCAAGCCCTCAATGACTTTCTTCCCACGGGGACTATTGCAGTACAGACGGACAACATGTCCGTAGTCTGGTACATCAACAAGCAGGGCGGGACCAGGTCCTATCCGTTATGTCGAGAAGCTCTCAGACTTTGGCAGTGGGCGATCTCTTCTCAGCGGTTTCTGATAGCAACGCACATCCCCGGCAGGTCCAACCTATTAGCGGACAGGCTGAGCAGATCCATTCTGATGCCTCACGAGTGGTCTCTCAATCAATCTGTAGTGGATCAGATTTTTCTGAAGTGGGGCACTCCTTGTTGCGATCTTTTTGCTACTCCTCAAAACAAGTGCCCCGATTTCTTCACTCTCTTTCCCCTTCCAGGCCAACCTCTGAGAGACTCTCTAACCCAGGATTGGCCCCGGGGACTTCTGTGCTTTTCCTCCTTTTCCCTTGATTCCACAAGTCATTCAGAAAGCCACCGTTTTGAGAGCCAAGTTGATCCTCATTGCCCCATATTGGCCTCGACAAATTTGGTTTCCGTCTCTGCATCGTCACCTTCTGGTGCAGCCCTGGCATCTGGACCCAGTTCCAGATCTCTTGATCCACCAATCGGGTCAGCAGCACTGGGCCATTCATTCTCTCAACCTCACTGCTTGGTTGCTCCACTTCCTACCCTAGCCAGGCTACCGATGATTTCGGACTCAGTCAGAGACATTTTAGTCTCTTCCTTGAAGTCGTCCACTAGGACTGTTTATGCTAGCAAGTGGCGACGTTTTTCTATTTGGGCGAATTCCAGAAATATTGACCCCTTTACTGCTCCTGTACTATCCGTTTTAGATTTCCTGGCGGAGGTTTTTCATTCAGGATCCTCGTCATCTGCAGTCAAAGTACAACTGGCTGCTATTTCTAAGTATCATGTTGGCCTGCATGACAATAACATTATGTCTCATAGGTTATGCAAGGCCTTTCTGAGAGGAGTTTTCCTCCTAAAACCACCTATAAAGCATCCTCCTCCGCAATGGGATCTAAACTTAATGTTGGCATCCTTGATACTTACCTCCCTTCGAACCGTCTGCTTCATGTTCTTTGAAGTTATTGACCTGGAAAACTATATTTTTACTGGCTGTCACTTCTGCAAGAAGGGTTTCGAGATTCAAGCTCTCTGCATCCGTTCCCTTATTTGGTTTTCATAAGGACAGGGTATCATTAAGAACTAACCCTTCCTTTCTTCCCAAAGTCGTATCTCAAACCAACATTAACCAATCTATAGACCTACCAGTCTTTTTCCCAAACTATTCCGACAGAGCTGAACAGAAACTGCATTTTTTGGATGTCCATCGTCAGCTCAGGTACTATTTGCATAGAACTAAACAATTCAGAAAATCGGACCAATTATTTGTCTCCTATGCAGAAAACAGGATGGGTCTTCCATTATCTAAAGTGACCTTATCCAGATGGTTGACTTCCACTATTTCCTATGTGTACTCTATCAGGGGCAAACAGCTATCTTCTAAGCCAAAAGCACATTCAACCAGGAGTCTATCCACTTCTGCAGCTTTTCAGGATAGACTACCTATTGATACCATTTGTGCAGCAGCTACTTGGGCCACGCCTCATACCTTTGTCTCTCATTACAAGTTGGACTTGGCCTCTAGAGATAGGGCCAGTTTTGGTTCCACAGTTCTCAAGAGTCTGTTCCATTGAGCCACCCGGGATACAGGTGCTAGGGACGCGGTCCCATCCAGCAAGAATGAAGGCGAGATTGACAACTTAACATTTAGAAGTTATGTACCTACCATAACGTTCCATGTTAGTTGTCTTCTCTCGCCTTCTTTCTTGCGTCCCTCCCTCCTTCCCCCTGGCCTGGACAGATCTTGGAGAGTTCCTATTAGATGGTTTCCTCCGGTACATTGTTAGGAGGATTTTTCTCTAGGAACCATTGTTCCTAATTCTGTTAGGATAGTCTTTAGCAGGGTAAGTTAGCTACCAAACGAGATCTGAGGTAGTTCCGCCTTGCATCATGGGATATAGGGTTGCCTCGAGCTGGTAAAAGGAGTTCTCGAGCTAAAGCAAGTGCCGAGTCGGAGCCGAGGATCGGCTCCGAACCCATCCAGCAAGAAAGAAGGCGAGAGAAGACAACTAACATGGAACGTTATGGTAGGTACATAACTTCTAATTTTGGAGTGATTGACTGGCCCCAAGGAAAACAACGGGATGCTTCATGTTCACCAAATTATTTATAAAATTCAGTGCATACCAAGATTATATATTCCCCGTTCCGATGTAGGGGGTGGGCTTCCTTGAAATTGATTATATTGTATAAATCTGCAATCGCTGGACTCCACACATATCTACTGACCTCACAAGACCCAGACGTGCAAGTTTTGAAACATGAGAATAAATCTAAGATGACTTCTCTGCTTAATTTAGCAAAAGCATATCGGCATCAGGCAGGAATGGAAATCAAGCCGGAAGTGGATAAATTCAGGCAGCAACTGAATGGGTCAAAAAGCAAAAGAAAGAATATAAGGTGAAGCACCAAATGAGAAGGCAAGAAATGTAGAAAAAGCATAAATATAGTTGCAAGTGTAGAAAACTTCTGGAAGAACCTCGTGTTGAACAGGAAGGACTGCAGGAATGGTTAAGAAGAGGCGAATTCAAACCAAGAAATGAAAGGTTAATATTGGCAGCCCAAGATAGTGGGCTACGTACACGGTTTACAAAGTCCATTGAAAATGTGGGAGAAACAGACAAATGTAGGATGTTGTCAGTCTTGCCTTCATTCTTGCTGGATGGGTTCGGAGCCGATCCTCGGCTCCGACTCGGCACTTGCTAAGCTCGAGAGTCACTTTTACCAGCTCGAGGCAGCCCCATATCCCATGATGCAAGGTGGTAATTACCCAGATCTCGTTTGCCGCTTCGCTAATGAGGTCATCTTTTTTACCAGCTCCTGGTAAGTGATATTTTTCTTGATATTGTCAGGTTTTAGGTGCTCAAAACCCTAAATTTTAGTCTTTAGTGTCCTTGGTTCACTTAGCTCCATACCCATTTTCCCTTAGTTTGCTTAGTTTTCAGTTTTTGGGCCTTAGGCCTTTCCCACCCTCACAGTTCCTGTCAGGATTTCCCTCAGGTAGTGTGTGTGTTGTGTCACTGTAATAATTAATTTTTTTAGTTATTAATTATTAGTTATTAGTGTCTTGTTTGGACTGATTGGTGTGTGTGTGTGTTTTAGGACCAAGACATGTCCAAAGATACTAGGGTCTCAGGTTTCAAGAAGTGTGGCTCGTGCTATCAGAAGATGTCTCTGACAGACGGTCACACTTCTTGTATTTATTGCCTGGGACCCCTACACCTGCAGGACTCCTGTGCTATATGTCATTCTTTCAGCCAGAGAGTCCTGCAGGAACGTAGAAATAAGTTGATCCTCAGGGGTCTTCTTAAACCAGAGAGCTCCTCGGCTAAGGTCGGCTCCGGGAAGCCCTCTAAGCCTCCCAAGACCCAGGCTTCGGTGTCCAAGTCTGTGGTCTTGGTTCCGACTCCGCCGGAGTTGACATCGGCTCCATCCGGAGCCGATCCTTCCTTGTTGGAAGCTTCTGTGCCGGCGCCGATCGGCACCTATACCCTGGCTTCGGCTCCTGTGTCGGCTCCGGCTGGAGCCGATACCCTAGCGTCAAAGCATGTCTCTGCTCCGGCTGGAGCCGAGATATCTTTGTCTCCTCTCGGAGCCGACAAGTTGTCTGCTCCGCCTGGATCCGAACATCCTTCGGCTCCGATGGCTCTGTCCAAGAAGAGGTCTAGATCTCCTTCTTTGGAATCTATACACTCGGCTCCAGCCTCTCCCTTGCTTTCGGATCGGAGCCGATCATCGAGGTCTTCCAGGCTCTCAGACCACGACTTGGTGAGAGTGGTAAGTAGGCTATTGAAGTCACAGGCACTAGCCCAGATGCTCCATAGCCCGTCTCATCAGACGTCAGCTATTCTACACCCCCCTGAAATTCCTCCTTCGACTCTCCTACAGAGTTCGGAGCCGGAGATTGTTGGTACCGTGACTGTTGCTGCTTCGGAGCCGATACCACACCTTTCGGCTCCGTCGTCCTCGACTCCTATCTCCTCCTTGAGACCTTCCTTGGAGGGATCCGGGCATCAGGCTTCCCTGGTCGGCTCCGAAGGGGGCGAGTGGCATCGGACCCTTGTCCGACCCCGTTCTCCCTCTCGGGGCTTCAGCCTTGGTGAGCTCGGCCCCGACATCTGCTTCGGAGCCTTCCCTTTCGGTGGGACCAGGGATCCCTGTTTCTTCGGAGCGGGACTTCTCGGCCCTTCCTGGAAGGGGAGCCTTCGAGGTGATGAGGAGTGTGCTAGCCCCAGAGCTTAGCCAGCAGTCTGTTCCTTTAGCTAATCCCTCTACGGTGCCTGTAGATGCCTCTTCCCGCTCTCTTGCTCCCGGACCCAGAGATCCATCGCCCCAGGTTTCCCCATTGGGAAGGACTTCCTCTTCCGAGGTTTCTCCTGACCCTTCAGGTGAACCCCCGCGTAAGAGGACCTGCAAGAGGAAGCATTTAGACTCCCCTGAGTCTACAACATCAGATACTGATTTAGATGAGTCGGAGGAGTTCCCAAGATCTCCCTCTGAGGATGTCTCCTTTTCAGACATCCTTGAACTCCTGAAACAGAGGGGGAACTGGCCCTCCATCAATCCCTCCGAGGATGAATCGGTATACCTGGAGGCCTTTGGATCTCGACCCTCCACCTCCTGGGTGTCTCCGCCTTTCGACCCCCTTATGGAAGTCATAGCTCGAAAGGCGTGGGCATCTCCTGATTCGGTGGAACCCATCCCCAGGAGACCTTCAAAGTTTATTACGGCCCCCGCTGAAAAGCATTTTCTTACTAAGGGTGTCCCGTTTGATGCCATGGTGGTGGCGGCCGCCAACAAGAAGGAACTTGCAGATCCTTCCGTGCCAGTCCATCCTCCTAACAAGGAGTCTAGGACCATGGACAGGTATGGCAAGCGGATGTTTTCCTCAGCGACCTTTGCTATGCGTTCGCTGAATTATTTGTGTCACTTCACCAGACTTCAGAGAGACATCCTCAAAGAACTAGGTGAAGTAGTACAGGATCCGTCAGCAGCAGGGGCTCAAGAAAAGATTGACTCTCAGCTGGGAATCCTAAATTCCATAACCAACTCCTCCATGCGGCTCATTTCTTATGCAGCCGATGGGGCGAGTAGAGCTGCAGGCACAGGAGTGGCCCTTAGACGTCAGTCCTGGATGCGGCTCTGTAATTTTGCAGACCCCTTTAAGGCGTCCTTCACAAACTCTCCCTTTGATGGGACAACATTGTTTGGCCCTCAGGTGAAGGACACTTTGACCAGGTGTGAGCAGGACGGCAAGACTCTTTCTGCCGTAGGAGTCCGTTTCTCCACTCCTTCTAGACCTTACCCCAAAGGTCAGAAGGGAGGGAAAATGTGATTCCGGAAATCACAAGGCGTCACGCCTGACGCACGTGGTCAGTTTACCCCCAGAGGCAGAGGGGGTAATAATAACAGAAGCCGCCCTAGGGGCAGAGGGGGTCCGCAGAACCAGGGCTCCAGAGAGCCTCTCTCTGACAAGCCCTTCCAGCATCCCTGAGGTGTTGCCCGACTGCCCACCCTTGGAGGCAGTCGGGGGAAGATTGTCGCTGTACCCAGAAGCTTGGCTTTCCCTCTCTCAAGACAAATGGGTACAGTCGATCATATCCGAGGGTTACAAGATTCCTTTCGAGGAAAGCCCTTTCCCTCAAAAAGGTTCCCTTCCAGACGTACCACCCGGTCTAAGGGAAATTGCAAGATTAGAGGTGTCAAAGCTTCTAAAGAAAAGTGCCATCCAGCCAGTACCAAAAGATCATTTAGAGTCTGGAATCTACTCAAGGTTCTTTTTGGTGCCCAAAAAGACGGGAGACTGGAGACCAATATTAGACCTCAGCAGGCTCAACAAGTCTGTCAAAAAGACAAGATTTCGCATGGTCACACTTCAATCAATTTTGCCCTTTCTGGGCAAAGACAACTGGATGTGCTCCATAGACCTTCAGGATGCGTACTATCATATAAAGATTCACAGACGCTCCAGAAGTTTTCTCCGCTTTCGGCTGGGGACCAGTCATTTTCAATTCAGAGCCCTGCCCTTTGGCCTCACTACAGCCCCCAGAGTGTTCACCAAATGCATGGCAGTGGTCACGGCTCACCTGAGACGTCAAGGATTCCAGGTGTTTCCGTATCTCGACGACTGGCTCCTCTCAGCCACCACCAGGCATCAACTCCTCCAAGCCAGAGATTACACCCTACGTCTCTGCGGTCACTTAGGAATTTCAGTCAACTTCGAAAAGTCTTCCTTGTCGCCCTGCCAATCTATTACCTTATAGGCGCACATTTAGACACTACTCGGATGTCAGCAAACCTAACAAGTCAAAGAATCCTAGATATCCAAAACCACGTTCGGATCATCCTATCCAGCAAAAGGGTACAAGCCAGGTTGGTCCTGAAAGTGTTGGGCCTCATGGCAGCTGCCATCACATTACTTCCTCTGGCCCTCTGTTACATGCGTCTCCTACAGTGGATGTTGTTCACCCAATGGTCCTTCCAGCAGCTTCCCATGCGTCACAAGATTCTGGTGACACAAACCTGCAAGAACCATCTATCCTGGTGGATTTCCTCTCCTCTAGTTCATCAGGGCAGACCATTTGTTCCTCCGGCCCCGGTAGCCACGGTCACTTCGGATGCCTCCCTAATCGGGTGGGGGGGCATTATCAGGGCAGGATGGTTCATGGCACGTGGCAACCGTTCGAATACCACCTGCACATAAATGTCCTAGAGATGAGAGCAGTGCTTTTAATGTTGCAAGCCCTCCACGACTTTCTTCCTTTAGGGACTATTGCAGTTCACACGGACAACATGTCCGTCGTGTGGTACATCAACAAGCAGGGCGGAACCAAGTCCCATCCCTTATGTCGAGAAGCTCTCAGACTTTGGCAATGGGCGATCTCCTCTCATCGGTTTCTGGTAGCAACGCATATCCCCGGGAAAACCAACATAATAGCGGACAGATTGAGCAGAGCTATTCTCATGCCTCACGAGTGGTCTCTCAAGCAATCCATTGTGGAGGAGATTTTTCAGAAGTGGGGACGCCCATCCTGCAATCTTTTTGCTACACCCCAAAACAGCAAATGCCCAGACTTCTCTCTCTTCCCACTTCCGGGCCATCCCCTCAGAGACGCTCTCATCCAAGATTGGCCTCGGGGACTCCTTTATGCCTTTCCTCCCTTTCCTTTGATACCACAAGTACTCCAGAAAGCTACCATTTTGAGAGCCAAAATGATTCTCATTGCCCCTTACTGGCCTCGACAAATTTGGTTCCCGTTCCTTCACCACCATCTTTTGGCGCAGCCTTGGCATCTGGACCCAGTTCCAGATCTTCTGACCCACCAGTCGGGTCAACTGCACCGGTGTGTTCCTTCCCTCAACCTCACAGCTTGGTTGCTCCACTTCCTTCCTTAGCCAGGCTTCCTATGATCTCTAACCCCATTAGAGATATCATAGTAGCTTCTCTTAAGTCCTCTACCAGGAGAATTTACACTAGCAAGTGGAAACGCTTCTCCTTTTGGGCACAATCTAAGAACATAGACCCCTTTACTGCCCCTATACAGTCGGTCTTGGATTTCCTAGCGGAAATTTTTCACTCAGGTTCTTCATCTTCCACAGTCAAAGTTCAGTTGGCTGCAATCTCGAATTTCCATGTCGGGTTTGCAGACCACATTATGTCCCACAAACTTTGTAAAGCCTTTCTCAAAGGAGTGTTCCTTCTTAAACCCCCTGTTAGAGATCCTCCACCACAGTGGGACCTAAATTTAGTGCTGACATCCTTGATACTTCCCCCTTTTGAACCGGCTGCTTCATGTTCATTTAAAGTTTCTTTCTTGGAAGACTCTTTCTAGTCGCTATTACCTCGGCTAGAAGAGTGTCTGAACTTCATGCCCTCTGTGTTCGTCCCCCTTATTTAGTTTTCCACAAAGACAGAGTGTCATTGAGAACCAATCCATCCTTTTTGCCCAAGGTTGCTTCTAACCAAATTTAAACCAATCCATTGATCTCCCTGTATTTTTTCCAAATTATTCTAACAGGGCGGAACAAAAATTGCATTACCTAGATGTTCATCGCCAACTTAGATATTACTTGGACAGAACAAAGCAATTTAGGAAGTCCGATCAGCTCTTCCCTTCTTATGCTGAAAATAAAAATGGTCTCCCTGTTTCTAAAGTGACCTTATCCAAATGGCTATCTTCCACCATTTCTGACATTTATCAGCTTAGGGGCAAACAGCTGAACTCAAAACCTAAAGCTCATTCCACAAGAGGTCTAGCCACTTCTACAGCTTTTCAGGCTAGGCTGCCCTTAGATACTATTTGTGCAGCGGCCACTTGGGCCACTCCTCATACCTTCGTTTCTCATTACAAATTGGATTTGGCCTCCAGGGAAAGGGCAAGCTTTGGTTCCACTGTTCTCAAGAGTCTGTTCCATTGAGCCACCCAGGATAGAGGTGCTAGGGACGCTGCCCCATCCAGCAAGAATGAAGGCGAGATTGACAACTTAACATTTAGAAGTTATGTACCTACCATAACGTTCCATGTTAGTTGTCTTCTCTCGCCTTTTTTCTTGCGTCCCTCCCTCCTGTCCCCCTTGCCTGGACAGACCTTGATCTTTTCTTTTTTCTTTGGAAGATTCTTCTTCCTTGGACACCAGTTAGTTCTTGTCCTTAATTACCTGGTTTCCCTTACAGCCTTTTTAGGTTAGTTTTCTCTTTCCTTAGTGGAAAGTTGTTATAGGCAGTTTTTCCTCTAGATACCAAACGAGATCTGGGTAATTACCGCCTTGCATCATGGGATATGGGGCTGCCTCAAGCTGGTAAAAGTGACTCTCGAGCTTAGCAAGTGCCGAGTCGGAGCCGAGGATCAGCTCCGAACCCATCCAGCAAGAAAGAAGGCGAGAGAAGACAGCTAACATGGAACGTTATGGTAGGTACATAACTTCTAATTTTGTAACAACATACTAATGGCAAAAGGACTGTATACTGAAAGGCATGATGATTTGGAAGATGTTGTGCAAACATTATGCTATTGAAGTGGCTGAAAAACACTGGAAACATGAACCACAAAGCATCATAGAAAATGGTTTATATCACATAGGACCACCCATTACTAACAGTTCCAAAGATAAATGCTAGAAAACTGGATATAGTGGTTCAAGAAAAGACGAGTAGCATTGATCATTGAAATTGCCACACCCATTGACTGCTGTGTCTTGCGTACAGAGAGAGAGAAAGTCATAAAATATCAGAATCTGCAGGCAGAACCGAGAGCAATGTGGAAGAAAGATACCCAGACAGTTCTAATAGTAGTAGGAGCAACGAGTCTTATAAAAAAAAAATCTACAATCGTATTTATATGCGTTACCAATCCATGTAACTCCGTATGAATTGCAGGAGTCATTACTGGGCACATTGAGGGTGGTCTGAAGAGCACTTTTGGGTGACATCAAAAATTGAAACAGTACTAATTTCATGAACTTTACTTGTACTTTGACTTAAGAATGGGGGTCCATTCCCGTCATGGTATTAGAAACCCAAAAGACTTGGAGAAATTAAAAACCATGGAGCCCCAAAGCCTCAGGATGCCCCATTGGGTGAAGCTCTCTCTTCCGAACCCTCTCTGCATTACCCCTCCGAAGAGGTCCCTCGGAATATAATATGCAAGAGGAAGCATTTAGACTCCCCAGAGGAGACCATCAATTCAGATACTAACTTCGATGAGTCAGAAGGTTCCCCACAGTCACCCTCTGAGGATGTCTCCTTTGCAGACATCCTTGAAATCTTTAGAGACGTGGCAGGAAGCCCATCACCCATTCTGAGGATGAGTTTGTATACCTGGAAGCTTTCGGGTCTCGCCCTTCCACCTCTTGGGTGTATCAGCTTTTCGACCAACTTGTGAATGTAGTCAGTCGGAAGGCATGGGACTCTCCAAACTCAGTGTAAGCTGTTCCTAGGAAGCCAAATAAGTTCATCACTGCACCTTTGGATAAGGAGTTTCTTAGCAAGGGTGTCCCAGTGGATGCTATGGTGTTGGCGGCGGCAGCCACCAAGAAGGAGCTTTCCGAAACAATCTCGTCTGTCCATCTGCCGAACAAGGAGTCCTGCATGATGGACAGATATGGAAAGAGCAGGTTTTCTTTAACATCTTTTGCTGTCAGGTCGCTGAACTACCTGACCCATTTCACTAGGCTTCAGACTGATAATCTGAAGGAGTTAGGAGAATACACTCCAATATTCTGTAGCTGCAGGGGTTTCGGATAAAGTTTCCAGCTCTCCACCTTAAATTCTGTGGTAAATTTCTCCGTGAGGCTCATTTCTTATGCAGCTGATGGAGCGAGTAAGGCAGCGGGTACAGGAATTTCCCTAAGGAGACATTCCTGGATGCGCTTGTGTGGCTTCGCTGATCCATTTAAGTCTTTCTTTATTAACACCCCTTTTGACAGCTCGTCCTTGTTCGGGCTCAAAGTTAGAGACACTAACCAGGTATGAACAGGAGGGAAAGACTCTCTCTGCCTTTGGAAGGGGAGAAAAATGTAGTTTCAAAAATCCTAGAGAGCTTTCCCGGACACACGTGGTGATTCTTCCTCCAGGGGCAGAGGGGGAAGTAGCAATGAAAGACACCGACCACGCTGCAGAAGGTGTCCGCAGAACCAGTGTGACAGCAACTCCTTCCTTTGTAAGCCCTTGCAGCATTCCTGAGAAGAGGCCCGTTTGTCCACTTCTGGAGGCAGTCAGTTTGTACCCAAGCGTCTGGCTAGAAATAACGAAGAACATATGGGTGCAGAAGATCATATCCAGAGATTAATTACATTCCCTTTTCCTTTCCCCCTTAAAAACAAAATCAGTCCCAGATGATCCACCCAGTCAAAGGGATCGTGCAACTCTAGCAGTACAAAAGTTGCTAGACGAGAGTATCATCCAAACTGTCCCCGCAGACCAAATTGGATCCGGAACTTACTCGAGGTTCTTTTTAGTTCCAAAAAAGACAGAGGACTGGAGGCCCATTTTGGATATCAGCAGACTAAACAAGTCCGTAAAAAAAAAAAAATCAAAGTTCCGGTTGGTGATACTGCAGTCGATGCTCCCCTTCCTGAGAAGAGATGATTGGATGTGCTCTATAGATCTCCAGGATGCGTACTATCATATCAAAATAGACAGGCGATCCAGGAGACATTTGCACTTTGGCTGGGAGCCAGTCACTACCAGTTTCGAGCTCTGCCCTTTGGTCTCACTACAGACCCCAGAGTGTTCACCAAATGCATGGCAGTGGTTACGGGTCACTTTAGGCATCTAGTATTCTGGGCGGTTCCGTACTTAGACAACTGGCCCCTGACCTCAACCACCAAACATCTACTAACAAGAGCAAGAGACACCACCACTCATCTTTGCTCTCACCTAGGGATCACAATAAATTCCAAAAAATCTGCCTTGTTGCCATCACAACATATCGTGTTTAAAAGGGCAAACTTGGATACAAAATAAATGTTGGCCAAGCTTCCCCCCAAAAGGATTCATACCCTGCATCAGGTAAATCTCTGACCAAGAAAAAAGTGCAAGCAAAGGTTGTTCTGCAAGTTTTGGGTACCATGGCGGCAGCAATAACCTTTATACCATTAGCTCGTCTGCACATTAGAATTTTGCAGTGGTTCCTGTTCACTCAGTGGTCCATGCATGAGCTACCCATGTCTCACCAAATTATTATTAGAGTCCTGCAAGAAAGACCTTCGTTGGTGGCTTCATTCCACTCAGGTGGCCCTAGGCAGAGAGTTTGTTTTTCTACAACCATTAGCCACAGTGACCATGGACGCTTCCCAGATTGGGGGGGGGGGGTCATTATCTGAGAAAGACAGTCCAGGCCAAGTGGCAAGGTCACAAGGCCTACTTGCATATCAGTGTCCTAGAGATGAAAGTGGTGCTTCTAGTGTAGCAAACAGTCCAAGACTCCCTTTCGCTAGGAACGATTGCGATACAGACAGCATGTCAGTTTTGTGGTACATAAACAAGGAGGAACCAAGTCTTTGTCGAGAGGCCCAAAGAGTATGGCAGTAGGCAGTGTCTTCCCAACGTTTTCTGATAACGCACATCCCAGGGAAATCCAACGTGATGGAAGACCAACTCAGGAGAACTATTCTGATGCCTCATGAGTGGTCCCTGATGCCGGAAGTAGCGGAAAAAGATCTTAAAGTAGGACCAGCCTTGCTGCGACCTCTTCGCCACATCCATGAATGCCAAGTGCAACAGCTGTTTTGCCCTGATCCCCCACCCCACTCCTGTGGGAGTCACCAAGGGACGCACTCGTACACAATTGGCTCCCGGATCTCCTTTACGCTTTTCCCTTGATTCCACAATTCCTTCAGAAAGCCAGCTCATTGGGAAGAAATTTGATACTCATCGCCCCATACTGGCCTCGTCAAATTTGGTTCCCATTTCTTTGGCCCCATCTCCAGGAGGAGCCGTGGATTCTGGACCCAGTTCCAGACCTCCTGACTCATTTTTCAGGGCGCTCCACCCATCGGTTCAAACCCTCAAGTTGACAGCTTGACTGCTCCAGTTCCACACACAGCCAGGCTTCCTGACATTTCCCCTGTTGTAAAACATATTTTGATTTCGTCTCATAAAGCTTCAACCAGGAAATTAATATTCAAGCAAATGGAAAAGATTTTCCCTTTTTGCTTTCAACAACCACATTGATCCTTTCACTGCCTCTATTAGACTTTCTGGCAAAGCTTTTTAATGAGGGTGCAGCTGTGACTACTATTGCAGTTAAACTAGTCAAACTACCATATCGGAGAAATGGGACTAAAAGTCATGTCCCATAGGCTTTGCAAAAGCCTTCCTGAAGGGTGTACCTATTTACTCATGTCCCTGGTCAAAGAACCCCCAGCACCATGGGACCTAAACTTTTTTGTCTGGTCTGATCTTCCCTCCCTCCTTTGAACCTGCGTCATCCTGCGACCTAGAGATTTTAACGTGGAAGACAACCTTTCTGGTAGCTATCACATCTGCTAGATTGTTATCAAAACTTCAGGCATTGTCAATACGGCCCCCTTACATGGTGTTTCACAAGGATAGAGTTTCTCTGCGAACAAACCCTTCCTACCTACCCAAAGTGTGCGTAGAATCCATTTTGAATCAATCCATTGACTTACTAGTTTTTTTCCCCAATTAGGACAACAGGACAGAGTATAAATTACACCAACTAGATGTGTGTAGACAGTTACGTTTCTCTCTCAGTAGAACAAAGGATTTCAAGAAGTCAGACCTGTTATTTGTATAATTTTCAGACAAACAGAAAAGTACCCCCATATCAAAGGTCACACTTTCAAAATGGCTTACAGATTGTATTACTTTTACTTACAAATCTCAAAACAGAGAACTTCCAGGAAAGGTGAAAGGTCACTTTACAAGGGCTATAGCAACCTCATCTGCCTTTCAGCCGAGCCTACCTATGGATTCTGTGTGTGCAGCAGCAACTTGGGTAAAGCCTCATATCTTTATCACTCATTACAAAGTGGAATTGGCCTCAAGGAACAGGGCCTCCTTTGGGTCCACCGTTCTGAAAAGTATTTTCCCTTGAGCCACCCAAGAAAGATGGTGCTATGGACGCTGTCCCAACCAGTAAAGAATGAAGTTTGAGATAGGACAACAATATAAAGAAGTTATGTACTCACCATAATGTTCAATGTTTGTCGTCCATCTCGCCTTCATTCTTAAGTCTCACCCTCCTTCCCCCAGCTTTTCACTCCTGGAGGACCGAGTAATTCTGATTGGGATATAATGTTCTCTGACTCTCTTCATTAGTCTGTTTTACACATGTAAATAGTTTTTTTGGACAGTAGGTGTAATCTGCAAACAAGATCTGGATAATCTTCCCAAAGCATGATGGGGTAGGGCTACAGCCACTATCCAGTGGAAGTTCTCGAACTTTTGTATAGGCAGAGTTGGAACCAATAATCTGTTCCGAACCCAACCAACCAGTAAAGAATGAAGACGAGGTGCACAGCAAACAGGGAACGTTATGGCGAGTTCATAACTTCTTTTTCTTAACCCCACCCTCCTTCATACTATCAAAGTATATGAAGATTGTTGTGAAAGGGATATCATTAACTGTTTAAAAACAAGGGCTGTCATGCCATTTTTTAATTTAAATAAAGAAGGAGATAAAGCTTTGACTGAACTGAAGATGTCACAATTTTGGGCTTATGAAAGCCGATAAGGGGGCTGGGATTGTTGTTATGGACATGGAAAAATACAATTCCAGCTTATGAAACTATTAAACAATGAAGAATATTTTGAAGTTTCCTTGTTGGAAATTCAACCTAGTTGTATCCACAACTGTTTATATGAAATGTTTCAGTGGTGATATTACTAGTAAATTACATGATTTTTTAGTGGTAAATAATCCGAGGATCGGTGTGCTCTTTGAAATTCCAAAAATACACAAGATAGTCACCCATCCCCTGTTTAGGCCAATTGTTTCAGCTGCCGGGTCTTGTACTGAAAGTAAGTCTTTGTATTTAGATCATGTGCTCCATCAATATGTCCAGTCCCTTCCATCATGTATACGTGATTCTTTGGATTTTTTTTTTAAGATTCTTTCAGGGTTTTCAGTAATCAAGTAATTTATGATATGGAGTCTTATTTTATGGTGACAGTTCACTGCTATCCCGCAAGATGAGTGGGATAGAATTTGTGAGTTTTTTTCTCAACAAATATACTTCAGTGGACAATGTCTGTTTTTTGTTTATAATATTTTATTAGAGCTTTTATTATAAAATAATTTTTTTGTTGAATTCTCGAAATTTTAAACAATTGAAGGGTGTTGCGATGGGGGCTAGGGTTGCCCCCTACCTTTACCAGTCTTGTAGCTGAATGGTGGGAACTTTTTTACCCAAATCTGTTTTCTTTTCTTACATCAGGTTTTACCATATGTTTGTTGATTATTTGTTTTTTATTGTTATGAAGGGTGGTTTTGACTGATAAGTTTTTGATTTACACAAAGGTACCCGTTTTTTTAAAATTTACCTTAGGAGACTTTGTCCAAAACATTTTATCTGATGTTGTTAATCTTCATTCATTCCTGGGTGGGTGTCGGTCCCGTCCTCTGAACCGAGTCGGCCGTTATACCAAGCTCACGCCAGCCAAAAAACTCTCGCGCTAAGTCCTTACCTACAGTGCTTCTCTCCATATGGGTCTCGTTTGCCACATACGAAACAAGACGTGTCAGACCAGGCTCTCAGCTAAGTCATTGAATTTCTTGTCAAATTTTTCTTATTTAGTAGTTGCTGACTCATATCTGTAATCTGCCCTTGTTTATGTATATGTTGGTTTCTATTTGGTAATTGGTCCCTCTCTCTCCTTTCCCTTCCCTTTTCTACCAAAGTTGGTGCTCTATTGTACCATCGCTGGTAACAGGCCTTTATCTTTACCTCTGGGTATTTATCTTACCATCATTGGTGTTCTACCTTTTCTTAAAAAATTAACTTTCTGTTCTGTTTTTTGTCCTAATTTCTTCATTCTGTTGACTGGATATGTTGGATAAGAAGGGTACCACGGGCTTCAAGCACTGTGTTCATTGTAGTAGGAAAATGCCCAATGTGGATAACCACACCTCCTGTGTTTATTCTTTAGAGGTCCCTCACCTTTTGGTGAAACCCCATTGTGACATCTGTAAAGGTTTCAGCACCTCTACACTTGTGGAGTGCAAGAATAAATTAATGCTAAAAGGACTATTAAAATCACCTTTCGCGGAGGCTATTTCCGAGTCTGAGGGCTCACCACCTCCTATGAGAGATCACAAAATGAGGAGCATATCATTACCTTCCTTTCCTCATGATTCTGAGACTAAGCAACAGGAACAGAGACAAAGTCTCTAAATTGACACCATCTTCGGCTCTGATGCCTAAACCTTCCACCTCTGCACCAGTCTCTGTTCCGAATCCGCAACCAACTTCGGTGCCATCTACTACTTCAGCTCCTATGACTACAACGGCACCGGCTATTACCACAGCTTCGGCACTGACTCACCTTTCAACACCAACAGTAGGCGTCCTGGAACTGGTCACTTCCCCCATCCCTGAACTTCATACTGGTCTTTCGACCTCTGTGCCGAAAAGTGAAATAATCCCCTGGACCAGATATTTCCCCTCGGTGGAGCCATTTGCTGGCCAGCAGTATAGCCCCTTCCCACTTCACCCTCGGGGATGCCTACACAATCCTCCAAAAGTCTTTCAGAGCTGGACGTTGAGGCTAGTGGACCAATTCTTGGTGGCCAGAGGACTTTCTACTCCATCCAAGCCCTCCCTCCCACTCAGAGCCGAAAGATTTCATCCAAGGACTCCACAATGTTTTCCTCCTTCAACCTCCTTCCTGGTTTCGGAGCACCCATCATCGAAGCCAACCCCGTTTCCAATCTATTCAGTACCGGTGGTAGATGTTCTTCATGTTTCGTTGTTGCAGTCATCACATTTGGGTTATCCCTGCCAGGGTAGCCCTTGGCCGGCCCAACTACCAGAGACTTAGTATTTCTGCGTCGGTTGCTGTCGCTTGATGACTGACATCAGGTCATCAGTGGTATAAAGTAAGGCAGCCTTTGCCATTACATCAGTCTTTAGTGCTGTGGAGCCCGAAGCAGAAACAATTTGCACGAGTGCCGGTCAACCGTTACCTGAGTTTTCGTTTCCGAACTGAAGTTGAAGTCTTCTAAAGCCAAGTACCCTACTGGGGATCCTTTTTTCTTGCACTAACCGATGTCAGAAAAAGTTAATTGTCTCGCCTGTGGAAAGCAAATACCACGCCTAGACTTTCACTCTTACTGCGTCACTTGTCTAGGCCCAGACCACGACGTCCCATGTTGTTGCTTCTCTGCTTTAATGCCAGAACTAACAAGTCGGGCCCTTATTGTAGCCAGATATTTTCATTTACAGTCCTCAAATTCCGGTATGGCTTCAGTAAGCCATCCGACAGCAGATCTTCTGAAGAAATGTAAAGATAGACAGAGACAGACCGCACAGATCCAAACCTTCCGGCAACGCTTCCGTTAAGCTAGTAGTCAGTCCTCGGGTACTCACTGAGGTGCTTTCGCAGCCCCTGATGCCCGCTTCAGTTGATTCGCAGGCTGCTACCAAGATCCTTTTGGAGTTCGGTATGCCGCAAAACTCTTCATCTAAGCATCTTGCAGTCGTCTCTACCTTGGATGGGTCCGGACCTGCTGAGCAGGCACCGGCTTCCGAGGAAGTCCTTCGCACCTGCGAATCTCGACACAAACCGATGTCTTCTTTCGCAACTACCGTTCTTTTGAAAACAACTGAGTTCCTTAGGCCCACGTTTCGAACCACACCCAAGAAACCGACTACCCACTCTCAGGCACCGGCTTCCAAGGAAGTCCTTCGCACCTCCGAATCTTGACACAAACCGATGTCTTCTTTCACAACTACCGTTCTTTTGAAAACAACTGAGTTCCTTAGGCCCATGGTTCGAACCACACCCAAGAAACCGACTACCCACTCTCAGGTGCCTGCTACCTTGCCTCAGTCTCAAATGCTTAAAATGGCGGAAGACCTTTGTCATGCTGATCAGGGGAAGCCAAGCTACCCCTTCAAAAAGGAAGAGAGATCTGTCCCCAGTAGTTTTATGTGAACAAGAGTCAGATGAATCTGATGCATCTGACTGTGGAGACGTGCAACCCCTCTCCACTTGAGGATTCTGATGCAGAGGAATCCATTCCTTCAGCCTCTTCCCCCAGTGGATTTTTCCTTTGGGGAAACTCTGCATACTTTAAGGAAGCATTTCCAGTGGGAGAGTCAGGATTACCCTCAGTCTAAAAAGAGACTCAGGGAATTCCTAGATCTTCCGCAACACAGACCATTGGCCATCCCCCAGTCCTGGATATGGTGGATATTTTCCTTGAATCCAACTAGACTCCTGACACCCTACCTCCTGCTCCCAGAAAACCAGACAGGTACTATATAGAGTCCCTGACTCTCACAAATATCTTTTTAAAAATCCAACAGCTGACCCTGAGGTCATTTCTCAAGGGCCAAAGGAGATTAAAGCAACCTCTGCTAAGAATTCCACCCCCTCAGACATGGATTCTCGAGCATTGGACAGATGGGGTAAAAAATGTATACACCTCAGCTACTCTTGCTATCAGCAACATACCTTTTAAAAGACTTAATGCATTCAGTAAGTCAAGTAACTATGGTTTTGACACCCTAGAAGTTTCTTGCAGGGCAGCAGCCAATGGATCTGTCATTAGAAGACATGCATGGCTTAAGGAACAACCCCTGCCAGACCGTGTCAAATCTAAATTGCTGGAGACCCCCTTGCACAAACATAACTTATTTAGCACTAAGGCAGAAGAGGTCTTAAAAAAGATGGAAGAAAAAGCAAATTATATGCAAACAGTTAAAGATTTCTTACAGGTGCACCCCCCCTAGGTTCAGCAGGCATTTTCCCTCCAAGCAGTGGTCCTTTCCTGCTCAGAGTAAACAAGCCCAGCCTAGGCCCCGTGGAAACAGACCCCCCCCCCCCTTCAGATAGCTCCAGGGAATGTAGAGATCTAAGCAGTGGACTACCTCCATTTCAAAACCAGGGAGTTCAAAGCCCCACCCCCTTATGGTAAGAACTCTCAGTGACTCACCTCCTCCCGACCTCCCCTCTGCCCACCTTCAATTGCCCCTAGGAGGTATCCTTTCACTCAAGCACCTGGGCCACCATTACCAAGGACCAGTGGGTTCTAAACATTGTGTCTCAGGGATACAAATTCTCCTTCCAACCCCCAAAAAGGTTATCAGATATACCGCCAAATCAGTGGGCAGAGGCTCAAAATCAAATCCATTCCATGCTCTCTTTGAGGGCAGTAGAGCACGCTCCTGCAGAACAGATAGGCCAAGGCTTCTACTCCAGACTTTTTCTGTTGCCCAGAATAGAGGGCACCTGGCACCCCATCCTCGATCTATCCATTCTAAACACCTTTCTGGTGATCCCAAAATTCTCTCCTTCCAGCAGCTGCTTACCCATGCTGCCCAAGGATGCTTGGCTAGCCACCCTGGATCTAAAAGAGGCCTGCCTCCACATTCCTATCAGGGAATCATGCAGAAAGTATCTCCGCTTCAGGGCAGGATCTCAACACTTTCAGTTCTCTGCCCTTCTACTGCTCCCAGAGTTTTCACCAAATGCCTGGCTCCGGCCATTACCTTTTGCAGACAAAGAAATATTTAAATTTACCCCTACTTAGACTGCCTTTTTCAGGCAGTTGTGACAGCCAGGGAAAACTGCTCACACCTGGCCCTTGTAAAGAGCCTACTAATCTCCATAGAGTACACAGTCAACGAAAAGAAATCAAAACAGGTGCCCACCCAAAGGATAATCTTCCTGGGAGCAAGTCTGGACACAGCATCCCAGATGGCATACCTTACAGTAGAGAAACAAATTTTCCTGTTGGCCTACTTCGCTCAACTGGCCACCAGGCCCCAGCTTTCTACAAGGGAAATCCTGCAAGCTCTGGGGTTCATGGTATCTGGCATACTCCTCATTCCATATGCCAGACTGCATATGAGGAAACTTTAGTGGTACCTAAAGAGCCTTTGGTGTCAGCAATCTCAAGACCTGGAAACTCTTCTACCTATAATTCCTTGCCTCAGAAAGGAATTTCTTTGGTGGGCAACAGCATGCTCCCACAAGGGACTGCCCTTATCCCCTCACCACATATGCGACTATGCTTGGGGTGCATACCTGGACGGCAGGTGCATTCAGGGCCAGTGGAGCCCACAGCAAAACCCCCTGCACATCAGTCAAAAACAGATGATGGCTGTGCAGCGCACGCCTTGATAGCTTCCAAACCCCTTCTCTCTCCAGGGTATATCCTGATCAAAACTGACAACATCACTGTGATGTGGTACATCAACAAGCAGGGAGGGACTCACTCCTACCCTCTTTGCAGGCTGGACTTGGCCCTTTGCCTCACAGCCTCTTCCATGCAACTACACCTGTTAGCACAATACCTACCAGGCTCTCTCAACTTCCCTGGCAGACCAATTAAGCAGAAACCTTTTGGACCCACACGAGTGACAGCTCAACAGAAGTACCTTCGTCCTAATAACTCTGAAATGGGGAACCCCGAAGGTTGACCTGTTCGCCTCCCACACCAACCATCAGCTCAGCAAATTCTGCACCAGGGAGCATCACTGCATGGCTTGGAAAGTGGATGCCCTGTCCTTCCCCCTAGTCAGCCTCAGTCCGTGCCTTTCCTCCCCTACCTCTCATCCCCAGGGTACTGCTCAAATAAAGGAGGAAAAACCAAGGACCATTCTTATAGCTCCAGACTGGCCCCAACTGCACTGGTACCCCTTGCTGCTGTGCAGCCTGTCAGGTTTGGAATCTGAGGAAGATACCTCCATGGCATCTTCCTCAGATTCCAAACCTCCTAACCCAGAGGGAAAGGGAATTCATGCATCCCCAATTGCAGACATTCCATTTGGCAGCTTGGCTTATTCCCTAACCCCAAACCAATCTGCCATCCTCAGTAAACAGGTTCTGGATGTTATCTGTGTGGCCAGATGCCCTAGCACCAGAAAGTCTTATGCAGATAAATGGAAAAGATTCTGCGCCTGGATCCAGGCTAAGGGGGCCAATAAGGCACAGCCCTCCATCCCTCTCATGGATTACTTAGTTGACCTACTACACAGTGGGCACTCTTTCTCCTCTATAAAAATTCATGCCTCTGCTATTTCTGCTTATTTTCCCACTGAGCAGCCCCTTTTTTTCACACCCTTTGATCAAACAGTTCCTCAGAGGGGCTAGCAGCTTCAGGCCCCCCAGAAGCTCACCACTACCAGCTTGGGACTTTACTTCGTCTTGGAAAAGCTCACCCTGCCCCCATTCGAACCAGCTTCTTCTGCAGAGCTAAAATTTCTCTCCTGGAAGATGGTCTTTCTTCTGGCCATCACTTCAGCCAGAAAAGTCTCTGAGCTGCAAGCACTCATGGCTGTGGAACCCTTCATCATCTTCCATGCAGACCGGGTATCCCTCAAAACTAACCTGTCCATGTCCAAGGTGGTGTCCAGTGTGGCTGTCAGCCAATGTATTCATTTGCCCACCTTCTTTCCTAATCCAGGGGTCCAGAAATTCTTTCTCTGGACAACCCTACCAGCACTCCTGAAGAGTGGCCTGGATGTTCTTCATTCCACATTGCTGCAGTCCTAACTATTGGGTAGTCCGCTGTCCCAGTCGGCCCGAATACCAAAGTATATGGCTGACGTCGGTCAAGGCGCATTAGACTGACGTCAGTACGTCAGGGTACTAATGCGCATGACCGACGTCATATCCTCAGTCTTTTTTGCCGCATGGTCCGATGCAGAAGCAGTTTTGCGAGTGCAGGTTGGCGTTCTGAAAGTTTCTGAAGTCAGAGTTTCAGACCGAATCAAAGTTGGCTAAGTACCCCGTTGGGGAATATTTTGGTTTTTCTTGTCTCAGTATTTAACCGGATGTCAGAAAAAGTGAATAACTGTATTTCTTGTGGGAAACAGATACCTCATAGGGATTACCATACCTTGTGTATACCTTGTTTAGGGCCTGAGCACGGCGTTGTTGGATGCCGCTCTTGTGCTAGATTTAACAAACGCACTATTAAGAGAAGGTTAGACTGTGCCAGGTTAGTTTTGGGAAGCGTTGTAATTATAAAATGCCGCCGGATGCTCCGGCGCCCGCTTCGCCAAAAGCGCAAGGACAAAGCAGCAAAGCCTAGAGTGGAAGAACCGATAGTCCCGGACGTCGGTTCTTTAGAAGGCTCAGTGGAGCCGGAGGTTCTGCCAGGAGTTTCTTTGGAGTCTCAGGGAGAGACTTTACTGTTACAGGATGTGTCCTCTCAGGAAGTAGGCCAGGCTGAAGGGGCTTCTCAGGTGGCTGTTCTTCCCTCTCTTCCTAAGGTGGTTAGAGCCTCCCCTTCTGTTTCCAAGGCCTCTTTGAGAGGCAGGCCTAGTTTAGCTTCAGTGGGGGTTTCTCCTACTGCTTCAGGGTCCTTGCCTAAGAAACATATGCTTAAAATGGCAGAGGATTTGATTACTATGATTAGAGGTTCTATGCCCCCTCCTGATAAGAGGCCTAGGGTGGAACCTGAATTTGAGAGTTTTGAGCAATGTTCGGAGGCTTCTGAGTCTTCGGCTGAAGACTTGCAGGAGTATCCTCCTTATTCTGATTCTGATGTGGATGATTCTACTCCTTCGGCTTCTCCTCCTGAGGATTTTTCATTTTCAGAGACTCTGCATTCCATGAGGGAGCATTTTAAATGGGAAGGTCAAGATTTCTCTGATTCCAGGAAGAGGCTTAGGGAATTCTTGTTTTTACCCCAGCATAGGCCTTTAGCTATACCTCCTGTTTTGAATGTGGTGGAAGATGTTTTTGCAGTGGAAGATGTTTTTGCAGAGGCTTCCCTGAATCCTGATTCTTTGCCTCCTGCCCCAGTTAAACCGGATAGGTACTATAGGGTGCCTGAAGCTCATAAGTATCTTTTTAAGAGTCCTAGGGCAGACCCGGAAACTGTCTCTCAGGGGCCTAAAGGTGTGAAGGCTTCTGTTGTTAAAAATCCTGTTCCTCCTGATAAAGAGGCAAGGGCTTTGGATAGATGGGGAAAGAAAGTGTATACTTCTTCCACTTTAGCCATGAGGGCGTTGAATTGCCAGTTTCACATGTTAAAATATCAGAATTATCTCCTTTCACAATTGAAATCTAAGGTGGATGCTCTGGCAGAAGGTATTGAGTGTAAAGAGTTGCAGGATTTAGTTCATGTGTCTGAACAGGTGGGTAAGCATTCCTTGCAGTGTGGTTTTGATGCTGTGCAGGCCTCCTCGAGGGTGGCTGCCACTGGTTCTGTTCTTCGTGAGGCACGCATGGTTGAGGGATCAGAATTTAGCTGAGCATGTTAAAACAAGGATTCTGGATGCTCCTTTACAGTCTGATGTGTTGTTTGGTTCGCCTGTGGAAGCAGTTTTAAAGAAAATGGAGGACAAGGCTAAGTCTATGCAAACTGTTAAGGATTTTTGCAGGTGCAGCCTCCAAGTTTAGTAGAAATTGGCCTACTAAGGGATGGACATATCCTGCTTATGATTCCCAGTCTAGGGGTAGGTCTAGACGTGGTAGGGGCAGAGCTCAAGGTTCTTTTAGGCCTAGAACAGGGAGTTCACCTGCTCAGACTTCTGGTGAGGGCAGGGGTCAGTCCTTTCGTAAACAGACCCAATGACCTACCTTTTCAGCTGCCTGTACATTCTCGCCTGGCAGCACCTTTGGGAGGAAGGCTGGCTCTTTTCAAAGAAAATTGGGATTTAATTACCCAAGACAGATGGGTTTTGGATATCATTCACCACGGTTACAGGTTTTATTTCCATACCTTGCCTCCTTTCAAAGGCATGCCAGACATTCCTCCTCTTCAAAGAAAAGAGGCTCACAAGCAAATTTCTCTGTTGCTCCAAATAGGGGCCATTCAGCCAGTTCCTGTGCCAGAAAGGGGCCTAGGATTTTATTCTCGCCTGTTCCTAGTACCGAAGAAGGGGAACACGTGGAGACCAATTTTGGATTTATCTATCCTCAACACTTATCTGGACATTCCCAAGTTCAAAATGTTGACGTTACAACAGCTTTTACCTCTGCTGGGCAAAGATCACTGGATGGTAACTTTAGATCTCAAGGAAGCTTACCTTCATGTGCCTATCCGACTAAGTTGCAGGAAGTATCTGCGTTTTCGAGCTGGAAATTCTCATTATCAGTTCTCTGCATTGCCCTTTGGCTTATCTACTGCGCCCAGAGTATTCACAAAGGTTCTGGCTCCAGTGATAGCTTACTTCAGGTTAAAGGAATTCAAATCTATCCTTACTTGGACGACTGCCTGATTCTGGCTCAAGAAAAGGAAGACCTTTTACAGCATTTGGAATTTGTGATAGCAGTGCTAAGATGCCTAGGGTATTCTGTGAACGAAATAAAGTCCAGTCTAGTACCCTCTCAAGACATGTGCTTTCTGGGTGTGAGACTGAATACAGCAGCCCAGATGGCCTTTTTAACCCCGGACAAACAAAAGAATCTTTCCAGTTACTTCCATCAACTATCTCTTCAGTCCGGGCTGACTGCAAGGACAGTCCTTCAAGCCTTAGGGTTCATGGCATCTTGTATTCTGGTGCTTCCCAATGCCAAACTGCATATGAGGAAGCTGCAATGGTACGTCCAAAATGTATGGACACAGCACTGCCAGGATTTGGACACTGTCATTCAAATAATACCTTGCATTCAAAAGGAATTTTTGTGGTGGGCTCAGGAATGTCACCTAAACAAGGGACTCTCTGTGACCCGGCCAGAGGCGAGTCAGATTCTAACGACAGATGCCTCAGACATTGCTTGGGGAGCTCATCTAAATGGAAAGTGGATACAAGACAAGTGGCCTGCCAGACTACAGCATCTACATATCAACATGAAAGAGATGTTAGCAGTCCAGTTTGCATTAATGGCTTTCAAGGAGTTACTTCTTCCAGGGCAGGTGTTGATTCTAACAGACAACACAACTGTCATGTGGTACATCAACAAACAAGGGGAACACATTCTTACCCGTTGTGCAGGCAAGCAATGATTTTATGGGAGACTGCGCTCAGCTTGCAACTGACTCTTCAGGCAAGGTTTCTGCCGGGAGCACAGAACTCCTTAGCAGATGTGTTAAGCAGACAAATCATGGATCCCCACGAGTGGAAACTGGATCTTCATGTATTTGAAAATTGACAGTGTCATGGGGAACTCCAGACATAGATCTGTTCGCTTCTCCACTAAACCACCAGCTGCCAAAGTTTTGCACAAAGAGGTTTCATCACACAGCTTGGAAAGTGGATGCTCTTTCTTTCAGTTGGAAAAATCTTCATGTGTATGCCTTTCCACCTCTGCCTCTTCTCCCAAAGGTGCTCCTAAAGGTCAGACAAGACAAGCCAAGGATGATTTTAATAGCTCCAGATTGGCCTCGGCAACACTGGTACCCATTACTGAGGAGTCTGGTAAGGAAGCCTCCATGGCCTTTACCTTTGATTCCACACCTGTTGTCTCAGAGGGACGGTCACTTGCTCAATGTCAAGCTTCACTCTCTTCATCTAACAGCCTGGCATATTCTGTTTTGAATCACAGCAGGTCTCAACTTCCTCAAGTTTTAAATGTGATTATGGAAGCCAGAAGACCTAGTACAAGGAAAGTGTACGCAGAAAAATGGAAGAGATTTTTATTTTGGAGTACAGCAAACAATTTGGAAATTTCTGAGCCTAATTTGAGTGTGGCTCTTCAATATCTTACTGAGTTATTGGACAAAGGTTTGTCTTTCTCTTCCATTAAGATTCATGCTGCAGCAATTTCAGCTCACTATGATTGTGACCCACCATTGTTTTCGCATCCTTTGTTCAAGCAATTTCTTAGAGGTGCAAAGAATATAAGACCCCCACGTAGAGCTCCTACTCCTGCTTGGGATCTCAATTTTGTGTTGGAGAAACTTACTCTACAACCTTTGAGCCTCGGCTACTGCTGAATTGAAATACTTGTCATGGAAGACTGCTTTTTGTTGGCCATTACTTCTGCAAGAAGGGTTTCTGAATTGCAGGCCCTTATGGCGGTAGAGCCTTTTTTGATTTTTCATAAGGATAGGGTATCATTACGTACTAATCCTTCCTTTATGCCTAAGGTGGTTTCTAGTGTGGCTTTAAACCAAACTATTCATTTACCTACTTTTTATGCAGATCCCCAAAATAAAGGGGAAAAGATTTTGCACACTTTAGATGTGCACAGGCAATGCGTTATTATTTAAGCAGGACTAAGGATTTTAGGCAGTCTCAGCAGTTGTTTGTTTCTTTTGCTTTGAGTTCTCAGGGCAAGCCTGTGTCAAAACAAACTATTTCTAAGTGGATTGGGTTTTGCATTGCATTTTGTTATTCCCATCATGGCAAGGAGATTCCAGCTGGGATTAGGCCTCATTCCACTAGGGCTACTGCCACTTCTACAGCATTTCTAGGGGGTGGCAACTAAGGATATTTTGGAGGCAGCTACTTGGAGTTCAGTGCATACTTTCTCTAAGCATTATCACCTTCCTCTCTACTCTAAATCTAGGGCTGGTTTTGCCACAGCTATTTTGCAAGGCATGTTGTCAGCTCCTGCTTCCTTATGATTTGCCAGCCTCCCTTACCTCTGCTTTGGGATTCTACCCAATAGTTAGGACTGCAGCAATGTGGAATGAAGAACATAGTACAGTTTTGTACCTACCATAAATGTAGATGTTCGAGGATCCACATTGCTGCAGTCCAATTTACCCTCCCTCCTTCCCCTCTGTGTTTAGGGGTGGTTGTGTAGGTGAGGTTATACTCTGGTAATTTTGTATATATTGTATATATTTTTGGTGCAGGAATGTTTGGAGTTTTTGGTTTTGGCCTTGTCTTTTTAGGGTCTTCTGACATCTGGGGCAAGAAAAGACTGAGGATATGACATCGGTCATGCGCATTAGTACCCTGACGTACTGACGTCAGTCTAATGCGCCTTGACCGACGTCAGCCATATACTTTGGTATTCGGGCCGACTGGGACAGCGGACTACCCAATAGTTAGGACTGCAGCAATGTGGATCCTCGAACATCTACATTTATGGTAGGTACAAAACTGTACTTCGTTTACCTCTGGAAACAAGCAGGGGTCGTTTTTCTGTGTACCACTTTGCCTGTCAAAAATAACTTCAGACTCTTGGATGCAGACGATAATTTACCAGAGGTTATTTCATCTCCTTCAACCTCTTCCCAAAGCTTTTAAGATGCATTCCTGATGTACCACCTAGTCAAAGGGGAATCTTCAGCTCCAGAAATCCAAAACTCCAGACCAAATAGAATCCGTTTTTTGCAAAAGGTTCTTTTTAGTGCCAAAGAAAACGGCACTAGAGGCCAATTCTGGACCTCAGCATCTTAAACAAATTCATCCAACAAGAGAAATTCTGGATGGTCATGGTACAGTCTATACTCCCCCTCCTGGGCATAGACGATTGGATGTGCTCTTTATATCTTCAGGATGCATATTGCCTTATAAAAATGGACAAGCGATCCAGAATATTTTTTTGCTTCCAGCTGGGAGCCAATTCCGTGCACTGCCCTTTGGTCTGTCCACAACCTTCAGTGTGTTCACCAAATGCATGGCAGCGGTAACACCTCATTTGAGACTGCAAGGATTCCGGGTGTTTCCATGTCTAGACGATTTGCTCCTCACTGCCCCAAACAAGCATCTGCTGGTCTCAGCAATCCATTTCACCCTATGTCTCCTGAAACAACTAAGGATTACGGTGAACAAGGGCAAATGCAAACTAATTCCTTCTCAAAGAGTGGACTTCATAGGTGCAGAATTCGATACCCAGTCATGCCTAGTCTACCTCCCTCTTCACGGGATACAAAGAATCAGAGAGCAACTCTGAATGATACTCACTCAGGACAAAGTGCCAGTTTGAGCAGTCCTTTAGCTTCTAGGGTCCTTGGCAGCATCTATAACAATGGTACCACTGACAAGGGTACACAAGGCTTCTTCTGTGTCTTTTGCTAACACAATGGTCCCCTTTGAATCTCCCCATGTCATTTCAGATCAGGATAACAGATAGCTGCAAACAAGACTTATTACGTTGGTGGATGAAGCCAGAAGATAACCTATGGTGTCGACCTTTCTCCCCTTCTCAGCCCAAAGCCATAGTGACCACAGACACCTCCCTGATAGGGTGGGGAGTGCATTACCAGGGAAAGACGGTCCAAGGTACTTGGTTATCTCTAGAGGCCAATCTGTATATCAGTGTTCTAGAACTGAGGGCGGTGCTTCTAGTGTTGCAAGCATTTCAATCTGCTCTCCCTTTAGGAACAATTGCCATCCAGTCCGACAACATGTCAGTAGTCTGGTACATCACCAAACAAGGTAGAACCAAGTCATACGCATTGTGTCGAGATGCCAGGAGAATTTGGAAATGGGCAATTGCTTCTACCTGCTTTCTGATAGCAATACACATTCCCGGGAACTCCAACGTGATTGCAGAGAAATTAAGCAGATGCATTCTCCTGCCTCACGAGTGGACCCTCAATTCTACAGTAGTGAAGAAGATTTTCAGTCACTGGGGGCAGCCTTGCTGCGACTTATTCGCATCTCCCTTAAGCCACAAATGCAACAGCTATTTTACCCTGATTTCCCCTGAAGGATGCTGTTGTATACGATTGGCCTGCGGGACTTCTTTATGCCTACCCATCAATACCTCTGATTCCCAAATATTTGATGAAGGCCTGTTGTTTGAGAAGCAGAGTGATCCTCATTGCTTCCTACTGGCCATGACAAATTTTGTTCCCCTTCCTTTGGCCTCCCCTAATACAGCAACTTTGGATTCTGGATCCAACTCCAGAACTACTATTGCATCCAGAAGTATTAACTTACCTGAATATATCGAACCTCAAGCTGACAGCTTGGTTTCTCCACTTCCGGTGATTGCCAGGCAGAACATCTTGTCCTCCCCTGTCCGCAGCATCCTTCTGGCTTCCCATAAACCTTCCACCAGGAAGCTTTACTTCAGCAACTGGAAGAGATTTATTATATGGTCTCACGAAAAAGGGATAAATCCCTTCTCTGCACGATATCAACAGTTTTAGACTACTTATCAAATCTTCAGTCAGGAGCTGCAGCTTCTTCAGTTAGAGGACACCTTACAGCAATTTTTTCTAACTTCCACAGTGGTTTTGAAGACTCATCCTTAATCTCTCACTGTCTCTGTAAAACCTTTTTGAAGGGTGTTTTTCACATTAGACCCCCTTTCAAACCAATTGAACCATGGAAGTTGACATTGGATTTACAAGCCTTGACTCAGCCTTCCTTTGAATCTGCTGCCAATTGTGACCTAAAATTTATGTCCTGCAAAACCTTATTCTTAGTAGCCATTACTTTAGTGAGACATATTTGAGTTACAAGCATTATCTATTAAATGACACTACATGGTCTTCCATAAGGACAAAGTATCACTATGGACTAACCCTTCCTTTTTACCTAAAGTTATCTCTAACTTGTCAATTAATCAGACGATTGATCTACCAGTCTTCTTTCCAAATTTCTCAAACAAAGGAGAGTACACGTTGCATTTGCTTGATGTGCACAGAAAATTCCATTTTTATCTTGACAGATCTAAACCCATACGAAAGTCTGACAAATTGTTCATATACTCTGGACCAAAATTGGGAAAACCAGTTTCCAAGGTTACATTGTCTAAATGGTTGAGAGACTGCATCTCCTTTATCAACAAAACAAGGCTTCTTTACCTTCTAAAATCAGAGCATATTCCAGAAGATCAGTTGCAACATCTGCTGCTTTCCATGCGAGAGGGTCCATGGATGACATTTGTGCGGCAGTAACCTGGGCCTCTCCACATACATTTATCTCTCACTATAAATTGGATATGGTCTCCTGGGGGAGGCATCCTTTGGTTCAATGGTACTCCAGAATAATCTTCCATAGGGCCTCCCAGGAAACATGATAGCTAGGGACTGTGTCCCATTAGTAAGGAGTGAATGAAGTTGTGTTCTTACCATAACGTTCCGTATGTTGTTGATATTCATTCATTCATTACAAACAAACCCCCTCCGAAAGACTATTGGAGGTTCGGCTATGGTCCTGTCTTAGGATAAGTCATTTGCTCAGAAAAAGCCTCTGCTTTTCTCTCTGTGGTCTATACTTTTCTTATGGGCAAACTCGATCTGAGGTAATATGTAGCGAGGCACTATGGGTAAGGACTTAGCTCAAGAGTTTTTTGGCTGGCTCGAGCTTGGTGTAACAGCCAACTTGGTTCCGAGGAATGGAATTGACACCCATCATTAAGGAATGAATGAAGATCAACAACACAGATGGAACGTTATCGTAAGAACTTAACTTCTTTGTTCTGTAGTCCTAGCTCGCCTTCATTCTTACACTTGGGATCGGAGCCGAACCTCAGGTTTCTTCAGAAAGCCAGCTCATTGGGAAGCAAGCATATTCTCATTGCCCCATACTGGCCTCGTCAAATTTATTTTATTTATTTATTTATTTAACATTTGTTGACCGGGAATGTCTGACTAGGTTCCACAGAGCCTGTTTTCAGCGGAGGCCCGGGGAGAAACGCTCCAGATGCATGTCTTTGGAATGTGGGAGGAAACCGGAGTACCCAGAGGAAACCCACGCGAACACAGGGAGAACATGCAAACTCCACACAGAAGGCACCCCAGCCGAGAATCGAACCGGTGAACCTCTTGCTGTGAGGCGACAACGTTAACCGCTGCACCAGTGTGCCCCCCCCCCCACAAAAATTTGTTTCCCCTTCCTTTGGCCTCATCTTCAGGAGGAGCCGTGGGTTCTGGATCCAGTTCCAGACCTTCTGACTCATACATCCAGAACGCTCCACCCTTGTCTTCAGACCCTCAAATTGACCGCTTGGCTGCTCCGATTTCAAATATAGCCAGACTTCCTAACCTTTCTTCTTTTGCGAAACATATCTTGATCTTTTCTCATAAGGCCTCAACGAGAACATTTTACATAAGTAAATGGAAAAGATTTTCTTTCTAGGCATTAAGTAAACATATTGACCCCTTTTCTGCTCCCATGAGTTCTAATCTCGAATTTCTGGCAAAACTATTTAATGATGGCGCAGCTGCAGCTACCATTCGTCTGCAGTTAGCAGCAATATCTAATTTTCATATAAGTTATTTAGCCCCAAATCTGATGTCTCTCAGACTGTGCAAAGCCTTCATGAAGGGCACTAACTTGTTAAGACTACCCATAAACAACCCTCTACCATCATAGGACCTAAGCTTTGTTCTGTCATGTTTAATTCTTCCCCCCTTTGAACCTGCATTACCATATGATCTAAAATTTTTGACATAGAAAACAAGTTTGTTGATTGCCATCACTTCTGCTAGATGGGTTTCAGAGCCGCAAGCATTATCGATCAAGCCCCCCTTACGCTTTTCCACAAAGACAGAGCATCCCTTCGAACAAACCCATCCTTCCTACCAAAGGTATACTCAGAGTCTAATCTAAATCAGTCCATAGAACTACCATTGATGTTATGTAGTCCTTTCTCACCGTAATTCTTGCTGGATGGGTTCGGAGCCGATTCTCTGCTCCGACTCTGCCTATACTAAACCTCAAGAGCTTTTACTGGCTCGAAGCTAACCCCTATCTCATGGTACCTCATGGCAATTCCCCAGAACTCGTTTGTTGTGAAAGCTTTGAGGTTGTCTCCTTACTGGCTAGTTGGCTAAGTAGAAGATTTTTTGATAAATCTTATTTTTTTCTGTCTATTTTCTTCATATTTCTACCTTAATACTTGTTATCTATTACCTGTGTGATTGATGTTGAGTGCTTGATCCCCTATTCCACTTTTTTAGGATTGTAAGGCCCGTTTTAGAGGGCCATAGTTGCCCATTTAAATTAGAGGGCTTTTCCTCCCTGAGTGCTAGTCCTCCTTCCCTTTAAAAAAAAAAAAAAAAAACTTTCTTCTTTTCATAACTTTGCTGTTGGTTATAGTTAGTATTGTTGTTAACCTTGTTTTCTTGTCAAGTCCAAAAAGAAAGATAGAGAACATAAGGTACACCGCCCTTCTGGGTTCAAGAAATTTGACAAGTGTTCGCAAAAAATGTCATTGACTGACAGTCACACTAGCTGTGTGTACTGTCTAGAAGAGGCTCATGTAAAAGAAGCCTGTAGTTTTTGCCATGCCTTCAGTACTAGGGTTCTTAATGAGAGAAAACATAAATTGATAGACAGGGGTCTTATGACTAGTTCCCTCCAGGAACAGCTGGAACTTGGTCAGACAGCTCCCAAAACTGTGAAGAGAAAATCTTCGGTTCCAGCATCGGAGTTATCTAGAAAGTCTAAAGCAACGAAGCCAAGGAGTTCTGGCTCTGATTCCACTTCTGTCTCAGTGCCGTTGGTTTCTACGGTGCTGAGCAACCTTCAGTATTGAGACACTCACCAGTTATCGACCCTATTTCATCTATTTTTTGTAGTCTCCTATTTTAGAAAGGAGGAGATCTCCTGTTTCCACCCATTCCTCCAGGACACTTTCAGATGAGGATATCAAGTGGGTGGTGAAGAGATTGCTCTGTGACCTGGCTCTGGCTAAAAAGTTAGCTCTTCCGGACCCAAAGGTTTCTGAGCCGTCCCATCTCCAGACTACTGCTCCTTCTCCGACTGCTTCGCTCTCGGAGTCTAACACTTCGGGTCCTTCTGTGTTGGATCCTTCAGTTCCGAGAATTCTTCCTGCTTCCTCGGAACCGATAACTCTGTCCTCAGCAGCTCAGTCTGGAGCCAAGGGATCTGGGAGACGACGCTCTCGAGTCGACTCCAAGAGGGATAGTCGCCCCGTTTTTTTTCTTAAGAACCGACCCTCCCTCTTGGTGCTTTGGCTCGACTGAGCTCGGTTTCCACATCTGCTTTGTGAACCTGTCCCTCCTGCTCTGAGCCGAACGTCCGTCTCCTCGGAGCAGAGATCGTCTTCGGAGCAGGATGGAATGCCCTTCGAAGCAATAGAGAAAGCTTTGTCCAGTGACGAAGCTCTGCCTTTGGAACCGATGTCCCACCAGCAACCGGCAGCAACCTCTTCTCGTCTGCCGCCACCTCAGTGTAGGGAATCAGAGATTCAAGCAGCCCCCATTGGAGGTGTCCCCTCTTCTGAGACCTTCCCAGATTATCCCACTGGAGAGCTCCCTCAGAAGAAACTTTGTAAGAGGAAGCACATTGACTCACCTGAGTCTGTCACGTCAGACACTGATTTGGATGAGTCAGAAGGGTTCCCTAGATCCTCTTTGAGGATGACTCTTTTCCAGCATCCTTGAAATCCTTAGAGGGGTGATTGGAAGACCTCTAACCCTACCGAGGACAAATCAGTGTACCTTAAGGCCTTTGGTTCCCGACCTTCCACCTACTGGGTGACATCGCCTTATAACCAACTCTTGGGGGTCATATCCTGGAAAGCCTGGACCTTCCCGGACACAGTGTAGCCTGTCCTGAGGAGGCCAAACAAATTTATGACTGCCCTGGAAGATAAGTCCCTTCTTTCTAAGGGAGTTCCTGTGGATGCTATGGTGGTAGCAGCGGCCACAAAAAAGGAGTTTTCCGAGACATCATCTAATATCCATCCTCCTAATAGAGAGTCCAGGACGATGGATAGGTATGGAAAGTGTACCTTCTCTTCAGCAGCATTTACCTTATGATCGCTGAATTACCTGTCCCATTTTACTAGACTTCAGAGAGATCTCCTGAAGGAATTGGGAGACACCCTTCAGGGTTCAGTAGCTTCAGGATCCACGGACAAGGTATCTGCGCAGCTCTCCACCCTTACATCTATAGCTAACTCCTCCATGAGGTTGATTTCCTATGCAGCTGATGGAGCGAGCAAGGCAGCCACAGCAGGAATTTCTCTTAGGAGACATTCCTGGATGCGTCTGTGACTTCACAGAATCCTTTAAGTCTTCCTTTACCAACGTCCCCTTTGATGGTTCAACTCTTTTTGGACCACAGGTAAGCGACTTTGACCAGGTGCGAACAGGAAGGGAAAATCTTATCTGCTGCCGGAGTCCGTTTCTCCCTTCCTTCCTAGACCCTATCCCAAGGGCCATACAGGAGGGAAAATGTGGTTCCGTAAATCCCAAAAAGGTTTCCCTCAGGCACAAGGTTAACCGTCCCTTAGAGGCAGAGAGGGAGGATATAATGGAAGGCGCCTCCCTCTCGGCAGAGGAGGTCCGCAACATCAGGGAGATAGAGATACTTTCTCTGATCATCCCTTCCATCACCGCTGAGGGGTTGCCCGACTTCCGTCTCTGGAGGCAGTCAGGGATCGCCTTTCACTGTACCCAAGCGCCTGGCTACAAATTTCTCAAGATCGTTGGGTATAAACCATAATATCCAGAGGTTACCGTATTTCCTTTGTTTCCGAACCCCCGGTAAACCGGTCTCTACCAGACATGCCACCCATTCAGTTAGACTGTGCAACATCAGAGGTCATCTCGTTGCTTCAAAAAAGTCATCTAAGAAGTCCCCACAGAGTAAATAGGATCCGGAACTTACGATTCTTTTTAGTTCCAAAAAAGACAAGGGACTGGAGATCAATTTGAGATCTCAGTAAACTCAAGTCTGTAAAGAAATCGAAGTTCCGTATGATCACTCTGCAGTCGATATTTTCCTTTATCAGGAAAGACAATTGGATGTGCTCAGTAGATCTTCAGGACGCTTACTACCATATCAAAATGGACAGGCGCTCCAGAAGACACCTACACGTTCGGCTGGGAGCCAGTAATTTTCAATTTCGAGCACTGTCCTTTGGCCTCACTACAGCCCCCAGTGTGTTCACCAAATGCATGGCAGTGGTAATGGCTCACATGAGAGATGTCAAGGATTCCAGGTGTTTCCGTACCAGACGACTGGCTCCTCACTGCTACCACCAAGCACCAACTAATCAGAGCCAGGGACCGAGATTCTATCCTTGTGCGCCAGATTAGGCATTACAATAAACCTAAAAAAATCAGCCTTATCTCCGTCCCAGTGCATTGTATTCTTAGTCTCGGAAATAGACTCAACCACCATGACAGCAAAACTGACACCAGAAAGGATAGAATTGTTGCATGACCAAGTCAGATCCTTGCTGAAGAAAGACAAAAGTACAGGCCAGGATAGTCTTTCAGGTCATAGGGACTATGGCTTCCACCATTCTCTTAGTTCCCATAGCCCGTCTGCACATGAGAGTACTCCAGTGGCTACTATTTGCCCAGTGGTCAATGCAGGATCTCCCCGTTTCACCAAATTCTCATCACAGACTCCTGCAAGAAGGCTGTAACATGGTGGTTACTTACGGATCAACTTCATCTAGGTCGCCCACTTGCTCCCCCACAACAAAATGCAGTCTTGACCACGGACGCCTGCCAGATTTGGGGGGGGGGGGGCATTATCTGGGAATGACTGTCCAAGGTATTAGGCAGGATCACGAGAACAACTTGCACATAAATGTTCTGGAGATGAGAGCAGTGCTATACGCGTTGCAAGCACTTCACAGTTCTCTTCCCACTGGGACAATTGCGATTCAGTCAGACATGTCTGTAGTGTGGTACATAAAAAGCAAGGGGGAACCAAATCTTGCCCACTTTGTCGAGAGGCTTTGAGTATGGAAATGGGTGATGGACACTCAACGCTTTCTGGTAGCAACGCACATCCCGGGGAAGTCCACTGTGATAACAGACAAACTCAGTCAAGGAATTCTGATGCCTCACTAGTGGTCCCTGAATTCAGAAGTTGCAGAAGAGATTTTTTGCCGTGCTGCGACCTGTTCGCCATGTACATGAACACCAAATGCAGTAGCTACTTTGCCCTAATTCCCCATCTGGGGGATGTCACCCAGGGATGCTCTGCTCCACAATTGGCCTCTAGGACTCCTTTATGCTTTTCCACCCTTTCCTCTCATACCAAAAGTGATTCAGAAAGCAAAACTTTTGGAGTACCCTGATCCTCATTGCTGGCCTCGCGAAGTTTGGTTCCCCTTCCTGTGACCCTATCTCTTGGAGGAACCATGGATTCTTATTTATTTCATTTATTTAAATTTGTTGACCGGGAGTGTCCGACTGGACGTGGGTCCATTTTCAGCGGAGGCCCGGGGAGAAAAGCTCCACAGTAAAATAAACAGACAGTAGTTACATTGGATTACATAGCGATTAACAATTTAACATAGAAATTACTTACAACATATTTACAGATGAAGAACATAGTACATCAGTAGACAACTAGAATCTTTATCTGTGAAGTACATAACAGGCATTAACAAATGTAACAATGAGAAGTTCCTGCTGTATAATAAGTACTAGGCTTATGAGCATCTGCGCTTGCTATAATCAAGGTAGTTAGTGGAGTGGAAAGAAAGGTAGTAGTTAGATGGGGTGGATGATATTAGAGTGGGAGTTGCAAGGGCATAGCCAGCATGTTTTTAGGTGCGCTTTTAATAAAGTTTTGAAGTTGGTGCATGATGGTATGGAGGTAATTGTGGGTGGGAGTGAGTTCCATAATTTGGCTATGACGCAAGAGAATAGTGCTTCACCAGCAGTTATTGGCTTTAGTGATCTGCAAGTGATTTTTGTTGCTGGATCTTAGTGGTCTGGGAGTGTGATAGGGTTGGAGTAGATTCTGGAGGGATGGGACATTTAGTGGATGGTTTACTAGTTTGTGGGCGAGTGAGAGTTGATACCACTAAAGGAGGTGAGGGAGTTCAAGCCAGCCCAGTTCAGCAAGTGAGAGACAGTGGTGACTACGGTAGGATGCCCCTGTGGCGAATTTGGCGATTTTGTTGTAGCAGGTCTCTAGCTTGTTTAGATCACATTGCCTTAAGTTGATATATACTGGAGATGCATAAAGTAGGGTGGAGATAAGGTGGGAATTTGCTATTGAAATCTTTGCTGCTTTGGTGAGAAATTGTTTATTTCTGTATAATGCTCCTAGTTTTTTGTGGACTTTTTTTATGGTCATGGATATGTGAATGTCAAATTTTAGTTTTTTGTCTATTTCCACTCCTAGCAATTTGGTGTGTTCAGTTGGGTATATAGTGGTGTTGTCTTTTGCTGTGATGTTAAAGTGGGAGTTGTTTTGAGTATGTTTGGTGGGTTGGAAGATGACTAGTTTAGTTCTGTTTGGGTTGAGTATTAATTGGGCATCGGATAACCATGTTTCAACAGGGGAAAAGGCTTCCTGTGTGACTTGGCTTCCTGTGTGACTTTTTGCAGTTTGGGTAGGGACTGGGCTGAGCAGATGGTAGAGTCATCTGCGTATTGGATGAGTGTGCCATGTTTGGTGGAAGAGGCTAGATTATTGGTGTAAACAGAGAAGAGTAGGGGTCCAAGGATGGATCCTTGGGGAACCCCTATGGAGACGGGTAGTTGGGGAGATCTCATTCTGCCGTACAACGGATTGTTGGCGGTCAGACAGGTAACTCTGAAACCAGTTGGTGACTGATTGTGAGAAGGATAGGCTATTGAGGACAGAGATAAGTTGTTTGTGTGGGACCATGTCAAATGCTTTAGATAGGTCTAGGAAAGTAGCAGAGGAGAGATAGCCATTGTTTTTATGCTGAAGGATAGTGTTAGTAATGGAGAGTAAGGCAGTGGTGGTGCTATGGTTTGGTCGGAAACCATGCTGAGTACTGGAAAGGAGATTGTTAGTAAGGAGGTAGTCTCAGACCTGAGAGTGTATGCATCTCTCTAGTATTTTGGAGAGTGGAGAGAGAATAGCTATGGGGCAGTAATTGATTAGTTCTGCAGAGGGTCCGCCTTTGTGGAGGGGAATTATATGTGAGACTTTCCACAATGTGGGAACGTAACTTTCTGACAGAGATCGGTTAATCAAGATGGATACTGGGTAGGCCAGAGCATCAGCTGTGATTTGTAGGTATTCACTTGGGAGGGTGTCTGCTGCTAATTTGGTGGGTTTAAGTTTAGTTAAGAGTTTTTTTATGTTGGAGGTAGGTATTGGAGAAAAAGAGAAGGCAGTGGGGAGATTACTAGTTGAAGGTGTGGGTTGGCGGGGAGGGGGGTTGTGTTGTTTAGCTAGTGATAGTGGGTGAAGTGTGTGTTGAATGAGGCAGCAATATTTTCTGAGAAGTGAGGGATGTTAGGAGGAGGGGTACTGACTTTACCTGGGTGGAGGATGGAGTTTATGGAGGACCAGAATTGTTTGGGGCTGTGTTGTGAGGAGTCTAGGGCAGACTGGTAGTATTGGAATTTGTCCTGTTTTATTAGCTTTTTGACTCTATTGCGTAGTTCTAGGAATTTCTGTCTAGCTGAGGGGGTTTTGCGCCAGTGCTCCCAGGCTTTATCCCTGTTTTTCATTTCTGACTTAGTGGTTTTCTGTAGCCATGGGGAGGGTTGTGCTTTGGTTCTGGAAAATCTTATGGGGGCATGGTAATTAAGGATGTTCAGGAAGGTAGTATTAAATTCAACTGCGTCCTCTAGACTGAGGTACTTTAGAGCATGCCAGTTACATTCTTTGAGGGATGAGATGAATGTGAGTGGGTTAAAGTTTATTTTTTTACATATTTGACGATAGATGAGGTTTAGCTTGGTACAGGTATTTTTTGAGTAGGAATGTTGGGGAGTGATCACTGAGGCTGTCTGATAAGCAGCCTGTTATATATGACTGGAGGTTCTTACTGACTAGTATCCAATCCGGGGTAGTGTGCTTGCTGGAGTTTTTATTTATCCTTGTTGGTGACTGGACTAGTTGGGTGAAGCCATGAAGGTGTACAAGATGGGTTGGATTGTTGCTAGAACAGGATTGCCAGTCAATATTGAAATCACCTAAGATGATAGTTTCTTGGGGGAGATGGTGGGTACACCAGCTGAGGAGGTTTTCTAGTGGAGGGATGTTTTGGCCAGGTGGGAAGTAGCATCCAATTATGTTGATGGTTTTGCTTTGGTTAATTTTGAGGTTGGTATATATTATTTCTTCATTGCCTGTTTGTGGAGCTGATGATTTTAAGATCTGGATGTTTAGATGCTGTTTAAATATTATAGCTACACCACCTCCTTTTTTGTTTAGCCGGTCTACTCTTAGTATGCCGTAACCTGTAGGGAGTATTTGCTCACTGGTAATGTGAGGTTTTAGCCAGGTTTCTGTCCGGATGACTATATCTGGGGAGTACAAGTCTATGGTGGCATGGAGTTCATGGACTTTGTTGCATATACTTCTAATATTTAGGCATAGTAGAAGGAAGTCACTTGGCTTTCTATTGGCTGTAATATGGGAGAAATTGTGGTTTCTAGTCAGATTAAGAGGATTGGGGTTGGAGATGGTAGGGCCAGGGTTGGGGTGGATGTCTCCACTTACGGCTAGTTTTGATATGCATGAGATTATTAGTTTTCTCAGTTTTTGAATGTGTTTGTTTATAAGGAAAACTTTATGATTGTGCTCTGTGGGTAATAGGTATGGTGGGAGGGTTACTATGTTAAGTTGTAGGGATGCTTTACGTTTGAGTAATATAGTTGGTAGAATATGTGGGGGGTGCATAGGGATGGTTCTTGAGCTGGTGGGAGGGGAGCTAAGTATGGGTGAGACATGAGTGGTGGTGTGAGTAGTAGTACAGTGGTAGTGGTTGAGTGGGGGAATGATGGTGCTTCGGTAGGATGTAAGATATGCAAGGAGAGGGCATGCAGTGAGCATAGGAAAGGTATGCTTGTACATGTTAGTTGAGGAGGTGTGATAGTAGAGGGAATATGGAGGAGGTAGTGTTGGGTTAGCACTGTGGTTGGCTATTGGAAAGATGGGAGGGGTTTGAGTGCAATAAAGGTGGGACCACTGGGGGCGGGAGGGAGTAGGGGGCAGGGTGGGGAGCGAAGCGGGTAGAGACCCTGTTAGGTTCTTGTATGAGGGGGCTGGAAACAATCACAAAGCAAAGACAAGTATGTGTTAAGAAACAATCACAATTGACCAAGGACTGCTCTGAAACTGTAAGTCATTTCTTACTTTCTCAGGTGGAAAAACAGGATAACCTTGTATCACTAGGCTACTGTGGTCATAGTTTAAATTAACAAACACACAGTATTGATCGGTTATGGGTACTATTTGCTAACAGAAGGGAATAAGAGAAAGTGGAAGGTGGGTGGGTGTGTGTGTGTGTGTGTGTGTGTGTGTGTGTGTGTGTGTGTGTGTGTGTGTGTGTGGTGGGGGGGGCTGCTTACAGCCAAAGCAGAGTGCTTTCCAGGGGAAAATGAAGATTGGCTCAAACAGGTAGACACATACTCAAAGTTAACTGTAGCTGTTTGCAGATAGTTCAGACCCGGACTGCGCTTTTCTTGTAAGAATGTTAAAGGTAGTACTGCAGTTGAATTCTTAAGAGTGGTGTTAGGTCTAGAAAAGAAGAGTACAGAGAGGAGTAAGCACTTTTGAGATGGTAAATATATATTATAAAGATTATAAAACACTGAGCAAATAGCTACCACATGCAGGACAATGTCCTGAACCTCTACTAAGTATATGCAGATACTGAGCCAATTGGAAGAACATTAGAAAACAAAAACCCAGACAGTTATGCAGTCACAGATAAAAAATATAGCGAGCCGAAATCTGTCGTGGTTCTCTAATGTGATTCTATCCACCAGTAACAGCACAAACTATAGAAATAATGTAGACACTAGTATGAGCTGTCTACACACAACACAATTACATGAATAACATTAGTGAACAAGGTGCAGCTATGCAAATAGACCATACATACTATTATACTAGAAACAACTTGGTGCATACAAAATGCTAGCATGCCATAGTAACATCAATAATAAAGCATAAAACATATTAGATGTCTAACACAATTCAACATAAACATATACAGTTGTAAAATGTCTAATACAATTCAACATAAATAGGCATTTACAGTTGTAAAACACTTACTGGAGAGACACTGAGCCTTCATGGGACCTGTTGCAGAGTGGATTGTAGTTTTACAAATGGCGCCTTCCATTCTGGAAGCATCCCCAGACCTCCTGATTCATCAGTCAGGGCAGTTCCATCCTACTATCCAAACCCAGAAATTCACAGCATGGCTGCTCCAGTTCCACGAATAGCCAGGTGTGTTTCCCTTTCCCCCATAGTCAAACACATTCTGATTTCTGCACACAAACCTTCCACCAGGAAATTTATTCCAGTAAATGTAAAAGGTTCTCCATTTGAGCAGCAAACCAAGGCATAGATCCCTACTCAGCTCCTATACAGTCTATCCTGTCCTTCCTGGCATCCATGTTTCATGAAGGAGCTGCAGCTGCTACTATTAGAGTTCAGTTAGCTGCCATCTCTAATTAAGAATGTTAAGTTGTCAAACTCGCCTTCATTCTTGCTGGATGGGTTCAGAGCCGATCCTCGGCTTCGACTCGGCACTTGCTAAGCTCGAGAACTCATTTTACCAGCTCGAGGCAACCCTATATCCCATGATGCAAGGCGTGACTACCTCAGATCTCTTTTGCCGCTTCGCGAAGAGGTCTCTTTTTTACCAGCTCAGGTAGTTTCAATTTATCGAGATTTAGTCAGGGTTTTTTCTCCCTTACCTTTTATTTTTCATTTATTGGGTATAGTTTTATACTGTTAGATAATCTCCTACCCTATATTCCCCTATCATTCACGTTAGGATTTATTCCTTTCTTCAGGCCTTAAGCCTCCCTCTCAGTTAATTCCTGTCAGGTTGTGTGTTGTCTGTTTTTTGGGGTTAACTGTGTGACTGTTGTGTGTTTGTGTTTGGACATAATTATGTCTAAAGAAGTGAAGGTCTCAGGCTTCAAGAAGTGTGACTCTTGCTGTCAGAAAATGTCTCTGACAGACGGTCACACTTCTTGTGTGTACTGCCTGGGGCCTTTACACCTGCAGGACTCCTGTGCCATTTGTCACTCCTTTAGCCAGAGAGTCCTGCAGGAACGAAGAAATAAATTGATTCTTCGTGGCTTGTTAAAGCCAGAGGGTTCTCCGTCCAAAGCTGGGTCGGTTAAACCCTCTAAGCCATCGAAAGCCCAGGCTGTAGTGTCCAAGCCTTCGGCTGTGGCTCCGACTCCTTCGGAGTCGAGATCGGCTCCGGCCGGAGCCGATCTTTCCACTTTGGAAGTTGTTGTGTCGGCTCCGACACACAAATTCCCAGTACTTTGTCTGCTCCGGCTGGAGCCGACTTATCTTTATCCAGCATTGGAGCCGATAAGTCTTCGGCTCCATCTGGTACCGAGAGGTCGTCTGCTCCGATGGCTCCATCCAGGAAGAGATCTCGGTCTCCTTCCCTGGAGTCGATTCATTCGGCTCCGGGATCTCCTCTTTTGTCGGAGCGGAGCCATCAGAGCCGAGCTTCAAGATCTTCCAGGCTGTCAGACCACGATGTAGAGAGGGTGGTAAGCAGACTGTTGAAGTCACAGGCACTAACCCAAATGCTCCATAGCCCGTCTCAACAGACGTCTGCTATTTATCCCCCTGAACTTCCTCCTCCGACTCTCCTTCAGAGTGCGGAGCCGGAGCTTCTCGGAACGGTGACCGTGGATGCGCTGGAGCCGATACTTCCCCCTTCGGCTCCGACGTCTTTGGCTCCGATCTCCTCCATGAGACCTTCTTTGGAGGGATCTGGTCGTCGAGTCTCCCTTGTCGGCTCCGAGGGGGCGAGTGGCATCGGACCCTTGTCCCACCCTGCTCTCCCTCTTGGAGCTTAGGCATTGGTGAGCTCTGCACCGACATCGGCTTCGGAGCCTTCTCTTTCGGTGGGGCCGGGGATTCCTGTTTCTTCGGAGCGGGATTCTTCTGGCCTCCCTGGGAGAGGAGCCTTCGAGGTGATGAGGAGTGTCCTAGCCCCTGAACTAGGTCAATGGTCTATTCCTTTAGCTCCTCCATCTTCGGTGCCTGTTGATGTCTCTTGCCAGTCTCTTGCTCCCGGACCCAGAGATCCATCGCCCCAGGTTTCCCCATTGGGAATAACTTCCTCTTCCGAGGTTTCTCCTGATCGTGCAGCAGAACCCCCGCGTAAGAGGACTTGTAAGAGGAAGCACACAGACTCCCCTGAGTCTACTACATCAGATACCGACTTAGATGAGTCGGAGGGTTCCCCACGGTCCCCCTCTGAGGATGTCTCCTTTTCAGACATCCTGGAGCTCCTTAAGCAGAGGGGGAACTGGCCTTCCATTGACCCCTCCGAGGATGAGTCGGTATACCTGGAGGCTTTTGGATCTCGACCCTCCACCTCCTGGGTGTCTCCGCCTTTCGACCCACTCATGCAAGTAGTGGCTCGGAAGGCGTGGGCAGACCCGGATTCTGTGGAACCAGTTACTAGGAGGCCCTCCAAATTTATTACAGCCCCTGCAGACAAACAGTTTCTTTCTAAGGGCGTCCCTGTTGATGCTATGGTGGTACCAAGAAGGAACTTGCTGATCCTTCTGTGCCTGTCCATCCTCCTATTAAGGATTCTAGGACCATGGATAGGTGCGGCATGCAGATGTTTTCTTCAGCGACCTTTGCTATGCATTCGCTGAACTACCTTTGTCACTTTACCAGACTTCAGAGAGACATTCTCAAGGAACTAGGTGAAGTGGTTCAGGATCCTTCGGCGACTGGGGCTCAGGAAAAGATTGCCTCACAGCTAGGAATCCTCAATTCTTTGACTAACTCCTCCACGCGGCTCATTTCTTATGCAGCCGATGGGGCGAGTAGGGCCGCAGGCACAGGAGTGGCACTTAGGCGTCAGGCCTGGATGCGGCTTTGTAATTCTGCAGACCCTTTTAAGGTGTCCTTCACCAATACCCCCTTTGATGGTTCGGCTTTGTTCGGGCCTCAGGTGAAGGATACATTGACCAGGTGTGTACAAGACGGCAAGACCCTTTCTGCCGTAGGAGTCCATTTCTCCACCCCTTCAAGACCCTATCCAAAGGGTCAGAAGGGAGGGAAAATGTGGTTCAGTAAATCTCAAGGAGTCACGCCGGACACACGTGGTCAGTTTACCCCCAGATGCAGAGGGGGTAATAATAATAGGCGCTGCCCTAGGGGCAGAGAGGGTCCGCAGAATCAGGGTAGCAGGGAGACTGTCCATGATAAACCCTTCCAGTATCCTTGAGGTGTTGCCCGACTGCCTACCCTTGGAGGCAGTCGTGGGAAGATTGTCGCTGTACCCAATAGCCTGGCGTTCCCTCTCTCAAGACAAATGGGTACAGTCGATCATATCCGAGGGCTACAATATCCCTTTCGAGAGGTATCCCGTTCCTCATCAATCCCTTCCAGACGTCTCACCTGGTCTGAGGGTATTGGCAAAGCAGGAGGTATCAAAGCTCCTAGCAAAAAGAGCCGTCCAAATAGTGCCAGCAGACCAAGTAGGATCCGGCATCTACTCAAGATTCTTTTTGGTCCCCAAAAGGACGGGAGATTGGAGACCAATTTTAGACCTCAGCAAACTAAACAAGTTTGTCAAGAAGGCAAGGTTCCGGATGGTCACGCTTCAGTCCATTCTACCCTTTTTGGGCAAGGACAACTGGATGTGCTCAATAGACCTTCAGGATGCGTACTATCATATAAAGATTCAAAGGCGCTCCAGAAGGTTTCTCCGCTTTCGGCTGGGGTCCAGTCATTTTCATTTCAGAGCCCTGCCCTTTGGCCTCACTACAGCTCCCAGAGTGTTCACCAAATGTATGGCAGTGGTTACGGCTCATCTGAGACGTCAAGGATTCCAGGTGTTTCCATATCTGGACGACTGGCTCCTCTCCACCACCACCAGGCATCAACTTCTCAAGGCCAGAGACTACACTCTGCAAATCTGCAGACAGCTGGGGATTTCAATAAACTTCGAAAAATTTTCTCTGTCGTTTTGCCAATCTATTACCTTTATAGGCGCAGAATTAAACACTGTGTCAGCATGTCAGCCAGACTCACAAAACAAAGAATTCTGGACATTCAGAAGTATGTTTGGATCATATTACTCAGCAAGAAGATCAGAGCCAGATTTGTCCTGAAGGTTCTGGGTCTTATGGCTGCGGCCATTGTTCTACTGCCATTAGCCCGCTTCCACATGCGTCTTCTACAGTGGATGTTGTTCGCTCAGTGGTCATTCCAGCAGCTCCCCATGAGTCACGAGATTTTTGTCACGCAGTCGTGCAAGAGTCATCTAACCTGGTGGATGCCTTCTCCTCTACTCCATCAGGGCTGACTGTTCGTTCCCCCAGTTCCGGTTGCCACAGTCACATCGGATGCCTCTCTGATTGGGTGGGGGGGGCATTATCAGGGCAGGATGGTCCATGGGACTTGGCAACCCATAGAATACCATCTGCACATAAATGTCCTAGAGATGAGAGCAGTGCTTTTAACGTTGCAAGCCCTCGGCGACTTTCTTCCCTTAGGGACTATTGCAGTTCAGACGGACAACATGTCTGTAGTCTGGTATATCAACAAGCAGGGCGGGACCAGGTCCTACCCACTGTGTCGAGAAGCTCTCAGACTTTGGCAATGGGCAATCTCCTCTCATCGGTTTCTGATAGCAACGCATATCCCCGGGAGATCCAACCTCTTAGCGGACAGACTGAGCAGAGCTATTCTCATGCCACACGAGTGGTCTCTCAAGCAATCGGTAGTGGACGAGATTATTCAGAAGTGGGGCTTCCCTTCCTGCGTCCTTTTTGCTACACCCCAAAACAGCAAATGCCCGGACTTCTTCACCCTCTTTCCTCTACCAGGCCATTCCCAGAGAGACTCTCTAACCCAGGATTGGCCCCGGGGACTTCTGTATGCTTTTCCTCCATTTCCACTGATACCACAAGTTATTCAGAAGGCTACCGTATTGAGAGCCAAGTTGATCCTCATTGCCCCTTACTGGCCTCAACAAATTTGGTTTCCGTCCCTGCATCGTCATCTTCTGGCCCAGCCTTGGCATCTGGACCCAGTTCCAGATCTTCTGACCCACCAGTCGGGTCAACCGCACCGGGCCATTCATTCTCTCAACCTCACTGCTTGGTTGCTCCACTTCCTTCCTTAGCCAGGCTTCCTATGATCTCTAACTCCGTTAGGAACATCATAGTAGCTTCTCTTAAGTCTTCCACCAGGAAGATTTATGCTAGTAAGTGGAAACGTTTTTTTTTCTGGGTGAAGTCTAAACACATAGATCCCTTTACTGCTCCACTGCATTCAGTTTTGGACTTCTTAACAGAGATTTTTCAATCGGGGTCTTCCTCTTCTACAGTTAAAGTCCAATTGGCAGCAATCTCTAATTTTCATGTTGGTTTGGCGGATCAAAGCATAATGTCCCACAAGCTTTGCAAAGCCTTTCTGAGAGGTATATTTCTCCTGAAGCCTCCAATCAGAGATCCTCCTCCGCAATGGGATTTGAATTTAATGCTGGCATCCTTGATTCTACCCCCCTTCGAACCGACTGCTACATGCTCCTTAAAGTTTCTTTCCTGGAAAACAATTTTCTTGGTTGCTGTTACTTCAGCTAGAAGGGTTTCTGAACTTCAGGCCCTCTGTGTCCATTCCCCTTACTTGATTTTTCACAAAGATAGGGTATCTTTGAGAACTAATCCATCCTATTTGCCCAAAGTTGCTTCCCAGACGAATCTTAACCAATCTATTGATTTGCTAGTTTTTTTCCCTAATTATTCAGACAAAGCTGAACAAAAACTCCATTGCTTAGACGTCCATCGTCAGCTCAGATATTATTTGGACAGAACTAAACAATTCAGAAAATCTGATCAACTATTCCTTTCTTATGCAGAGAACAGAAAAGGTCTCCCAGTCTCTAAAGTGACCTTATCCAGATGGCCGTCTTCTATTATGCTAGCATGCCATAGTAACATCAATAATAAAGCATAAAACATATTAGATGTCTTAACACAATTCAACATAAACATATACAGTTGTGAAATGTCTAATACAATTCAACATAAATAGGCATTTACAGTTGTAAAACACTTACTGGAGAGACACTGAGCCTTCATGGGGCCTGTAGCAGAGTGGATTTTAGTTTTACAAATGGCGCCTTCCATTCTGGAAGCATCCCCAGACCTCCTGATTCATCAGTCAGGGCAGTTCCATCCTACTATCCAAACCCAGAAATTCACAGCATGGCTGCTCCAGTTCCACGAATAGCCAGGTGTGTTTCCCTTTCCCCCATAGTCAAACACATTCTGATTTCTGCACACAAACCTTCCACCAGGAAATTTATTCCAGTAAATGTAAAAGGTTCTCCATTTGAGCAGCAAACCGAGGCATAGATCCCTACTCAGCTTTTATACAGTCTATCCTGTCCTTCCTGGCATCCATGTTTCATGAAGGAGCTGCAGCTGCTACTATTAGAGTTCAGTTAGCTGCCATCTCTAATTACCATTTTGGCTACATGGGAAATCCAGTCATTTCCCACTCTTTATGCAAAACCTTTTTGAAAAGAGTCCTCTTTCTCAGACCTCCAATCAGGCAACCACCAAAGACCTGGGACCTAAACCTAGTTCTTATATCTTTAATTTCTCCACCCTTTGAACTCTCTTCTTCATCGGATCTGAAATTCTTGTCTTGGAAGACATTGTTCTTACTGGCTACAACATCTGCTACGTGAGTTTCAGAATTGCAAGCCCTCACCATTCAACCTCCTTACATTGCTTTCCACAAGGATAGAGTCTTGCTTAGAACTAATCCTTCCTTTCTTCCTAAAGTATGTTCAGAGCATAATCTCAACACAGCTATTGAACTACCAGTTTTCTTCCCAAATCATACTAATAAATCAGAATACAGACTACACCAATTGGATGTCCACAGAATTCTCAGGTTTTACTTGCACAGGACTAAAGAATTCAGAAAATCAGACAAATAGTTTGTTTCCTTTTCAGACAAACATAAAGGCTTGCCTGTTTCTAAGGTCACTTTGTCTAAATGGCTTTCAGACTGCATTTCATTTGCTTACAAAGCTGTTGGCAAACAATTACCAGCCAAAGTAAATGGCCATTCAACCAGAGCAGTATCAACTTCATATGCCTTTAGATCAAAACTCCCACTTGATACCATTTGTGCAGCAGCTACTTGGGCAAGACCTCCTACCTTTGTCACTCATTACAAATTGGATTTGGCCTCCCGGGACAGGTCATCCTTTGGGTCCACTTTGCTGAAGAGTCTCTTCGCTTGAGCCACCCCGGATAAAGGTGCTAGGGACACTGTCCCATCCAGCAAGCATTACGGCGAGATAGGACTACATAACATAAAGAAGTTATGTACTTACCATAACGTTCCATGTTTGTAGTCCATCTCGCCTACATTCTTGCGTCCCACCCTCCTTCCCCCTTCCTGTTTCCTGGAGGAAGTGGTGGACTATCCATTATGCTGTCTGACCTGGTTGTAGTTGTCCGTCCACCTGGCATGGATAGTAATACAGTGTGTTCTGTTTGTATGTGCATTCTTATTGATAGTTTACTAACTATTATGTACCCCCAACAAAAAAGACCACAGTGAAGAACTTCTCAAAAGCCAACTTCACACTTCTTAAGACTGGTGTGGTATCCTTCAAGGCCCCTGAGCCATTGGAAACCACAACCCACGCTGCTGAATCCCTTACAAATGCTTTCTACGAGCACCTCCAGGATTGCATGGATCAAGCAATCCCAAATAAAATCAAGACCCTTTCCACCAAAGGCAAGCGCCCGATCTGGTGGACCCCAGCCATAAACAAACTTTACAACAAGAGGAGAAAGCTACTACAAGATAGAGCAAAATCCCTAAAAGGGAAGACATCTCTGATCAATACTAGTAAAAAACTACGGTCACTCATAAAATCATCCAAGGCCAACTTTGAGAGAAAAATCGCCAAGGACTCAAAAGACCATCATAAGGCCTTCTTTAGCTATGTTAGAAATCTGGGTGGAAACTCCCAGATATGCTCAGAATTAGTCCAAAATGATACAAAAATCACTGAACCCACAGACACTGCAAACATACTGGCAGACAGGTTCAGTGAAAATTTCTCCCCTCCCTCCCCCCCCAAAAGGCGAAATATCTATCGCAGCAGAGTGTAGCCTCCCAATCATCTCAAATGCCCAGGTGAGAGCTGCTCTCTCTAAAGCTAAAAACACAGCATCAGTGGGACCGGATGGTGTCCCCGGCTGTGTGCTACACAAACTCAATGAGGAACTAAACCCACACATCAGGCTGCTGTTTAATCTTAGCCTTACCACAGTATACGTACCCAAAGAGTGGCGTACGGCAACTGTGGTCCCACTCCACAAAGGCGGTGCTTCTACGGACCCTGGTAATTACTGCCCCATAAGCTTAACAAGCCTGGTCTGCAAAGCTATGGAGAGGATCATAATGGAACTCATAAATAAAGACACAGGGGACCTACAGACATTGGATCCTACCCAATTCGGCTTTGTCAAGGGCAGATCATGCCTTTTGAACTTGGTCGACTTTTTTGAAACAGTAACCAAGGCCATTGATGAGGGTAAGGCAGTTCACACAGCCTACCTTGACCTTGCAAAAGCTTTCGACACAATACCCCACTCGGGTATCATAGAAAAGCTCACCAGCTTAAATGTAAACCCATATGTCACAAGATGGGTTGCAAACTGGCTCAAGGACAGAACCCACAGGGTTAGAGTTGCTGGTGCCATGTCAGACTCCAAGCCGGTCACAAGCGGTGTCCCACAGGGCTCAGTCCTGGGCCCCCTCTTGTTCGGCATCTACTTTTCAGAAGTGCTGGCAAACATAGGAGGATTGTGGCTGAAAAAGTTTGCAGATGACTGCAAACTGGGCGCCATAGTTGAAAATCCATCAGACACAGATATCCTTCAGAGTGGTCTCATAGAAACGGATAACTGGTGCCAGAGCCATGGCCTTAAGCTAAACGCCAAAAAATGTATAGTCATACCCTTTGGTAAAAACAAGGTAACCCCAAGTTACCATATAGGTGGCAATCCATTAAGCACAGAAGAGGTTATCAGGGACCTGGGGACCCAAGTTGACAGTAACCTTTCTTTTGACACTCACATTGCCAAAGTGGTTAGGAGGACCTTCTACATTGCCCACCTGATTATGAAGGGATTCACATCCAGATCAAGGGAGGTCATTGTTCCCCTGTACTCTTCACTTATCAGACCAATGATTGAATACAATGCCCCATTCGGAATGTATCTTGCCCGACACCTGCAGCAATTGGAAAGACCCCAAAAGTACCTCACCAAAAGGATAAAGGGGCTCAAAAATATGCCATATGCTGCCCGACTGAAGAAACTCCAGCTCTATTCAGTCGCATACCATCTGCTCAGAGGTGACCTGTGCCTGACATACAAGGCCATGTCCAACCCGGAATTAATAGACATGTTCCACCTCAAAAAATCCAAATCCACCAGAGCCACAAGAGCAAGAGACTTAAACCTCAATACGGATATAAATAGGACGTGCTGGAGGGACAGATTCATCGCCCAGAGACTCCCTATGCTGTGGAACAGAATCCCAGTCCATGTGAGACAGAGCACCTCGCTGGCTCTGTTCAAGAGGAATCTTGACCAGTGGATGGGAGATCGTAGGTTTACCCCGGGGATCATCCCTGTATCACTGCTGGACAGAGGCACGGCAAACTAATGGGTATAGTATTCTTCAGCCTAAGGAGTGGTGAAAGCCACACAACTCTGGCTAGGCTTATAAATGCCCTAGGGCAGATAGCCTAGTATGAACCTATGAACCTGTTTACTTTCTTGCAAACAAGATCTGGGGAATTGCAGTGAGGCACCATGGGATAGGGGTTAGCCTCGAGCCAGTAAAAGCTCTCCAGCTTTAGTATAGGCTGAGTCGGAGCAGAGAATCAGCTCCGAACCCATCCAGCAAGAATGTAGGTGAGATAGACTACAAACATGGAATGTTATGGTAAGTTCAACTATGGGCACTCATAAAATCGTCCAAGGCCAGCTTCGAAAGAAAAATTGCACAGGACACTAAGGATAATCACACGGCTTTCTTTAGTTATTTTAGGAACCTGGGTGAGAATTCCCAGATATGCTCAGAATTAGTCCAAAATGACAAAAAATACACCGAACCCACAGACATTGCCAACATCCTAGCTGACCGGTTCAGCGCAAACTCCCCCCCCCCCCCCCCAACCAAAAGGGCAGATATCTATCCCAGCAGAGTGCTGCTCCCCTGACATCTCAGATGCTCAGGTAAGAGCCGCCCTCTCCAAAGCAAAAAACACAGCATCAATGGGACCAGACGGTGTCCTGGGCTGCGTACTACATGAACTCCAAGAAGAGCTAAACCCAAACATAAAACTACTGTTCAATCTCAGCCTTACTGCAGGATATGTACCCAGAGAGTGGCATACAGCAACAGTGGTCCCTCTCCACAAAGGTAGTGCCTCAGTGGATCCTGGAAACTATTGCCCCATAAGCCTGACTAGCTTGGTCTGCATAGCTATGTTAAGGATCATCATGGACCTTATAAATAAAGATATTGGGGACCTACAGACACTGGATCCTACCCAGTTCGGCTTTAAGGGCAGATCCTGCCTCTTAAACCTGGTTGATTTCTTTGAAACAGTCACCAAGGCCATTGACGAGGGGAAGGAGGTCCACACAGCCTACCTGGACCTCACAAAAGCCTTCGATACAATACCCCACTCGGGCATTATAGATAAGCTCACCAGCTTAAATATAAACTCCTATGTCACTAGATGGGTTGCAAACTGGCTCAAGGACAGAACCCACATGGTTAGAATTGCTGGAGCCATGTCAGACTCCAAACCAGTTACAAGTGGCGTCCCACAAGGCTCAGTCCTGGGACCTCTCTTGTTCGGTATATATTTCTCACAGGTACAGGCCAACATGGAAGGACTGTGGCTGACCAATTTCGCAGATAACTGCAAACTGGGCACCATAATAGACTCTCCAGCCGACACAAGCATCCTCCAAAAGGGCCTCATAGAAACAGACAACTGGTGCCAGTGCCATGGCCTCAAGCTAAACGCCAAAAAGTATATAGTCATCCCCTTTGGCAAAAACAAAGTGCTCACAAATTACCACATAGGTGGTAATCCATTAAGTACAGAAGAAGTAATTAGGGACCTGGGGACCCAAGTTGATAGCAATCTCTCATTTGACAACCACGTGGCCAAAGTGGTTAGAAAAACATTTTATATAGCCCACCTAATCATGAAGGCATTCACATATAGATCAGGGGAGGTCATCGTGCCTCTTTACTCATCCCTTATCAGGCCCATAATTGAGTACAATGCCCCTTTTGGGATGTACCTTACCAGACACCTGCAGCAACTGGAAAGACCCCAAAAGTACCTCACCAAGAGGATCAAAGGGCTCAAACAGATGCCATATGCTGCCCGGTTAAAGAAACTCCAGCTCTACTCAGTAGCATACCGCCTGCTCAGAGGCGATCTGTGCCTGACATAGAAAGCCATGTCCAACCCGGAATTAATGGACATGCTGCACCTCAGAAAATCCAAATCCCATTGAGCTACGCGCTCGAGAGACTTGAACCTCCGCACTGAAATAAATAGGACATGCTGGAGGGACAGATTCATAACCCAGAGGCTCCCTTCACTCTGGAATAAATTCCCAGTCCAGGTTAGGCAGAGTCCCTCATTGACTCTCTTCAAGAGGAATCTTGATGAGTGGATGGGAGATCGTAGGTTTATTCCGGGTATCACTTCTGTGTCACTGTTAGACAGAGGCACAGTATACTAACCTCGAAAAAGGGCATAGCAAAATTAATTTAAAATGCGTGGCGAAAGCCAAACACACTCTGGCTAGGCTTATAAATGCCCTAGGGCAGATAGCCTAGTATGAACCTATGATACTAGGCTATCGGCCCTAGGGCCTATACAAGCCTAGCCATAACAATTCCCTGGCTATTTCTTCCCACACTATTTACTTCCCTGGACCCCTTTCTAGCAGGGTGACTGACGTGATCCCTGGGGTGAATTTCCTTTCTCCCATCCAGTCGTCAAAGTTCCTTTTGAAGAAGGCCAAAGAGGCACTCTGCTTGACATGCATGGTCAGTCTATTCCAGAATCTGGGGTGTCTCTGGGTCAGGAAAATATCCCTCCAGCATGTTTTGTTTATTGTGATGACAACGTTTAGATCCCTGGAGCACGTGGCTCTGAGGGATTGGGATTTCATTGTGTAGTATGTCCGATAGCTCTGGGTATGACATGGCCTTGTATGTTAAGCAGAGATCACCTCTGAGTAGGCTATATGCTACAGAGTGTAGCTGGAGTTTAAGGCGGTCAGCGTAGGGCATCTGCTTTAGGCCTCTGATTCTTTTAGTGAGGTATTTCTGCGGCCTTTCCAGTTGTTGCAGATGTCTTGAGAGGTACATTCCAAACTGGGCGTTGTATTCTATAATGGGTCTAATGAGGGATGTGTACAGTGGAAAAAAATTAACGATTAAAGACTCAAACCAGTAAATGAAGTACCAAGTCCGCCAACAGAGGCAATAATCCAACAGGCAGAAATACAAGCGTTTTATTGAGAGTAAAATGACCAGTGAGATAAATCCAAATATAAAGACAAGCGCTTTCGCCTGGATACCTTCCAGGCTTTATCAAGTCAAACACACAATAAAGTCATAAGCAATTGCTTAAATAGCTACATTAATTAATCACGTGCTGAATTAAAATATATGTACATTTAAGCAGCGTTCTCAATTTAAAAATACCTTCATTGACAACATTGTTTAAAAACCAGGCATGACAAGTTTAAAATGGTTATAAACCTAATAACATAACCATAAATGCATACAAATGCAAAATTGTGCCTTTGATGTGTGAAGACAGATGAGAGCTTTTGTTGTTCTTATTTCATTGCTAACCATTGCTAACAAACCAAAATTTGTGAGAAAGAGAGGGCAAAATTTAAAAGATATTTTCGAGAGAAGACCATTGCCACCTAGTAAAGGACACCATCACAACAACGGCACCTACAAGTGTGGTGCCTGTAAGCAATGTGCCCTAATCATTAATAGTTCACACATTTATTTAAAGGCCCGTTGCATCAAATTACGATCTCCCAGGCATTTTTCATGTGGAACAAAAGGAGTGATTTATCTAGGGGTGTGCATTACTTGCGGAAGTTTTTACGTAGGTAAAACCGAACGAGAATTTAGAAAAAGATTATACGAGCACACCTATGATATAGAAAAGAAAAAAGAAAGCAACGCTTTCTTTAAACACTCCCTTGAATGCCTGGATTACAAATTTGAATTTATAATTCTTGAACAAGTAAACTCTAACATCAGAGGAGGGGACTGGGAATCAACATTAGAGTACAGAGAGCTGATTTGGCAGCTCAAACTTGATGCAGCTAAACCCCCAGGTCTCAATGGCACCTTAAGTATTGGCTCTGTTTTAAAGCTCAGGAGGGCCAGGTTATAACTGCAGTGATTTTTTATGTATTTATTAATAAAATATGTATGACTTATAATCATATTATTTACTTTCTACTTTTAACCGTACACACTTAACGTAAAAACATATGCAATTTATTTGTTACCATGGCTATTTTTACCCTTGTGTCATGGTAAACAAATTTTGCATTTCATGTATTTGTTCAGTTTCTAAAGTTTACGTAGGCTCACTTTCTAGTTGGAATAACCTTTTATGTAACTACCAACACAATATTTTTTACTCACCAATATATTATCTATTCCTTATTACTCAACTATACATATTCAAAGAGTAAGAAAATACACGTGAATTAATTGTCATAGTGACGATTCACACCTTCGTGCCATGGTATGTAAATATTTAAGAAATGGCATCAAAAAGAACTATGCACTTTATGAAGCAGATGAATGAAATAAGAACAACAAAAGCTCTTATCTGTCTTCACACATCAAAGGCACAATTTTGCATTTGTATGCATTTATGGTTATGTTATTAGGTTTATAACCATTTTAAACTCGTCATTCCTGGTTTTTAAACAATGTTGTCAATGAAGGTATTTTTAAATTGAGAACGCTGCTTAAATGTACATATATTTTAATTCAGCACGTGATTAATTAATGTAGCTATTTAAGCAATTGCTTATGACTTTATTGTGTGTTTGACTTGATAAAGCCTGGAAGGTATCCGGGCGAAAGCGCTTGTCTTTATATTTGGATTTATCTCACTGGTCATTTTACTCTCAATAAAACGCTTGTATTTCTGCCTGTTGGATTATTGCCTCTGTTGGCGGACTTGGTACTTCATTTACTGGATGAGTACAGTGGGGACAATGACCTCCTTTTTTCTGGATGAAAATCCCTTAGTGATCAGGTGTGCCAGATAGGATTTCCTAACTGTTGTGGTGATGTGGTTATCGAAGGTGAGACCACTGTCCACCTGTGTCCCCAAGTCTCTTATCACTCTTTCAGTGTTTAGTGTACTGCCACCTATGTGGTAACTCACGGGTATATGTTTTTTCCCAAAGGGGATAACTATACATTTCTTGGCATTGAGCTTGAGCCCATGGCTCTGGCACCAAGCATCTGTTTCTGTAAGGCCCTTTTGTAGAGTATCCACTTAATTTGGGGATTCACTAATGGCTTCTAGTTTGCAGTCATCTGCGAACTATGTTAGCCTGAGTCCCTTAGTGCTGGCCTGTACTTCAGAGAAGTAGATGCCAAACAAGAGCGGTCCCAGGACTGAACCCTGAGATACTCCACTTGTCTGGAGCTAGATTTGGAGTCTGCTACTTTTACAATGTGGGTTCTGTCAGTAAGCCAGTTGGCAACCCATTGAGTGACGTAGGGATTAATGCCCAGCTTAGTAAGTCTGTCTATGATTCCAGAGTGGGGGATGGTGTCAAAGGCCTTGGCGAGGTCCAGATAGGCTGTGTGGATTGCCTTACTCCATGGCTCTGGAGACTGATTCAAAGAATTCAATCAGGTTCAGGAGACAAGATCAGAACTTCACGAACCCAGACTGGGTGGGGTCAAATGTTTGAAGGTTGCCAATGTCTTTGTTTATAAGTTCCATGATAATACGTTCCATGGCCTTGCAGATCAGGCTCGTCAGACTGATGGGGCGGTAGTTTCTGGGATTCAAGGTGGGTCCCCCCTTGTGGAGTGGGATAACTGTAGCTGTGTGCCACTCGGTGGGCACGAAGCCTGAGGTGAGGCTATGATTAAACATGACACTTGGGTGAGGTGCCAGTTCATTTTGTAGTTCATGTAATACACAGCCTGGGATGTCATCTGGTCCCATGGATGCTGTATTCTTAGCTTTGGAGAGTGCGTTTTTTTACGTGTATGGCCGTTATTACAGGAATTTGACAATCTTCTGATATTGAGATGGGCCCTTTAGGGTGTGAGAGGGGGTGTGAAGTTGACACTGAATTGATCTGCCAGGATATTGGCAATATCCTTGGGATCAGTATATTTAATGCCATACTGTTGTAGCTCAGAGTAGGTCTGAGCATTGCCATTTAGATTCTTGACATAACTCCCCCCCCCCCCCCCCCCCAACAATGGTAACAAGGCAGAATGTACACTTTACCAACTGGATGTATATAGACAGTTACGTTTTTACTTCCATAGGACAAAGGACTTCAGAATATCTGATCAATTATTTGTTTCATTTTCAGAAGCCGGGAAAGGTGCTCCTGTATCGAAGGTCACACTTTCAAGATGGCTTTCAGATTGTATTACCTTTATATATAATTCTAACAATAAAGTTCTTCCCTATAAAGTCAAGGGTCATTGTACGAGAGCCATGGCAACCTGCTCTCCTTTTCGCGCTAGGTTACCACTTGAAACCATTTGTACTGCTGAGACTTGGACAAGGCCTCATACATTTACCACTGATTACAAAGTAGATTTGACCTCCAGGGACAGGGCGTCCTTTGGGTCCACCGTCCTGAAGAATATACTCCCGTGATCCACCGAGGAAACATGGTTCTAGGGACACTGAGCCAACCAGTAAGAATGAAAGCGAGATAGAGCAGCATCACACAAAGATGTTATGTACTCACCATAATGTTCCTTGTGAGATGTGCATCTTGCCTTCATTCTTGCATCCCACCCCCCTTCCCCCAGCCTATGGCTCCCGGAGGACTAAGCTGTTCTTTCATTTGGCAAGTATGTTTTCTGACCTTATTCATTGTCTTTATAAAATGCGGTAATAGTATCTTAGGTAACTGTGTTTATCAGCAAACAAGATCTGGGGAGTTTTACTATAACATGATGGGATAGGGATGCAGGCACAAACCAGTGGAAGACCTCGAGCTTTAGTATACGGATGAGTCACAACTGAGGATCGGTTCCAAACCCAACCAGTAAGAATGAAGGCGAGATGGACAACTCACATGGAACGTTATGGTGAGTACATAACTTCTTTTTTTGTAAAAGAGTTAAAAACAGTCGCACATCTTCTTGCTAGTTGTGATATACTGATGTCAGCAGGACTGTATACTGAAAAGCATTATGTGGCAGGAGTGTTTTATTGGGGATTGAGCAAACATTGTAATACTGAAATTGCCAAAAAACATTGGAAACATGAGCCACAAAGCATTATAGAAAATGAAGTTTGTCACATGAGATCATCCATTACCAACAGTTCAAAAACTAGAGGCGCGAAAGTCAAATGTCGTAGTCTATGAAAAGAAAACAAAAGTAGCATTGATCATTGAAATCGCTACACCCACTGACTACAGTGTCTTATGTGCAGAGAGAAACAAAGTCATAAAATACCAGGATTTGCCGGCAGAAATGAAAGCAATGTGGAAGAAGGATACCCAGACAGTTGCAATAGTAGTAGGAGAAACGGGGCTTATAAAGAAAAAGAATTTACAGTCATCCTTAGATATGTTACCATTGCATGTAACTCCGTTGAATTGCAGGAGGAGTCAATACTGGGCATATTGTGGGTGCTGTGAAGAGCAATTCTGGCTAACACCAAAGATCGAAAATCCTAATTTCATGAGCTTTAATCATACTTTGACTTAGGAACGGGGATCCAGTCCCTTCATATTAGAAACCCAAAATACTTGGAGAAATTAAAAAAGGCAGTAACCTGACTGAAGCCGATGTAAACAGGGTGATGGTAAAATATCTTAGGACTCAACTTCAGTTGGGAGTTCTTCCTTCTCAGTCTCCCATCATACCTGTGAGCTTCGGACAAGCTCGTACATCTTTAGTGACTACTACTCCAATTTGCCATTCAGCTTCAGAGATTCTGGATCTGAGAGTCCAGGATTTTCTGGGTCAGATCTGAAGACCTGCCCTTCATTGACTGACTTCTGTGATCTAGCTGGCGCTGACCTTGTCGGAACTGGAAGGATCTTGGAGCTGTACCTTTGGAGCCAGATCTGGGTATACGGGTTGAACTTGGAGCTTTCCCTTCCTTTTATTGCCTCAGCACTAGATAGCTTGGCCCCAACCTCTGCATCTAGACAGGGTTGGGGGACGTTTTGGATTTTTCCTGGATAGTGGCTTTGTCTCCTGCTGGAGCAGCTAGGACTCTCTAGCAGCGTCTGCATTCAAGGCAGTGGCAAGAGCTCTCTACTTGACTGAAGATAGGACAGTCATAACCTCCTCAGGTCCTCTCCCTCCACCAGTGTTTGCCCTGGTTCCTGAGTCTACTGATTGTGTCCCATCGGGTCAGCCAGGCCATTCTAGCCTCAATACACTCCTTTTACAGGACTCTCCCCACACACACACACACACTTCTGTGTCTTCCTCAGATCATCCCTTTGAAGAAGTTACCAGGAAGCATAAGTGGCAAAAGTAGGCATATTAATTCCCCGCAAGAGTCTTTAAGAACAGACACTGACAGATGAATTCTTGAACTTCTGCTACAGAAAGGTGGTTGGGTCTTCCAGAGCCTTTTCCCAGGAGTAGTCTGTGTTTCTTGAGGCTTTCGGAACTAGCTGTATGTTCCAGGTGCTATTCCCAGCGGATAAAATGGTGGACCTCATTTCTTGTCGGACTTGAAGGATCTTTATACAACAGAGCCCATTCCTAAGGAACCAGACAAATGCTTAGTTGCACCTAATGACCATGCCTGTGAGAGTAGTCCCTATTTAATGCCTTGGTGGTTGCCCTATCCATCAAAAAGGAACTTGGTCAGTAAAGTTCCTCTAGCCATCCACCTAGCAGTGTGTCTAGGGGCCCGATTTGTGGGGGGGGGGGGCAAATTTTTGCTTCAGTAACCTTTGCTCTGAGGTTGCTGAATAATGTGGTGTATTTCACAAGGTTTCAGAGGGATCTGATGAGAGAGTTTACCCAAACCCCTCCTAGGGTCCATGAGAGCAGAGGGTAAAAAGACAGTCTCTTCACAACTGGCCACTGTTTAGTCCCTGTCAAATACCTCTATGGATCTGATTTCACTCACTACAGAAGTCGTTTTGAGAGCGGCAGTTTCAGTCATTACCTTCAGAAGATGTGACATCCTCACTCTGGAGCGGTAATCAAGGAGCCTGAATTCTCTTCACTGATGCTTGAGAGGGATGTTGATTTGGAATACAAATGGATTCACATGGTATTTCCGGATGCAGACCTCTCTATGTCAAGCACAATTTCCCTTAAGTGCACACACGGAACACATTCAGCCTGGGGTCTGGGTTTCTCTGTCTCCCTCCAGGTCCCCCATAAGACTCCCTACTGGCACAGCTTTAGGGTTAAGCCATCAATCAAGTGTCCAAGCCAAGTCCTCCAGCACCCTCTCTGTGAAACCAGTGCTTCGTATCCCTGCTCCAAGTAGCTCACACACACACACACACACACGCACACACACACACACCTGGGAAATTCTACCACAGATTACCTGCTTTACCAACTTTGCCCAAACTATAAGGTAGATTCACTCCCACCAGTCAGTTGCTATAAATCTCTTAAAAGGGTATCCAGTTATACTGAGGGAAATTAATATTAATACAAATGTTAGTTTGACCAACAGCAAGACTTTCAAGAGTGGCCAGAGTTATCACCAAATATATGCAAATACTGTCAAAGCTTAAATATTTTCCAAAAGGGCCAGCCACAGTGCAGAGTTTAAATATATTTTATAATAAAAAAAAAGAAAATACTAAATATGTATTTACAGTAAACAGCAGATGTGAGTGTTCAATCTCGCCGTTTGTTCTTACACCTGGGTTCGGAGCCGATCCTCGGCTCCGTGTCGGCCGCTTGGCAAAGCTCTGCATCGAGAAGAAGCTCGAGACCAACCTGTCTCCCACAACCCCCCTCTGCCTTTACCTCAGATCTAGTTTGCCGCTGCAACGTTCGCATCATTTTTGATGAGCTCAGACCACCTCAAAGCTAAGATTGTATTTATCTAATAATTTTTTGGATAATATTTCTCTTCTTCCTTACTTAAAGTTGTTGTGTGTGTGTGTGTGTAGTGAGTCGAGGGCTTTCTCGAGTTCGTATATAAATTTTATATACTTATTTAAAGTTAGTTCCCTCGGGGCCTACCCCACCCTTTAAACTTTATACCCAGGATTTGACTTTAACTACCGGATTTGACTTTTATTACAGGATTTGTCTTTATTACTGGCTATTACACTGTTTAACTTTTTGGATTTGACTGTACTGTTAACATGTCTGAAAAAAGCTAAATCAGGCTTCAAACGGTGCCAATGTGGACAGAAAATGTCTGTCACAGATGATCATAGTTCCTGCGTCTACTGTCTTGGCCCTCTCCATCTGCAAGAAGACTGCTCCATCTGTCATTCTTTCAGTGGAAGGGTCATGACAGATAGGCGCAGGAAACTTATGGATAGAGGCCTTTTGAAGCCTGCTTTCCAAGAGGCTCTGGATGCATCGGACCAGACATCTAAATCCTCGAAGGAATCGAAGACGTCGGAGCCCATGTCATCGGCTCCGAGCTCTTCATTTAAAGTTCGCTCACCGGTTCCACAGACTTCGGGGCTGAGTGTTGAACTTTTGTCAGTTACCGAGCCTCGAGTCTTGGAACCGGTGACGGAGCTTCCTCCTCCTGTACTTTTGAGGTCGGCTCAGTCTTCGATTCCTTCGACGCGTTCTTCTAGGCCCCTCTCCGACACCGATGTAGACCGCGTGGTGCAGAAATTGATGGAGAATATGGCCTTGTCCAAACTCATCTGTCTCCTCTCAGTTGGTGTCGAGACTCGAAGGCCTTCCCTTATCTCCATCTGTTCCTCCTCCGAGGCCTATCCAGTCTTTGGAGCCGGGAGAGGCTGATCTGATGATTGTGGAGCCCTCGGTGCCGGAACCGTCTTTTTCTCGGTCGGCACCGTTCACCTCTACTCCGACGGACCCATTACCGGAATCGCGGAGCTGAAGATCCATCCTTGCATCGGGGACCAAGAGTCGGACCGACGTTTCGGTTCCGACTCTCCCTCTCGGAGCCTCGGCTCGGATCGACTCTGCTCCGTCCTCGGGGTTGTTGCCTTCGGTTCCTGTCTCGGGGATTCCTCAGTTTTCTTCAGAACCGAGGGATACCTCGACTCGGGACCCGGGGGCCTTCGACCTCATGAGGAAGGTGTTGTCGACTCAGGCAACCACTTCAGCAGAAACAGCTTCTCCTTCCCATAAGGGTCCGTTATCCTCCTCTGCACCCACGGCTACATCTAAGCGTCGAGCACCAGTCTCAGCCACCCCCAGAGGGTGCCCCCTCTTCCTCAAAGGCTTCATCGGATGCTCCCCCCGAGGAAGTTCCGAGGAAAAGATTGTGTAAGAGGAGACACTTGGATTCTCCACAAGAATCCTTGACATCGGACACTGACTTAGATGAGTCAGAAGGGTCCCCAAAATCACCCTCAGAGGATGTCTCCTTTTCTGGCATCCTGGAGATCCTAAAACAGAGAGGTGATTGGCAAGCCCTACCCCCTTCTGAGGATGAGTCAGTCTTGCTGAAGGCATTCGGTGCTCGCCCTTCCTCCTCCTGGGTCATTCTGCCCTTCGATGAGTTGATGGAACTAATTGCTCGAAGGGCGTGGGAGGCACCTGACACAGTGGAGCCAGTCCCTAGAAAGCCTAATAAATGTATTACTGCCCCACAAGACAAGGCTTATCTCACAAAGGGAGTTCCAGTGGACGCTATGGTGGTGGCAGCGGCCACGAAAAAGGAGATGTCTGAATCTTCCTCATCTGTCCATCCGCCTAACAGAGATTCTAGGACTATGGACAGGTATGGGAAGCGCATTTTTAGTTCAGTGGCTTTTTCCATGCGATCCCTGAACTATTTGACCCATTTCACACTGTTACAGAGGGATCTAATCAAAGAGTTGGGAGATACCCTCCAGGGTACTACAGATGCTGCTGTCTCGGAGAAAGTTACAGCACAACTCAATACCCTTACATCTATTGTGAACTCGTCCATGAGGCTGATCTCATACGCAGCCGAAGGATCGAGTAGGGCTGCGGCTTCAGCGATTGCTCTTCGTAGACAATCCTGGATGCGCTTATGTTCCTTTGCGGAAGCCTTCAAGTCTTCCTTTACTAATGCCCCATTTGATGGTGCCACTCTCTTTGGCCCAAAAGTAAAGGAGACCCTTACCCGGTGTGAGCAAGAGGGAAAGACTCTGTCTGTTGTCGGAGTCCCTTTTTCCATCCCATCCAGACCGTACCCCAAAGGGCAGCGTGGTGGAAAAATGTGGTTTCGAAAACCCCAAGGCTCTTTCCCAGGCACACAGGGTGATGCCCCCTCTAGAGGCAGAGGAGGGGGCAGAGGTGGAAGACGTCGCCCTGGCAGCAGAGGGGGTCCGCAGAACCAAGGTGACAGGGATACACTCCCCGGGAAACCTTTCCAACACTCCTGAGAGGAGGCCCGACTGTCCTGCTCTGGAGGCAGTCGGGGGTCGCTTAGCTTTATACCCTCAGGCCTGGCAAAGGCTTACATCAGACAATTGGGTAAAAAGAATTGTTACCAGAGGTTACAGAATTCCTTTCCTATTGCCCCCAATTCCACAGAAAAGACTCCCAGATGTACCGCCCCATCTGCGAGGCCCTGCAGCTATAGAAATTTCAAAGCTGCTAGAAAAAAGAGTCATCCAACCAGTCCCAGCGGACCAAAGAGGATTCAGAACTTACTCAGGGTTCTTTTTAGTTCCAAAAAAGACAGGGGACTGGAGGCCAATTCTGGACCTAAGCAAACTCAATACCTTCATCAAGAAAGAAAAGTTCCGGATGGTCACGCTTCAATCGATCCTTCCATTCTTACAGAAGGACGACTGGATGTGCTCAATAGATCTAAAGGACGCGTACTACCACATCAAAATGGCCAGGGCGTCCAGGGATCACTTGCGCTTCCGGCTGGGAGCCAGTCACTTTCAGTTTCGAGCCCTGCCCTTTGGTCTGACCTCAGCCCCAGGGTTTTCACCAAATGTATGGCAGTGGTAGCGTCTCACTTGAGACGCCTGGGATTCCAGGTGTTTCCGTATCTGGACGACTGGCTCCTTTCTGCCACTACCGAGCGTCGACTGATTCAGGCCAGGGATTACACACTACAACTCTGTGTTCATCTCGGAATTTCCGTAAATTTCGAAAAATCTTTATTACAGCCATCACAGCATATCTTATTCATAGGAGCAGAATTGGATACGTGTTGCTTAATCCTAAGGCTTCCTCCAGAAAGAATAGCCTCCCTACAAAACCATATATCTCTTCTTCTATTGTCCAAAAAATCCCCAGCAAAACTGGTTCTGAAGGTTTTGGGTCTTATGGCAGCTTCCCTCATTGCGATACCCTTGGGAAGACTGCACATGAGAGTTCTTCAATGGCTACTGTTTGCACAATGGTCGTTCCAACAGTTACCCCTGACACACGAAATTCACATCACAAACATCTGCAAATCACACCTGTCTTGGTGGCTTCAGACTTGCAATCTCTCCAGCGGGAGACCATTTGTGCTACCCACGCCGACAGCTACGGTGACCACGGACGCTTCCCTGATAGGGTGGGGGGGCATCTTTCAGGGACAGACAGTCCAAGGCGAATGGACCAAATTGGAGTACAATCTGCACATCAATGTTCTAGAGATGAGGGCAGTGTTTCTAGCGTTGCAACACTTTTCTCCCCTTCTTCCTCTAGAGACCATTGCAGTTCAGTCGGACAACATGTCCGTAGTCTGGTACATAAACAAACAAGGGGGAACCAAGTCTTATCAACTATGCAGAGAGGCCATGAGAATCTGGCAATGGGCAGAGTCCACGGGTCGCTTTCTGATAGCAACGCACATCCCGGGGTTATCCAACGTCATAGCGGGCAGGTTGAGCAGAGCCATCCTGTTACCTCACGAGTGGTCCCTCAAACCATCAATTGCGAAGAAAATTTTTCGCAAGTGGGGCCAGCCTTGCTGCGATCTGTTTGCGTCTCCAATGAACGCCAAATGCAGAAGCTATTTTGCCCTATTACCCCCTCCAGGGGAAGTCCCCAGGACGCTCTGGTTCACGATTGGCCCCCGGGTCTCCTATACGCTTTTCCTCCTATTCCCCTGATTGCAAAATTTCTACAGAAAGCCAACAACCTGGAAAGGACAATAATCCTCATTGCCCCATTCTGGCCTCGTCAAATTTGGTTTCCCTTTCTTCAAGCACACCAAATTCGGGAACCCTGGATCCTGGACCTGGAGCCGGATCTGCTGACCCACTCGTCAGGGGCTCCCCACCCGTCGCTTCTCTCCCTCAGACTAGCAGCTTGGCTGCTCCGCTTCCCTTTTTAGCCAGGTCTGATCTTCTTTCCCCTGCAGTTCAAAATATTCTGGTGGCTTCTCATAAAGTTTCCACTACAAAGATTTACACTAGTAAATGGAAGCGTTTTGTACACTGGGCAACTACACAACAATTGGATCCCGTAATAGCCCCTCTTAACAGAGTCTTGGAGTTTTTATCCGAACTATTCCACCAAGGAGCTTCTCCTGCCACTTTGAGAGTGCAATTGGCTGCCATTTCAAACTTTCATGTGGGAGAAAATGGGGCTCCTATTATGGCTCATAGACTTTCTAAGGCCTTTCTAAAAGGATCATTCCATATTAGGCCACCAGTTAGAACTCCTACATCACCTTGGAATTTGAACCTTCTATTATCACAGCTAATGCTACCACCCTTTGAACCAGCCTCTTCCTGTTCTTTGAACTTTTTGTCATGGAAAACCCTTTTTCTGGTAGCTATCACATCAGCCAGACGAGTATCGGAACTTCAAGCTCTTTCCGTTAAACACCCATATTTGATCTTTCACCCTGATAGAGTATCTCTTCGCACTAATCCATCCTTTCTTCCCAAAGTTTGCTCTGTCAATAATATTAATCAGTCCATTGAGCTCCCCACTTTTTTCAAGAACCATTCCAATAAGTTGGAATATATGTTACACAAGTTAGATGTTCATAGACAACTCAGGTTTTACTTGGATAGAACAAAGGATCACAGAAAAACAGACCAGCTCTTTATAGCCTTTGCAGACAGCAGAAAGGGCATGGCAGTTACGAACCGAACCCTTTCCAAATGGCTTTTCGATTGTATTATTTTTGTTTATACTGCCTCTGAGCAGAGTTTATCTGTCAAGCCCAAAGGGCATTCTACAAGATCAATATCTACATCCCTGGCTCATGCAGCCCGCCTACCGTTGGACACTATTTGTGCGGCTGCAACTTGGTCTAAGCCACATACATTCATTACTCATTACAAAGTAGATAGGGTTTCCAGGGACAGGGCAACCTTTGGTTCCACTGTGCTCAGGAACGTTCTCCCGTGAGTTCCTCAGGAACATGGAGCTAAGGACGCTACCCAGGTGTAAGAACAAACGGCGAGATTGAACACTCTCACATATAGAAGTTATGTCCTTACCATAACGTTCCATGTGGAGTGTTCATCTCGCCTTTGTTCTTACATTCCCACCCTCCCACCCTCAGGAAGAACGTCCAGTTTAGGTGTCTGGTTTGGTTCTCCCACTTCTGCCTTTGTTCAGTTGTTGTGGCTGTGTTTCAGCTTGCTTTACATGAATGTGTTATGTTCACTCCCGTTGAGTTCTGGTTTGTTTGCAAACTAGATCTGAGGTAAAGGCAGAGGGGGGTTGTGGGAGATAGGTTGGTCTCAAGCTTCTTCTCGATGCAGAGCTTTGCCAAGCGGCCGACACGGAGCCGAGGATCGGCTCCGAACCCAGGTGTAAGAACAAAGGTGAGATGAACACTCCACATGGAACGTTATGGTAAGGACATAACTTCTATTTTCAGTCACAGGAAATATTTAAAAACAGCTGGAAAGATTCACACAGTTACAGAAAAACAATACTCAACTCTTTTCACTGTTTTCCTAACTGATTTAGAGAATTAAGTATCCCTGGTCACTTACTAGACCAAGACAAGATGAAGTAGGTGAGGGATCCTTCTATGATGGGTTTCAAGAAACAGACTGCTAAGTCTGACTGACAGATTTCTGTGTAGTATGTGAATATTATTTCTGGGATAGCTTGTAGAATAACATCACATCTGCTCACCCAACTCTGTTTCCCACACTATTACCAACATTAGAAGCTGCTAGGATTTTAGCTCTTGTGTATTACCATGCACACGAGTTTTGTGCAGATCTGCTACAGCTCCTGGAAGTCATAAATCAATTTCAAACCTCCACCCTTCCAGAGCAGCAGTTAGCTCCCTGCTTAGAGACAGTAAAGGTGGTGTCCTAATACTTGGTTTACCAGACATTTTGTCTTTAGTTGCAACCAAAACTGTAAGATACCATTTTTATGGCCTAATTTAATTTCAACTATTTTCTAAAGTATGCTACAGCTGTTTTGTGTGTAGCTTCTTCTCTTCCAGTATCCTTTGTTAAACTATATACATTTAAGCAGTTACAATAATGCATGTACTTTTCTTTGCTTTCAGCAGGGCACACTTTTGGTACATTTTTAACACCGGTAACTTTACAAATACATTTCCAACACAAGCACCTGTACAAATCAGTTGGATATACAAATTCGCATTTAATTCCAGCTAGCTGTGCTGGCATATGTTACACATCCACTGCCCTATTTCTGGCATAGCTGACAGTACCTCCTTTGTCACAAAAGGCATATCTGGATACAACTTTGCGGAGCACTACAAGACTTTTCATCAGTGCAGTGGATCTGCCTTATTTGGACCCAAAGTTAGAGAGACTGTCCATGAGTAAACAGGATGGGAAAACCCTATCTGCTGTAGGGTTACATTTTTCTACCCCTCAGAGGACCTTCTCATGAAACCACAATGGGGGTAAAAATACGTGGTTCTGGAAATTGCAAGGGGTTCTCTCTGGACTCTTACAAAAATAGGTACCCTCTTGGCAGAGGGGAAACTGTTACACATCACCCACACTGCAGGGGAAGCCCACAAAACCAAGGTTTCAGAGGCCTTTTTACTGAGAAGCATTTTCTGCGTCCATGTACGGTTGCCTGACTGGTGCAAACTCGAGTCAGTCAGGGGGTGCTTATCTATGCACCCAGAAGCCTGGACATCCATCACCAAGGATATCTGGGTGTAGAGAATAATTACCAGAGGCTGTTGCATTCCCTTTTCCCTTCCCCCACACATTCATCCACAAAACATTCCCAACCTTCTACCCCATCAGAGGAAGGAAGCAACCTTTGAGATAGAAAAGCTGCTAAGAAAGAGAATCATCCAAGAGGTCCCACTAGACCAAGGAATCAGAGCTTATTCAAGATTCTTTTTGGCCAAAGAAGATGAGGGACCTCAGGCCCATATTGGACCTAAGCCATTTAAACCAGTTTGTCAGTCTGTACATGTTCTTAATGCTCATGATTCTGTCCATTTTCCTGAGGAAGGATGATTGAGTGTGCTCGATAGATGTCCGGGATGTGTACTATCACATAAAAATAGACGCTCCAGGAGACGCCTTCATTTCTGGCTGGGAGCAAGTCACTTTCAATTCAGAGCTCTGCCCTCTGGTCTCACCACAGTCCCCAGGTGTTCACCAAATGTATTGCACTGGTTGCAGCTCACCTGAGATTGCAGGGGTTTCAGGTGTTTGTATATCTTGCCAAATGACTCACGAAGCATCTGCTGACACATGTCAGGGACTACCTGCTCCCTTTGTCTACACCTGGGCATCAAAGTTAACTATGACAAGTCTCACCTTCCGAGGCAGAACTTCTGCACTTCCTCATTGAGAAAAATATCTTGGCTGACACACAACATGGCTTTAGACCACATCACAGCACCACCTCTGCCCTCCTTTCCTTTACCAATACCATCAACCTTAACAGAAGTAAGACCCCATCCTCGGCCCTTTTTCTTGACCTCCCCAAAGCCTTTGATATGGTTAACCACCAGCTACTTCTCCAAACTCTGTCCACTTTATCCCTGGATAGCAATGCTATTCAGTGGTTTCAGTCCTACCGGAGCGGTAGACAACAAGCAGTCCCATGGCAGGACAAACTGTCCACTCTACTACCTCTCTCTTGGAGTCCCACAAGGCTCTATTCTTGGACCCCTTTTATTCTCTATCTTTAACAATAACCTTCATTCTGCCATCCCAGGTGCAACTTGTATTCAGTGCGCTAACGATTCTACTCTGATCTGCCTCCTCACCAGCAGATCTTCTGTCCTTAACCTAACAAACATTCAGTATAGTAGATAACTGAATTGAACCCTAATAAAACCAAATTGCTGCTGTTCCCCCCCTACTTTGTATGTCCACTCCTTTCACCTTTACAATAACTTCTAACAATGGTACCATTATTTCACCAGACACCCATACAAAACTCTTAGGGGTAATAGTTGATAATAACCTCAAATTTGATATGCATGCCAATCAAACTATCAAAACAATTAAAAAACGTGGTTCTCTGTATAGAAATAAACCTTTCTTTACCCCATTAGCTAGGTCTGAAATTGCCCACACACACCTACTCTTTACACTGCTGTACGCCTCCCCTATCCTAATTAACATGAATAAGTCGGTACTTGGTAAACTCTCAAACTGTTACAACCATATCGCCAGGTTTGCCACAGGATCTAAACATCGGACTCATCATTGCCAAAACCTCAAACGTCTAGGGTGGCTAGAAATTCTCTGTTTACTTCATTATAATCAACTTATAGTAATGCATAATGTCATCATCCACCCTGAAAACACCCCTGGTCTAACAAATCTCATCAACACCTATTGTAACCCCAGGCCACTTAGCTCTTCAAGCAAACTGCTTCTTCAAGCACACAACCTAATAACTCAGCCGGTGACTCCCTAGTTTCTAGCTTTGTGGGCAAAGTCTGGAGCTCGCTTTCAGCTGACCTCACACAAATAACCTCGCACTCTATTCAAAAGAAGCCTCAAACAGCATTTATTTATTTTATTATTTTTATTTAACATTTGTTGACCGGGAAAGTCCGATTAGGTCCCACAGATCCTGTTTTCAGCGGAGGCCCGGGGAGAAATGCTCCAGTAGCATGTCTTTAGAATGTGGGAGGAAACCGGAGTACCCGGAGGAAACCCACTCGAACGCAGGGAGAACATGCAGACTCCACACAAAAGGCACCCCAGCAGAGAATCAAACCGGAGAACCTCTTGCTGTGAGGCGACAGCATTAACCGCTGCACCACTGCACCGCCCAGCATCTCATGACACACTGGCTATGTCCATGTACCAACCCTGACTAACTCTAACTACTCAGTCAAGAACTTCTTCTCTCTCTAAGAGAAATATATGTAACACGTGACTTTTCACCTCACCATGCTTTCTATTTCTACCCTCCCACCCATCCTCCTCACTCATATATTTATCTTTTTTTACCTTACTTGTACACTACCATACATCTATTAGTAGGTCAAAGTTAATCAGGGGATATCTTACACTAATTCTCACTTTTCCATACCTTTCCCTTTTACTGGACTAACTATGAGTGTTCCTAATGCCCTATAACCTTGTTAGTCTTTTAATGCCTATTAGAATTATCAGTTACCTATGTATGTATACAAAGTTATGACTACTTTGTTTATTATCTGTATGATTGGAGTTTTTATTACAGTATTTTGTATGTTATCTAGTTAGCATTCTGTACCAAGATATACTGTACAATGTTATTCATATGTGAGATGGAGCTTTTCTCACCGGGCCTCTGCTTTAAATGGACATGTATCCAATTGGAATTTACCGGTCAACAAATGTAAAATAAATAAAATTTTCCCACAAGTACTACATCAGGCTCTAACAATCCAATGTCTATGATTCCACATCCCATGACATCCACCATTCAAATAAAAAAAGTTATGTACTCACCATAACATTCCATCTGTTGTCCTTTTTCATTCTTCCTCATGGGGAACCATGGCCTTAAGCCCAATGCCAAAAAATGTCGTCATCCCCTTTGGGTAAAACCCAGTACCCACGAATTACCACATCGATGGTAGTCCACTGAACACAGAAGGCGTTGTAAGAGATCTGGGAACACAGGTTGACAGCAACCTCTCTTTTGACCACCATATTGTCACTGTGGTCAGAAAGGCCTTCTATGTGGCACATCTTATTACTAAGGGTTTTGCATCCAGAAAGAGAGGTCATTGTCTCCCTCTACTCTTCCCTCATTAGGCCAGTCATAGAGTACGATGCCCCATTTGGCTTGTATCTCACTAGACACCTGCAACAACTGGAGAGGCCACAAAAGTACCTTACAAAGAGGATCCTAGACCTTAAACACTTGTCCTATATGGACAGACTCAAAAAACTCCAATATTCTCCGTCTCATATTGCGTACTTAGAGGCCATCTCTACTTGACTGATAAAGCTCTGCCTGACCCAGCTCAGTTAGAAATGCTACATCTAAAGAAATCCCAATCCCACCATACCACACGCTCCAGAGACCCTCAGCCTCATTACCACAGTCAACAGAACGTGCTGGAGGGACAGGTTCATAACCCAGAGACTGCCCATGCTATGTAATAGACTTCCCATACATGTCAAACAGAGCACCTCACTGGTCCTCTTCAAGAGAAATCTTGATGAGTGGATGAGAAATAGAAAATTCACCCCGGGGATCACTCCAGTGATTCTACTAGACAGAGGCACTGGAAACTAAGGTCGGATGGCACGATGCCAGGATAATGCTATGGGCTAGGCTTGTAAACGCTCCAGGACCATTAGCCTAGTACACACCTATGAACCTATGAACAGATGGATTCGGATCCCAACTGGCTGCTTTTTGCAGCTCATGGCATACTGAAACTCTGATGCTGCTCCCTTACCCACAATGCACCAGTCCCCTACCGTACCTCAGATCTTGTTTGCTGGCTTTTTAGACTATATAGTAATTAACAAATAACGAGGGTATGAGAACTGTATCTGGAGCTCAAATGAAGGAACACTGGATGTTCATGTTTCACTGTTGCAGTCATCACACTTGAGTTATCCTGCCAGGGGTAGCCCTCAGTCGGCCCGAATACCAGAGGCTTTTAATATTTCTGCGTCAGTTCCTGTCGCTCCAAGACTGATGTCAGGTCGTCAGTGGTATAAAATCAGGCAGCCGATGCCATTGCATCAGTCTTTCTTTCCGAGGAGCCCGAAGCAGAAGCAATTTGCACGAGTGCCGGTCGGCCACTACCTGAGTTTTCATTTCCGAATTGAAGTTGAAGTCTTCTAAAGCTAAGTACCCCATGTGGGATCCTTTTTTCTTGCTCTAACTGATGTCGGGGAAAAGTTAACAATTGTCTCGCCTGTAGAAAGCAAATACCAAACCGAGACTTCCATTCTTACTGCGTTGCGTGTTTAGGCACAGACCACGATGTCCCTCGCTGTTGCTTTTGTGCTTTGTTCAATGCCAGAACTATATGTCGTTGGGCCCGTATTGTAGCTAAATATTTTCGCTCTCAGTCCTCGTATTCCGATATAACTTTGGTAAGCCATCTAGCTACCAATCTTCCGAAAAAACATAAGGTTAAAGACAGAGACTGACTGCACAGGTCCAAAACTGCCGATGATGCTTCTGTTAAGCTAGTCGTTCATTCTCTGGTCCTCAGTGAGGCACTTTCGCAGCCCCTGATGCCCGCTTCTGTGGATTCGCAGGCTGCTACCGAGACCCGTTTGGAGTCCGAAATGCCACGAGACACTTCGACTATGGATCCTGCAGATGTCTCTACCTTGGATGAGTCTGGAGCCGCTGAGCAGGCACCGGCTTCCGAGAAAGTTCTTCACACTACCGATACTCGACACAAAACGACAATTTATTTTGCGTCTTCAATTCTTTCTAAAACTACTGAGTTTCTAAGGCCCAGGGTACGAACTACACCTAAAAAACCGACGGCACAAGCTCGGGCACCTGCTTCCATGCCTCAATCTCAAATGCTTAAAATGGCGGAAGACCTTATGCTTATTAGGGGAAGCCAGGCTACCCCTTCCAAAAGAAAGAGATTTCTCCCCAGTAGTTTTATCTGAACAGGAGTCCGATGACTCTAAGGTTTCTGAATATGAAGACATGCAACCCCTCTCTGCTTATGAGGATTCTGATGCAGAGGAATCAATTCCTTTTGGCTCCCCTCCAGAGAATTTTTCATTTGGTGAAACCCTACATACTTTAAGGGAGCATTTCCATTGGGAATATCAGGACTGGCCTCCATCAAAAAAGAGACTTGGTGAATTCTTAGATTTACCATAGCACAGACCTTTAGCCATTCCTCCTGTCCTGGATGTTGTGGATGATGTTTTTACGGAATCCAGTTTAACTCCTGACACCTTTCCTCCTGCTCCCAAGAAACCTGACAGGTACTACAGAGTCCCTGACTCTCAAATTCCTTTTCAAAAATCCTACTGCTGACCCAGAGGTCATCTCCCAAGGACCAAAAGGAATTAAGGCAACCTCAGCTAAGAATCCCACCCCCACCCCACCCCACCCCCAGACAGGGATTCCTGAGCTTTAGACAGATTGGGTAAAAAAAGTATACACCTCTGCAACTCTTGCTATTAGAGCACTAAATTGTCAGTTCCACATGCTGAAATAGCAGCAGCGTACATGGAACTCTATCTCCTCAAATAAAACATATCTTCCTTGCTTGTGCAGAAAATAGAGTTACAAGAGCTTATGCATTCTGCAAGCCAAGTTACTAAGCACACATTGCAATGTGTCTTTGACACCCTAGAAGCATCTTGCAGGACAGCAGTCACTGGTTCAGTCCTTAGAAGGCATGCTTGGCTAAAGGAACAGACCTTGCCAGACCATGTCAAATCAAAATTATTGGACGCACCATTGAACAAAGAAAATTTGTTTGGCACCAAGGCAGAAGATGTCTTAAAGTTGGAAGAAAAAGCTAAATCTATGCATACAGTTAGACTTTTTACAGGTCCAGCCTCTGAGGTTCAGTAAGCATTGCCCCCCCAAGCACTGGTCCTTTCCTGCCTCCTCTAGACCAGCTCAGCCCAGACCCAGGGGAAGCTGACCCCCCAGACAGCAGTCCCAGGGAACGCAGAGATCTAAGCAATGGAGTTCCTTCACTTCAAACAGGGAGTGCTAAGCCACCCCCTTATGGTAAAAACTCACAATGACTTTACACCTCCACCCCGTACCTCTGTCCACCTGCTTGTGCCCCTAGGAGGAAAACTCTCCTTCCATGCAAACAACTGGGCCTTTATTACCATCGATCGATGGGTCCTCAACATAGTGTCCCAGGGATACATATTTTATTTCTATATTCTGCCAAACCCAAAAGGGTTCCCAGATCTTCCTCCAAACCAGTGGGTAGAGGCCAAAAAGCAAGTCCTTTCCCTGCTCTCCTTGAGAGCAATACAGCATGTTCCTGCAGACCAGATAGGCCAAGGTTTCTATTCCAGACTCTTCCTGGTATCCAGAAAAGAGGGCACCTGGCACCCAATCCTCGATCTATTCATTCTAAACACCTTTCTGGTGATACCAAAATTCAAAATGCTCACCCTTCAGCAACTTCTTCCTATGCTTAGACGATTGCCTGGTTCAGGCAGACAGGAAAAGCTGTTACAGCACCTGACCTTTGTAAAGGACCTACTGACCTCCCTTGGATATACTATCAGCGAAAAGAAATCAAAGCTAGTCCCCACACAAAAAATCATATTCCTGGGAGCAAGTCTGGACACAGCATCCCAGATGGCATTCCTTACTCCAGAAAAACAAGCCTACCTGACAGGCTACTTCTCTCAACTAGCCACCATAACCCAGTTATCTGCAAGGAAAATCCTGCAAGCTCTAGCGTTCATGGCCGCCTGCATTCTACTCATTCCATATGCCAGACTGCATATGAGGAAACTACAGTGGTGCCTAAAAAGCCTTTGGTATGAACACACTCAAGACCTGGAAACTATCATACCTATGATACCCTATCTAAGGAAAGATTTTCTTTGGTAGGCAGCAGTATGTAGCCACAACAAGTGACTTCCCCTTCTCACAACCCCACGCCACCCAGACCCTCACCACAGATGGATCAGACTATGCCTGGGGTGCACACCTGGACGGCAGGTGCATTCAGGGCCATTGGAGCCCAAATCAAGTACATCTGCACATCAACCAAAATGAGATGCTAGCTGTTCAGCATGCCCTGACAGCTTTCAGACCCCTACTCTCCTTGGGGCCTCTAGTGATCAAATCAGACAACACCACAGTGATGTGGTATATCAACAAGCAGGAAGGGACTCGCTCTTATCCTCTCTGCAGGCTCGCTATGACCGTTTGGCGCACAGCCTCAGCCATGCAAATACACCTGCTAGCACAATTCCTGCCAGGCTCCCTTAACTCTCTGGCAGACAACTTAAGCAGAAACCTGCTAGACCCACACGAGTGGCAGCTAGACCACAGAACCTTCAACCTTGTAACACAGAAATTGTGCACCCTGAAGGTGGACCTCTTTGCCTCCCACTCCAATCATCAGCTCAGCAAATGCTGCACCAGGGAACCTCACAGCAAGGCCTGGAAAGTGGATGCCCTATCCTTTCAATGGGTAAACCTCTCAGTCTATGCATTTTCCCCTCTACCATTCATTTCAAGGGTACTGCTCAAAATAAGGGAGGAAAAAACAAGGGCAATCTTGATTGCCACAGACTGGCCATGCCAGCACTGGTACCCACTGCTGTGCAGCCTGTCACCCCTGCCACCATGGCACCTACCTCAGATCCCAACACTCCTGACCCAGAGGAATGGAGAATTCATGCATCCACAATTGCAGACCCTGAACCTGGCAGCCTGGCATATTCCCTAACCTCTCCTCCAGCTGCCAGCCTAAGCAAACAAGTTTTTGATGTTATACATGAGGCCAGACGCCCCAGCACTAGAAAATCCTATGTTGACAAGTGGAAAAGGTTTTGCACCTGGATCCCAGGCCTAAGGGAGCCGAAACAGCACAACCCTCCCTTTCTCTCATCCTGGATTACCTAGCAGACCTACTACACTAGGTCTATCCTTCTCTTCTATTAAAATTCATGCCTCTGTCATCTCTGCTCATTACAGCACAGAGCCACCACTCTTCTCACACCCTCTCATCAAAGAGTTCCTAAGTGGGGCTAACAACTTAAGGCCACCCAGAAGAGCTCCTACCCCAGCTTGGGACCTTAACTTTGTGTTGGAAAAGCTCACCCTCCCCCCTTTTGAGCCTGCAGCTTCAGCAGAGTTAAAATTCCTCTCTTGGAAAACAGCTTTGCTTCTGGCCATCACTTCAGCTAGAAGAGTTTGAGCTACAAGCACTCATGGCTGTAGAGCCCTTCATCATTTTCCATGCCGACAGGGTCTACCTCAGGAATTAACCCATCCTTCATGCCTAAAGTGGTGTCCATTATGGCTGTCAACCAGTCCATTCATTTGCCCACCATTTTCCCTAACCCACAAAAGAAGGGGAAAGGATTCTGCACTCTCTAAATGGGCACAGACAGCTCAGATTATATCTGGATAGGACTAAATCTTTTAGAAAAAACTGACCAATTGCTAGTCAGCTACACAGCATGGCCAGAGGGCAAGGCTACATCCAAACACACAATCTCCAAATGGATAGCACACTGCATCCATTTCTGCTATAAACAGCACGGTATACCACCCCAAAGGGGATCAGGACGCATTCCACCAGGGCAACCTCCACCTCTGCAGCTTTTCTCAGAGGGGTCCCCATCAGAGATGTCCTGAAAGCTGCAACATGGACTGCTGTTCATACCTTCACCAAGCATTACCACCTGCCTATCTTCTCCAAATCCAGGGCAGGCTTTGCCACCGCAGTGTTGCAAGGCATCCTAGCCAGCCCCCAGTCTTCTTGACTGCCTCCACCCTTTTCTTCAGCTTTGGGAATCAACCCAAGCTTGATGACTACAACAGTGAAACATGAAGAACATAGTACAGTTATGTACACTTACCATAAATGTAGATGTTCGAGTGTATTCACTGTTGCAGTCCTGGTTTCCCACCCTCCATCCCCCTTGTTTTGGTCTCTCTCTCTCTCCTTACAGGGAATTTTTAGTATTTACTTTCTACTGGTGGTGTTCTTCCACCATAACCTAGCTCCCTATTTGGGGGGCACCTGACAGTTGGGGCAAGAAAAACTGATGTAATGGCATCAGCTGCCTGATTTTATACCACTGACGACCTGACAGCAACCGACGCAGAAATACTAAGCCTCTGGTATTCGGGCCGACTAAGGTCTACCCCTGACAGGATAACCCAAGTGTGATTACTGAAACAGTGAATACACTCAAACATCTACAATTATGATGTGTACACAACTGTACTTTCCTTTAGCATCTTCTAAACCTTCCAGAAGTCATATTGGTAGGAGTTGGACAGAGGCAAGTTGATAAAGAATGAAAATGGACCACACACATTGAACTTCATCATGAGTACATAACTTTATCTGATGTCTTTTTCATATCAGTCCTCTACAAATGTGACAGTCCCCCCAGCTACCTAAATCCATGGAGGATGCTGAGCACAGCTGAACCAATTGCTGCTCTTTCCCTAGAGACCAGATCCAATTTGTAATGAGCAGTAAAGGGATCAGGATTAGCCCAAGTTGCAGCTGCACAAATATTCAAGGAAGATTTGGATAAAAATACTGAAGAATTTGCCATAGACCTGGTGGAATGAGGTTTTGGTGGGTTTGGCAAAGACGAGCCCAGTTTATTATAAACAAAGGTAATGCAATCTGTTACCCATTTGGCTAAGGTCACTTAAGTAACTGGTTTGCCTAATTTTGAATCCAAAAAGGAGACAAATAATTGGTCTGATTTCCTTAAAATTTTTGTCCTGTGGAGATAAAAACATAACTGTCTGCAGCATATACTCTCCTTTATGAAATTTGACTTCACATTTGGCTGACAGTTCGAGGCAGGATTGTGTCCAAGATTGTACAGTCAACTTCAAATCCCACGGGGGAGTAGGCTCTTTAAAAAGGAGGTTTAAGAAGAAAGGTTCCTTTATAAAGTTCTTACAAAGTTTGGAAGACACTAAAGACATGATTTATCTAGTGTAAAAAAATGGAAATGGCAGTATGTTGTACTTTATTAGTTGAATAACTTGCATTTTCATTAAAAATTGTAGCCAAAAATTCAAGAACTTTAGGTACTGGCACTGAAAAAGGGTCAGTGTCATCTTGCTGTCCCTAAACAAGTCTTTTCCATTTACTTTGTAAACTTTTTTAGTGGATGCTTTGTGGGAAGATATATAAGGATGTGACAGATGGTATGAGAGAGCCTGGCCTGTCTAGCTAGCAATGGAATTGGAGAAGCCATGCACTCAGGTTTAGGCCTAAAATGTCCAGGTGTATCAGATCTGTTTGGTGAGACAGGAGGTCTGGAATTGGATCCAGAATCCATGGTGGATGAAGCAGATGAGGCCAAAGAAAAGGGAATAAAATTTAACAAGACCAATAAAGAGCAATGAGCATCACTGTGCTGTTCAGTCAAGATGATTTCTGATGTAATTTGGGGAATTAGCGGTACTGGGGGAAAGGCATAGAGGAATGGAGGGCCAGACATGAAGAACGTCTCTGTGACTCCCCTGGTTGGGGATCAGGGCAAAGAACCTGCCACACTTTATTTGAAATGTAAAGAGGTCACAGGAAGGTTGCCTCCATCGGCGGAATATCGTTTTCACTATTCTCTTGAGTGACCACTCATGAGGCATTAGAATGGAGCAGCTTAACTTGGAATGTACGTTGCTATCAGAACTCGATTGGATGAGATCGCCCATTGTCACACTCTCAAAGCCTCTTGACACGGGCTAAGATTTGGTTCCTCATTTGTTGATGTGCCACACCACTGACATATTGTCCGTTTGAATCAATAATCCTGGAAGGGAGTGCGTCTTGTAAGGCCTTTAGTGCTAGGCAGACAGCTGTCATTTCTACGACTTTGATATGCATATTGGCCTCTTCTGGAGACCATGTGCTTTGGACTTTCTTTCCCAAGAAGTAAACACCACCTGATCATCCTTGGTAGTGGCCGTGGGCTGATGGAGAGTGAAGGGGCGACCTTGCATTATCTGCTCAGAGTGAATCTACCAAAGGATGTACTTTTTTTCATGCCTGAGTTATTTTGATTTGGGTGGACAAAGATTGGTGAAGAGTAGACCATTAGTTGCTTGGATCCACTGAAAAATTCTCATGCGGTATCTTGCTAACGGAACTAAAATCGCAGCAGACACTGCCCAGTACCTGAAGGATCCATTGAGCTGAGAGAGAAGACTTTTGGCTGATTATTCTGACTTGGAATGGTATGGTTTGTACCCTTGGCAATGGAAGGGAGGCTGTCAAGGATACTCTATCAAACAACGCTCCGACAACCTCCAATATTTGAGTTGGTTCTAGATGAGCTTTGTTGTGATTGATTGTAATTCCTTGGTGAGAACATAGCTGGAGTACAATAATCTCATGCTTTGATCGTATGATGCCTGGCCATAGTGATTGTCAACCAGTTCTCTAAGTAAGGAAACACCCAGAGTCTTTGCAGTCTCAAGTGAGCTGCCACTACTGCCATGCATTTGGTGAACACCCTTGGGGCTGTGGTGAGATCAAATGCAGAGCTCTAAATTGGTAGTGACAGGTTCCCAGACGGAAGCATAGGAATCTCCTGGATCATTTTTATATCGTAGCACACATCCTGAGGATCTGTTGAGCACATCCAGTTTTCTTTGTGCAGAAAAGGCAGGATGGTTGAACTGTGACCATCCAGAACTTGGTGTACTAAATTGAATTGTTCAGATTTCTAAGATCCAGACTTTTTCTCCAGTCCTCTGTTTTCTCTGCCACTATAAAGAATCTTAAGTAAGTTCCTGTCTCTTTCTGGTTGGGGGAACTCTTGGATGACTCTCTTTTCTAGCAGTTTTTTTATTTATGCTGCTTTTCTCTGACTGGGTGGAACATTGGGCATTTTGTTTATTGTTAAACGGGGGATAGGGAACAGGGTAATATATAACCTTTGGAAATAATCCATCTTTTGTAATCTCTTACCAGGCTGTCTGGTGCAGGGGTAAACGAGCCCTAACTGCTTCCTGTGTTGGTCAGTCTGGCCTCCTTTCAGGAGCACTTGTAGGATTTTTTCAAAGTATCTCTAGACCCTTGTGCTTGTGGACCTCCTCTGCTGCATGGGTGGTGTCTTCTGTTAGTGTTTTAAACTCTGCCCTTGGGGGAACTGTCTCCACATGGATCTTGAAGGGACTCTAGGACTTTCTGAACTACATTTATTGACCACCTCATTGATTCCTAGAAAAGGTCCTTTGTGGAGTCGAAACACATATGCCCACAGCAGACAGGGTTTTACCTTTCTGCTCACAACTGGATAGTGTGTCTTTAACTTTGGGGACAAATAAAGTACTTCTGTCAATGGGAGCATTGACAAAGGAAAACTTAAAGGGCTTCACGACATCATAGCCGCAACCAAGCATTCCTACTAATGGAAATGCCAGAACCTCGATGCCCTTGAGGTAACTTCGGCTGCATGAGATGAGCTTCATGGACGAATTTGAAATAAATAACTGTGAGGCAGTCGAGCTCTTTGCCTGAGAAGTAATGGTCCCAGAGAGGGATTTAATAAGTTCTTTAATCAAATCCCTCTGAAGTCTGGCAAAGTGTGCCAAATAAGCCAGTGACCCAAGTTGAAAAGTCACTGAAGCTTATACATGCTTCCAAAGTCTGTCCAGCCCCCCCCCCCCTCAGAATCTGTTAAGGGGATGAATAGAGGAATTTTATCGTGCAAGTTCCTTTTTTGTGGGCGCCACTGTGACCATGGCATCAGCTGGTACTCCTGTGCTCAAAAACTCCCTATCCTTGTGTGGTGCCAGGATCCTGTCTGGTTTCTTGGGGATTGGTACAGTGGAATCAGGTTCCTTCCACGCTCTAGATCAAATCAGTGAGCTCATTGGCGGGAGGGGGGGGTCATCTAGAGATTAGATGGGCCAGACCCAAAGGCTTCCAGGAATACTGTTTCCTTTTGCAAATGGTTGTTGGTAGACTGGCAATGCCTTTGCTTGAGGATCTCTAGTACGTCTGCAAAGGAGACTTCATCAGTTGGTGATCTTGGGGGCCCTTCCCCCTTATCAAAATCAGTATATTCTGTGACAGACTCTTGAGGATAGTTTAAAATGCCTCCTTTTGCACTTCCTTTTCTTAGGAACTTCTTCAGTGGGATGTTCTGACGAAGTATCAGAAGATATCAGTATACAGTGCTGGTTATCCTGGAGACTTTGGGATGGCTGTCCCTGTGGTACAGGAAGCTGAAGCTCAAGTTGCAAAGACACCTGGGTTTAGGAAGTATGAGCTGAGAATGGTGCATGCATCCTTTCTCTACACTACCACGAAAGCTGAATACCTCAGAGACAGACTGACAGATCTGAGAAGACATGCTTTCAGATAGTCTGCTCCTTCCAACCCAAAGGCAAACCATTCGAGGCAGAGGTTGGAGCTTAGCTGTCCATCTCCGAGGAGCAGAGACAGCTGTGACAGCCTCCAAGTTGACTGCAACACTTCAAATCCGGTGCTGACACCACAGCTCTGACGGTCATCTGGCTCTGACATGCTCAAAGCTGTTCCACTCAAGAAAGTATTGGCATAGGAAGTGATCTTCGGATCCAGTGTGGATGGATCTGGGATTTTTGGAACGAGCTGCTCTGAAAACCACAGGTAGGATTAGAAAAGAAAACAAAATGGGCTGGATAGTACTCCTGAAGATCTCTGGACCTCATTAAGTGGGAGCCGGGAGAACCCCCATTGGAATTTGCGTCAATAGGAATTTCCTTGTCATCCTGTCCAAATCTACTGTGGTCAGGCTTCTGGAAGATTGAGAAGCAGCAGATATTTATGAAGCCCTAGAATGATGACACCTTTCCAGAAAAGGAGGGGGTAGATGAGAAGATACCAGATCCAGGCTTGGAGGAGGTAAGATCCAAAGTGACTTAAATTTCTGCTTCTTCAGATCTGGGGGGGGGGGTCAGATCCAAAGTTTTGTTTTGTTTTGTGGGGGGATTCAAAAGTTGTTGGATCAGAGGATTACATCTTCATATCCAAAGATTTTGAAATTTTTAGAGACTGTTCTGAACGTATTTCTTGGGGGGGGGGGGGGTTGAGCACCAGATGCTGTATCAGAGTACTTTGAAGGGCATAATTCCCTCAAAATTAGTTTATTTCTGTGAACAATAAGGCCCCAGGGTTAAAATGGCCTTACAAATATGATATACAGAATCCAAATGGGTTGTGCCCAAGCAGTAAACACACATAGTGTGCACATCAGGTAATGGTATTTTATGGCCACGGGCCGTACGTTTTTTAAACCCGGAGGGTTTCTCATCCATATCAATTGAAAGAATACAGATAGAAGGGAATATTATAATTTTTTTAATAGATGACAGAGAAACTTTTCCCAACAATGGCAATAAAAGAAACTACCTCAAAGGTATAAAGGAGAAAAAAGAAAGAAAATACCAACTATGGTATTTCAGAAATACATAAGAAAGTGTAGGAAAGGCAAGGGAGGATATGTAGAAAAACATTTACTATGATAAGTTAAAGATGGAAATCTCTGCTTTTACTCAAAAATTGCTAGCTCTCAAGAGCTAACAGTGACCAAGTTTGTATGTGAAGGCAACAAACAATATCTGAGGTATGGTGGAGGACTATTGCATTATGAGTAAGGGAGGAGCTCGAGAGTTTGTGTTCCTTCAACTGAAAAAAGTGGCCGAGTCGGATCCGACCCCATTTGTTGAGGAATGAATGAAAATGACAACCGATCACAAAGATCTGCTGATAACGTGTGCTGGTGGGTCCACACACAAATTGTTTTCACAGAGCTACCCCTTCTCCCATTGCCCAAGGCCACAGTGACTGTAGATACTTCCCTGTTAGGGTGGAGTACAGCATTACCTGTGGCAAGACAGTTCAAGACACGTGGTCTCTCTTAGAAGCCCACCTTTACATCAGTGTCCTAGAGATTAGGGCAGTCCTTACTAATATTAGACAGTTCAAGACATCCTACCTGTGTGGCGGTTGCTGTACAGGCTGCCAACATGTCAGTCTGGTATATGAACAAACACGGAGGAACTTTTCTTACCCCTTGTGTCGGCAGTGAGCAATCTCTTCCCACCGCATTCTTTTACCAATGTACATTCCAGGGAAGTACAGTGTTTTAGTGGATAGACTGAGCAGATCTATTCTTATGCATCAGAAGTGGTGTCTCAATCCTTAAGTGACGGAACAAATGTTTCAACAGTGGGGCCAGCCATGTTACAACCTTTACGCCTCTGTTCACAGTTCCAAATGCAGCAGGTTTTTTGTCCTAATCCCCCAGGTGGATGCCAACAAGGGACATTTAAATCCATGATTGCCCCCCCCCCCAGACTTCTTTGTCTACCCTTCTACACCTCTCCTGTCAGCGTTTTTATAGAAAGCTCATCAGTGAAAGAGCAAGGTGATTGATCATCATTGCCCCTTTCTGGCCTTGACAATTGTAGTTCCCATTCTTCTGATCTCATCTGATAAACCGTTCTTTGGTTCTGGATCCCCTTCTGCAGCTTCTTTCTCACCTCTCTGGGCTACCTCACCAGATGATCTCATGGTTTCTTCACTTCCAGTGATTGCTAGACAGTTCAGACTTGCACATCCTTACTTCTCAAAAATTTTCCACTGTGAAGATATACAAGAGCAAATCAAAATGATCCTGTATCTCGGTTAATATGAGAAATCTAGACCCCTTTTCAGCACCTATTCCAGCAGTTTTAGAATTTCTGGCTTCCATTTTTTCATAATGGAGAAAGTTATTCTACAATCAAAGTACAGCTGCTTGCAGTCTCCAGTTTTTATGTAACCAAAGATCATTTGTCATTGGCCTTCCTTAATGGTATGATTTGATGTTGTGCTATTCATTCCTTTCATGATGGAGACGCTGATCTGAACCTTGGATCCAGCTCAGCCACATATTCCATACTTAGATCCGACTGTCAAGCTCCTCCTTCATGCTCATAATGCACTACACCCGCCCAAGCATCCCAGGTCTCATTTGCTGTGTTCAGAAGCCAGATGGAAGACCCATTCTCTCGAGTGATCATTTCCTTTTATACCTTTTGGATTTAGTGCACTTCTCCCTCATTATTTGTTAGTGTGTGTTTGTTGGTTGTTTTGTAGTTCGAAGTAATAATGTTAGGATTTTATAGAGTTTCTTCCTTTTTGCTGTGTTTCTTCTCATAATTCTGGTAGCCATTTTCAGATGGCGAGTGTGTGTGTGTGTGTGTGTGTGTGTGTGTGTGTGTGTGTGTGTGTGTGTGTGTGTGTGTGTGTGTGTGCTTACTTTCACTTTGCCTTATAGTCTTCCTTTACATAAACCAAAAAAAGTTGTGTGTGATAGTTTAATTAGGCCATTTTACAGCAGGAGTTCATGTTTTCCTTTCCTTTTTAATAGGCTTCTGCCAGTGTTTGCTGTGACCATTGTCTGACAAGCCATCTCCTGATTTCAAGAGATGCACTTCCTGTGGGTACAAGATCCCCAGTCAAGATGCCCACAAGGAGTGTGTCTACTGTGTAGGTGCTGATCTCAAAGCCTCTTGTGAAATATGTTCTTCCTTCCTCAACTTCCGAGGCTCAGTCCCCCTCCATGGCTTCATCTTCCTCCTCCAAGGAGCCTAAGAAGAGGACTCTTGCTGCCTCCCTGAGAGACCCCTTGGAGCCTAAGACAAAATCAGAGCAAACTTCGGATCCAACGAAGTCTTCTATCTTAACGGATCCACAGGCCTCCTCAGCTCTGATCTCCTCCTGTCTCTTTGGCTACAGCATCGGATCCTAGGGCTTTGAATCTGAGAGCTCAAAGCAGGTCCCCCAGTCAGCTAGAACAATCCCTGTCATCTGAGCCTAGACATTCCAGACCCCCCCCCCCTTCATCTTCCTCTAGAAGCTGCTCCTGGGCAGGCATGGACAGGATGACATAGTTCAAGACCCAGATTCAGATGGGGGGGGGGGTGGTAGTGTGGGCTGCATCTTTTATCAGATCCGTGAGCTTCCCACCCCATACCATCTGAACTCCTCCTCCAATCCATCCCTTGGTTTTGGAGTTACAGCGCTCAGGACTGGAAAGAGTGTTGGCACCTGGGAAATCATCTTCCTTGACTCCAGTGGCACTCAATCAACCCTGTTCCCATTTCTTCAGAGCAGATCTCGGAGATGAGAAGTAGTGGCTAGAACTAGGGGAATGGGGTCTGCTCTGCCTTTGTTGGATCTGTCTCTTCCCCTAGGTGCTTCTTTGGCTATTGACAGCTTTGGTCCGATTCCCTCTGGAGGCAATGGAACCAGAGTGAGTTCTGACTTTGTTGCTTTCATAGGTTGGTACTAGGCTATCGGCCCTAAGGCCTATGCAAGCCTAGCCATAACAATTCCCTGGAAAATTTTTCCCATAATATTTACTTCTCTGGGGTCTCTGGGCCCCTTCATTGCTTCATCTCGGGGGGGGGGGGGTTCTGGGCAAGCAAAAGCAGTTCGCAAGTTCCGGCTGACTCCTGAGATTTTCGAAATTGAATTTCAGATCTGAAGTCTTCTATAAAGCAACTTTTTTATTGCTCCAGACTGATGTCAGAAAAAGTTAACAATTGTATTTCTTGTGGGAAGCAAATACCTCATTAGGATTTTCATTCTTACTGTATTCCTTGCCTAGGCCCTGACCACGACATTGCTAGTTGTCGGTTTTGTGCTAGATTTAACCAACGCACTATTAAGCGTCGGTACGATTTTGCTTTTCATTACTTTGGCCGAAGGTTTAACTACATAATGCCGTCGGAACAATCAACGACTGGAATTCATAAAAAAGCGCAAGGAAAAAGAAAAGGACAGGCATCCGAGGTCCAAAACCGACGACAAAGCTTCTTCTAGGCCAGTCGCCAGTTCTCAGTGAGGTGCTTTCACAGCCCCTGACACCCGCTACCTCAGAGCCAAAGGCTGCCTCCGACTCCCACGTGGAGACAACTAGGCCTCTGGATACTCAAGGTATTGGCCCTTCGGAAACTAATCCCTCAGATGGGTCCAGAGCCGCTGAGCAGGCATCGGCTTCTGAGGGTGTTTTCAGACCTACACAGCTTTATATCAAGCCAACTTCAGCATCCAAGACAAAGACTAAAACAGTTTTAAAGACAAGTAAACAAGTACAGCATTCTTCAGGACAGACTTCCATGCCCAAGAAACAGATGCTCAGAATGGCCGAAGACCTAATTACTTTGATCAGGGGTTCCCATCCCCCTCCTGATAAGAGGCTTAGGCAAGATACTGAATATGATTCCTCTGATCAGGTTTCCATTTCCTCTGACTCATCTTCAGAACAGGGATACTCTATTCCTCCCTATGAGGATTCTGATGCTGAAGAATCTATTCCTTCAGCTTCTCCTCCTGAGGATTACTCATTTGGGGAAGCCCTGCATACCATGAGGGAGCATTTCCACTGGGAGAGCCAAGATTATTCAGATTCTAAGAAAAGGCTCAGAGACTTTCTTTTACTACCTCAGCACAGACCTCTTGCTGTTCCACCTGTTCTAGACATTGTAGATGTATTTTCAGAGTCCAGCCTGTCTTCTGACTCTTTACCTCCTGCACCTGTTAAGCCAGACAGATACTACAGGGTTCCAGATACTCATAAATTTCTATACAAAAACCCTGCTGCTGACCCAGAAACTATTTCTCAGGGTCCCAAAGGGGTCAAGGCTGCTACTGCAAAAAACCCTGTCACCTCAAAAAGAAATTCTAGGGCACTGGACAGATGGGGGGGGTTATACTTCTGCTACCTTGGCTGTAAGAGCTTTAAATTGTCAGTTTCATATGCTTAAATATCAGCAATACCTAATGTCTCTGTTAAAACAGAAAATGTCATATTCTGAATGTTCTGAGAACAAGGAATTGCAGGATTTATTGCATGGAGCTGAACAAGTGGGAAAACATATTTTGCAATTTGGTTATGATTCACTGGAGGCCTCTTGCAGGGCCGCTGTAACAGGTTCTGTCATTAGAAGGCATGCTTGGTTAAAGGAACAGACTGCCTGATCATGTTAAAGCAAAATTATTGGATGCTCCATTACAGCATGATACTTTGGTGTTAAGGCAGAAGAGGTGTTGAAGAAAATGGAGGATAAAGCTAAATCTATGCAGACAGTGAAGGATTTCTTACAGGTACAGCCACCCAGATTTAGCAGGAACTGGCCTTCTAAGAATTGGACCTTTCCCGTGTCAGACAGGCCACAGAGAGGCAGATACAGACGCCCTAGAGGCAGACAGCAGCCCCAGGGCTCATACAGGCTCAAACAATGGGGTGCTTCTACCTCCAAAAGCAGAGAAGACAAATCACAGCCATATAGGAATATATATAAGGTATAGTATGAATAGATATGATATATTAATATAGGAAGGTCCCAATGACTTCCCTCTGCCAGTGCCAAGCATTTGTCTTTTGGCAGCACCCTTAGGGGAAAAGCTAGCACTGTTTTCACAAGCACACTATCACTCAGGGCAAATGGGTCCTAAATATAGTCTCTCAGGGCTACAGGTTCACTTTCACACCCTTCCAAAGGCAAAAGGTGTGCCAGACCTGCCACACAATCAACAGGCAGAGGCACAAAAACAAGTTTCATCTCTCATGGACATGAGGGCTATTCAGCCAGTGCCACAACAAGAGCAGGGACAAGGCTTTTACTCAAGACTTCTTAGTACCAAGAAAGGACAAAGCATGGAGACCAATTCTGGACCTGTCTGTTCTAAATACTTTTCTGGACGTTCCGAAATTCAAAATGTTGACTGTGCAGTAGCTTCTGCCCATGCTAGGCAAGGCGGCTTGGCTTGTAACTTTGGACCTCAGAGGCATACCTGCATGTCCCAATCAGATAATCTTGCAGAAGATACCTCAGATTCATAGCTTGCTCAATGCACTACCAATTCTCTGCACTGCCCTTTGGCTTATCTACTACGCCCAGGGTCTTCTCAAAATGCCTGGCACCAGTAATTGCATTTTGCAGGCAAAGAGGAATTCAAATATATCCCTACTTGGACGACTGCCTTATTCAAGCAGAGACCAAAGACATTCTACTAAAGCATCTGGCATTTGTAAAAAGATTACAAATTTGCCTAGGGTACACAGTAAACGAAAATAAATCAAAACTAGCACCCTCTCAAGAGATAATATTCCTGGGTTCAGGCTTAAATACAACTGCCCAGATGGCTTATCTCACGCCAGACAAACAAAGGCAACTGACGTCTTACTTCGAAAGCATGGCAACAAAGTCCCAGTTATCTGCAGGAAAAAATTCTGCAGGCTTTGGGCTACATGGCCTCCTGCATTCTGCTAATTCCATATGCAAGACTGCATATGAGGAAACTACAGTGGTATCTAAAAAGTGTTTGAACTCAACATTGCCACAGCCTGGAATCATTAATTTCACTCATTCCCTGCCTGCAACAGGAGTTTCGATGGTGGGCACAGGCCTGTCACCACAACAAGGGACAGCCATTCACTTTACCCACAGCCAGGCAAACACTAACAACAGATGTATCAGATTATGCCTGGGGCCCCACATGACAGGAAAATGTATTCAGGGCACATGGCTCCCAAGCCAAAGGCATCTTCACATCAATCAAAAAGAGATGCTAGCTGTACAAAATGCCCTGACAGCCTTCAAGGACCTACTTCATTCAGGACAGCTGCTGATAAAGACGAACACCACAGTCATGTGGTACATAAACAAGCAGGGGGGCACACATTCCTACCCCCTCTGCAGACAAGCCATGATTTTGTGGAACACAGCATTGACTTACCAAGTACACCTGTAAGCACAATTCCTGCCAGGAAAAACAAATGCTCTGGCAGACGAACTAAGCAGAAACCTCATGGATCCTCACGAGTGGAAACTAGATCCACAAATCTTCAGCATAACAAGGAAATGGGGATGCCCAGACATAGATCTTTTTGCCTCCCCTCACAACTGCCAACTTCAGAGATTCTGCACAAGGACTTATCACAAACAAGCATGGAAAGTGGATGCTTTGTCATTCAGCTTGAACAACCTTACAGTATATGCCTTCCCTCCACTGCCTCTCCTCACCAAGGTACTCCTAAAGGTCAGACGAGAAGCCACAAATGATACTGATTGCCCCAGATTGGACACGCCAACACTGGTACCCAATCCTAAGGAGATTGTCTCAAGGCCTTGCCTGGGCATTGCCTCAAATTCCTCATTTACTGACCCAACAAAACAATCAGATCCTGCACAGCCATCTCAGAACCCTAAATCTAGCTGCATGGCGGATAGTGTAACCATTCAGAATACCCCTCTCTCTAAAGCAGTTATGGATGTTATTTTGGAGGCCAGGAGGCCCAGCACCAGGAAATCTTATGCAGAAAAATGGAAGAGATTCTGTGCTTGGAACCAGGCACAAGGAATTGACACACGTGTTCCAAATATTCCTCAGATTTTACAATATCTAACTGAGATGTTGGACAAAGGCCTATCCTTTCATCAGTTAAGATCCATGCCTCTGCCATTTCAGCTCATTACAATACAGACCCACCTATTTTTTCACATCCGTTGCTTAGACAGTTCCTCAGGGGGGCCAAAAACATAAGACCTCCAAGGAGAGCTCCAATACCTGCATGGGACCTCAATTTTGTCTTGGAAAAGCCCACACTGCCTCCTTTCGAGCCAGCCAATACAGCTGAGATAAAATTATTCTTATGGAAGACAGCTCTGCTCCTAGCAATAACTTCAGCAAGAAGAGTCTGTTACAGGCATTAATGGCTGTGGAACCTTTGATTATCTTCCACCCGGACAGGGTTTCTCTAAGGACAAACCCAACATTTATGCCTAAGGTAGTGTCCAGTGTGGCTCTTAACCAAACCATTCATTTTGCCTACTTTTTACCCAACCCCACAGAATAAAGGGGAGAGACTTCTCCATTCTCTGGACATACACAGACAGCTATGCTTCTACTTGGACAAAACTAAAGCTTTCAGAAAGAATGAGCAACGTTTGGTGGCATATGCTGCAGAATCACAAGGAAAGGCTATCTCAAAGCAGACTATTTCAAAATGGACAGGACACTGCATTTGTTTCTGCTATTCACAACATGGCAAATCAGTGCCTAAGGGCATTAGACCACATTCTACCAGGGCAGCAGCCTTCCTCAGAGGAGTACCAACCAAGGATATTTTGGAGGCTGCAACTTGGACTTCAGTGCCCACTTTTAGTAAGCACTACCACTTTCCTCTTTACTCTAAATCCAGAGCAGGCTTTGCCACTGCAGTTCTGCAGGACTTTATAGCCACTCCTAATGCTATTTAGACCCAGCCACCCAACCTCGGCTTTAGGATTCAACCCAAGTGTAATGACTGCAACAGTGAAACACGATGAACATAGTACAGTTGTGTACCTACCATAAATGTAGACGTTCGAGTGTATTCACTGTTGCAGTCCAGGTTCCCCACCCACCATACCCCCTTCTTTGCTGGGACTTATCTGTACTTCTCTATCCTATACAAACCTATGTGGTGTATTTGCTTGTAGATGAAGGTATTGTGTATGTTAATGTATGCTTTTATAAGCAATGTTTTTTAGCCTTCCCTTTTGGGGGCACCTGACATCTGGGGCAAGAAAAACTGAAGAAAATGGCATCGGCTGCATCTTTTATACCCTTGGCGCACTGACATCAGGGAAGAGGTGACAGCAACCGACGCTGGACCAGGACTTTGGAATTCAGGCTGACTGCGGGAAGCCTGCCAGCAGGATAACCCAAGTGTAATGACTGCAAACAGTGAATACACTCGAACATCTGCATTTATGGTAGGTACACAACTGTACTTTCTGCAATCTACCCCTTCATCCCTTGGCTCATGGTCTTGAGCTTTACTTATTCTGTTTCAAGTCTTCCTGCCTTGAGCAGTCTCCAAGATCTGCTGGCCCAGGAAGGATCCCCTTCTTCTGATACTTCCTTCAGATACCCCACAGAGGAATTCCCCTGTAAGATGTGCAAAAAGGAGGCACATTGCCTGCCCATTGGAGTCATTAACCAAAGACACTGACTTTGGAGAAGGATCCTTTTGATCCCCACCTGATGTCTCCTTCAGAAACATTCTAGAGATAAAACCAGTAACATAAAGAAAACGAACACATGCCGCTGAAACTGGATACAAAGTTTAATTAGTGCTTCCGTCTCTTACACTTCTTCAGATTAAAGCAAGAGTTTTTCATACATCACTTCCTTTTATAGCCAGGCTAATTCACGTGTCATTAAAGCAAAATGCACCTAAAATTCACTGATGTTTTAGTTGTTATACATAGTTAAATTTTACCTTATAATGTGCATTAAAACCATACTTTATATCTTGCATATAGCCCATCAGCCCCCATCTCAAAATTAAAATAAAGTGCAATCCAAAGTACATTTCCACAAAAATAAATCATATACTTAAAATAGGCAAATATTACTGTGTTGCCACAAAAATATACATGTGTGTGCCCTTCCCCTAAAAATAAAGTTCAGCTTTTAGTTTTAAATAGCTGGAGAGAGAAACTACATCATTTAATCTGAGCGGGTTAGTGGCATCCATTCTAAGTTGGCACATAAATTCTAGAAACAATTCCTTCGGTCCCCCCTACTATCAGATACTACTTGATCAATTGATACAAATTTAAACTTGTGATCTGGGTTCAAAATAGTGTGTACAGCCAATACATTCTTTTCATTACCCTTCCTGATGTCATATATATATTGGTAAATACGAACTTTAAACGCTTTCTTAGTCTTCCCTATGTAAAAATCTTTCACAGCCTTGGCATAGGGCGACGTATACACTGTGTGTACTGTTACAGTTCAACTTGAAATTTAGTTGAACTGTACCATACCTTGGAATAAAAACTTTTTCTGTTTCTAATACATTGGCACATTGGTTGCAGTGTTCACATTTTATCTTTCCATTCTTATAGTTCTTATTCCCCTCCATTTCTTTCGAACAGATCTTTGACACATGCATTTTTTTGTATATGACATATGGTCTGTCATCAACATTTTTAAGGACCTCTTTGTCACTTTTAAATATAAACCAGTTATTTTTTAAAATATCTTTTATATCATAAAACTGCAAATTGTACGTCAGAATAAAGTCCCTGTTCAACACGTTTGTGTTCCTTGGCCCCACATCAACGTCTTTGTTACTGCTATTGTCCCTTTCCTCTGAGCCTAACAGTGGAAAAAATGTCCTTTGACTCTGTTTTCTGTAACTTCACACAAAACTGGTTCATTGAAACTGTTCGGGTATCCCCACCTTAGTAATATGCCCCTTAACTTTTCCCCTTTCTTCAATGTACATTTCTAGGTCACTGACCATTCATGCTAACCACACACATTGGCCCTTAACCAAAGATCTTTTTTGAAAGTCAGGGTGCCCACTTTCAAAGTGTAGGAGAGTGTTAGAATATGTGGGCATGTAAATAGTGGTAGTAAACTTTTTCAGTGAATTGTCTTTGGTTATAAGGATGTCCAAAAAATTCATTTTATTACTGTGTTGTCCATAGTAAAGCTAAAAAAAAGAAGTGTTCCTATTTAGATATTCAAAAACTGGTTCAGCTCTAACTCATTTCCTCCCCAAAAAATAAGTGCGTCATCAAGAAATTTTCCATAAAACAAATCTTGTTTAAACCATTGACAAGTAAACACTTGACTCAGCCCCATTGAGCAAGTACAATATTTACAAATGGGGGGGGGGTGCATGCCACTCCCATCGCTACACCTGTAATTTGCTTAAAAAATCTGATTCTCAAGAATAATAGTTGTTGTAGAGCACTGTTTCCATAAGGGTCCTAAACATGAGAATTCTACTATGGCTAAAGTTGGTTTGTTTACATAGAATGTCATAGAACATACCAAGTCCTTCTTTGTGTGGTATAACGCTAAACAAATCTTTAACATCTGTAGTTGCCATAATCAACTTTTCTCTATATAAATCTTGTTTTATTTTCTTTAAGCAGTCCCAGGAATCCTTCAATATATGTTTATAGTCTGATAAAATTGTGTTCAAGTGAAAATCAATAAACTTGGCTAAAGTGGTTGTTTTTGTTGCCTTTGCATCTATAATAGGTCTCAAAGGTGGGTTGCTGGTGCTTTTGTTTATGTTGGGGATTCCAAATATGGTTGGAACTTCAGGATATGCCTGAATTAAGTAATTATATTCCTCCCTTGTTTGAAAATTTAATAATCATTTAGTGTGACCAACATTCTTATATGCTTTGTATATCTCATTTAACAACACTTCATAACCATCACAGCCAGCCCCCCACTTTTGTCTGGTTTCATAACCCTTATAGACCTGTTTGTTGTACTGTGCAAAAGCTTTGTCTCCTCGTCTGTTAAATTAAATATATTGGTCCTTTTTGTTTTTGATAACATTGACCTGATGTCATTACTACATAATTTTCAAATAGTTGAACTATAGAGTGGGGTGGGGGTTAAACACACTGCTTCTTTTGCAGCTCCGTGAGGGGTTACCTTGAAAATAACTTAGGTTTAATTTTCTTGTATACAATTTCAAATCAAGTAGGCATCTGTCAGTCTTGGCATTAGTTATAGGTACATAATTAATACCCTTTTCAAATAATGTTGCCCATTTATTAGTGACAGCCTGACTACTGTAATTGTATATACTAAAGTCTTTGTAGTCATTTTCAATGATAGTACAAGCATCATCATCTATATTTGTAATGCAAACAATATCTTTTGTATTGTCATGATTCAAAACATTTACTGATACATTGTCCCTCCCCTGCCCCCCCCCCCCCCCCCGAATACACAGTTCTCTGTCCATGATAATTGCCACCATTCCTGGTGTTCCAATCCCTTTTGGACACCTGTTGCCTCTGATTTCAGATCCGCTCAAACCTCTTGGCGGGCTTATCTAAAGGGACAGCCTCCTCTTCTTGTTCAGCACTCAAGTTGTGAGAATTTTCAAAATTGGGCACTTGCTCACCAGTTCCTATCCTATTTGCATATACAGTTCAGTCTTATTAGCTGTAAAAACTTTGGGAAGGTGGAAAAATAGTACCTGTTTTGTATTCATTTTTGTACCTTGCCAGTTTTTTGGTCTTTTTCTCTCACAGCATTAATTTGCCTATCCACGTTGACAAACACCGTTTGGTATTCGTTTTGCTTAGCACTGAAACACAAGTCACTCAAAATATGTTCATTTAATCCAGCAACTTTTTTTTTTTTTTTTACACTGACACAGCTTTCTTTCATAGTCCTTTACCAGTGCTTCCATTAATTCGCACCCGTGGAGGTTGAACATGAAAACTAGCTCCTGGTGTAACTCTGAGCCCTCAGTCAAACCATTGGGGAATTTCCAGCAACATAAACCCTTGGGTATTTGTTCCCTCACCAAACACTCCCTTAAATATGCGTTTTCCACTTGTAACTTTTTTAATTTGAACAGTTCAACCTCTAAAACTTTGTTGTTGATCAAGTGTGCCACATGTATGGCATGGTTCAGTACTGTTAAACGACAATTCATTTCCCTTATTCAACCAATCCATAAGGCATGTGACCCTTGTTTCACTCACCTGATTGGCTGAATCTTCATGGCAATTCCTTCCACTGTTTCCGAGTCTTGCTTCTGGATTAATGGATGTCTGGCTAGTTTTTCATACATCACTTCCTTTTATAGCCAGGCTAAGTCACATGTCATTAAAGCAAAATGCACCTAAAATTCATTGATGTTTTAGTTGTTGTTATAACAAATACAATTTGTAACCAGATTGGTCAAGTAGTAGGGGGGACCGAAGGAATTGTTTCTAGAATTTAAAGAATTTATGTGGCAACTTAGAGTGGATGCCACTAACCTGCCTAGATTAAATGATGTAGTTTCTCTCTGCAGCTATTTAAAACTAAAAGCTGAACTTTATTTTTAGGGGGAGAGCACACACACACGTATATTTTTTGGCAACACAGTAATATTTGCCTATTTTAAGTATATGTTTTTTGTGGAAATGTACTTTGGATTGCACTTTATTTTAATTTTGAGATGGGGGCTGATGGGCTATATGCAATATGTAAATAAAGAAGTACGGTTTTAATGCATTTTATAAGATGAAATTTAACTATGTATAACAACTAAAACATCAGTGAATTTTAGGTGCATTTTGCTTTAATGACATGTGACTTAGCCTGGCTATAAAAGGAAGTGATGTATGAAAAGCTCTTGTTTTAATCTGAAGAAGTCAAGTGTAACAGATGAAAGCGCTAATTAAACTTTGTATCCAGTTTCACTGGCCAATGTTCGTTTTCTTTACATTACTGGTTTTATCTGTGGTTGTCGGCTGAAATATTCTAGAGATCCTGAAGCAGAAAAGTGGGTGGTCTATCCAGCCTCCTCCTCATTCTGAGGAGTCTGTGTACTTGGAGACTTTCGGGGTGGGCCTATCGACATCCTGCGTGACCACCCCAGCCAGATGACCTTGTTGATTTGTTGTCCCACCGGGCTTGGAAGGAGCCAGATACCATCGAGCTTATCCCTAAGCACCCTGATAGGTTTCTGGTCCCACTAGCTGACAGGAAAATTGGAGTAAGGGTCCCGTAATTGATGCCATCATGGTGGCAGCAGCCAGTAAGAAAGAAATGGCAGAGGAGTCTGGCAATGTCCATCCTCCTAACAAGGGAGTCTAGAACACTGGACAGGTTAGGAAAGCACATTTATGCCTCAGCCACCTTTGCGCTACAGTCGTTAAACTATCTGGCTTACTTTACCTGGCTTCAGAGAGATCTGAGCAAGGAGCTTTCACATTCTCTGCCAGAGTTCTTGCCTGTGGAGGACTTCAAGAAACTTTCTCCCAAGCTGGCCACATTGTCTGTTAACAGTTCCTTGATTAGGCTAATCTCCTGTACGGTGGAGGGTTCCTTTTGATATGCTGGTTCAGGACTATCCCTAAGAAGACACGCCTGGATGAGATGATGTGATTCTGTGGAACAGTTTGTCATCATTTGTCAGTGCCCCTTTTGATGGCTCATCATTGTTTGGCCCATCTGTTAAAGATGCTCTTAACCTGCAGCAAAAAGGAGGCAGTCGAGGGTTGAGTTGTTTTGGACTCAGAAGCCTGAACACATCTGACACCAAATTCCTGCGTGCTAGACATAATATCCAGACACTACTACATTCCCATTTTCCTTCTCCTTCCAAACAACAGCAAGAGGCTCCCCACCGTGCTACCTCAAAAATTGCTGTAAAAAAAGTCATCCAAGAGGTCCCGACTGAACAGAGGATTTGAAACTTACTTCCACTTCTTTTTGGTACCAAAAAAGACGGGACCTAAGGTTCATTCTGGACCAAAGCACGTTAAATCTTTATGTAAGGTAGTCAGAGTTCCAAATGGTTATGGTTCAGTCCGTTCTGCCTGTATTGCACAAGGAAGGTTAGATGTGTTCAATAGATCTCAAAGATGTGTGTTATCACATCAAAATAGACACTCCAGGAGATCCCCCCCCCGGTGTTCACCAAATGTATGGCAGTCATAGCAGCTCACATAACACTCAAAGGATTCCTGGTGTTTCCATACTTAAACGATTGGCCCCCTAAGGTATCAACTTCTGCAAGCCAGAGATTATCTGAATCCAATATCGCACTACCTTGGCATCACCATAAATTTCAACAAGTCCAATCTGACTTTTGTGCAGAACATTGAGTTCATAGGAATGGAGTTGAACACTAGGAACCAAATAGCTTGTTTTCCCCTACACCATATAATGACACTAAGGAATCTGATTCAAGAGCTATTGATCCACCAGTCCCAGGCACATCTAATCTTACGTGCCCTGGGATTGATGTCAACAACTATCTATAGTTCCCCAGCAAGATTCTTTATGCAAATTCTTCAATGGACGTTAGCAGTACAGTGGTCTATACTCTACTTTCCCATCAAACTGACACCTGTTTGCAAACATATTCACTGGTGGATTCAATCAGACAATCTCATTCTGGGCAGAACCCCCACCCCCACCCCCGATAGCCACAGTGACCATGGATACTTACTAGTTGGATGTGGGGGGACATTACAAGGGAAGGATGGTCCAAGGCACATGGTCCCCCCTGGAGACCAGGATGCACATTAGTGTCCTCGAGATGAGAGCAGTTCTCCTAACATTGCAAGCCTTTCAGGACACTCCCGTCTATTGACTATTGTTCACATCGACTTGTCTGTCTGGTACATGAACAAGCAAGGAGGAACCTGTTCTTACCCATTATGCAGGTAGGCCATGAGGGTGTGGGAATGGGTAATCTATGTGGACTGCTTTCTGGTTGCAGCGCACATTCCGAGGAAAACCGAGCTGGCGGACAGACTTAGCAGATCGATCCTGATTCCACATGAGTGGTCCCTTAAGCAGTCAGTGGAGAACATGATCGTCAGGTGCTGGGGTCAGCCTTGATGCAACCTTTTTACTCTTCCCTCAACAAGTGCAGTAAGTTCTTGACTCTGACCCCCCCCCCCCCCCCCCAGGGGAGTCCCTGAGGGATGTCAGGCTTGTCCCCCTCTCCCTGTTATCCCGAAATTTCTGCAGAAGCCAGGCAGGTTGTAGAGTTCAATCATCCTCATTTCTCCCTTCAAGCCTTGGTTCCACTTCCTCTGTTCTCATCTAAGATGTCTTCCGTGGATACTGGAGCCGAGACAGGACCTTCTTTCACACCTATCAGGATTGCAGCATCCCAGTCTTCAGGCCGTCAAACTGACCACATGGCTTTTCCAGTTTCCATAGTAAGACAGTCCAGGCTTGCCTCCCCAGTCCATAACATCATTTTAGCCCCTCAAAGTATTCACCAAGAAGGTCCACAACAGTAAGTGGGGAAAGGTTTGTTGTATGGGCTGCGAGTTAAAATATTGATCCTTTCTCTGCACGTGTTTGACATTTTGCTTTTTCTCAGCACTCTGTTCAGAGAAGGTTCATAGGTAGGTACTAGGCTATTGGCCCTAGGGCTTATACAAGCCCAGCCAAAAAGGTACCCTGGCTGTTGCCTTCCAAGAAAATTATTTTCCTGTGCCACTGTCGAGCAGAGCCGCGGAAATGATCCCCGGGGTGAATTTCCTATTTCACATCCAATCATCAAGATATTTCTTGAAGAGTGCTAATGAGGAGCTTTGTTTGATATAGATAGGTAGTTTCTTCCAGAGTATGGGAGGTCTCTGGGACAGGAATGTATTCCTCCATGTTCTGTTTATTGTGGTGACAAGGTTTAGGTCCCTAGAGCGTGTAGCTCTGAGGGATTGGGATTTCTTAAAGTGGAGCATGTCAGCTCTGGGTTTGACATAGCTTTGTATGTTAGGCAGAGATCACCTCTGAGTAGGCATTATGCGACGGAGTAAAGCTGGAGTTTTTTGAGACGGTCTGCGTAGGGCACCTGTTTGAGACTGGTAATCCTCTTTGTGAGGTATTTCTGCGGCCTTTGCAGTTGTTGATGTCTTGTGAGGTACATACCAAAAGGGGTGTGTTGTACTCTATAATGGGCCTAATGAGTGATGAGTAGAGGGGAACAATGACCTCTTTTTTTCTGGATGAGAAACCTTTTGTGATGGTGTGCCACGTAGAAGGATTTCCTAACTACTGTGGCGATGTGATTATCAAAGGAAAGGCTACTGTCCGCCTGTGTCCCAAGGTCTCTTATCACACTTTTGGTGTTAAGTATACTACCGGCTGTGTTGTGGTTCATGGGTACAGAGTTTTTAACCAAAGGGGATGACAGTGCACTTTTTGGCATTGAGCTTGAGGCCATGGCTTTGACACCAGGCATCTGTCTCAGTGAGGTCCTTTTGTAGGATGTCCACATCGTTAGGAGTTTCGATTATGGCTCCTAGTTTGCAGTCATCTGCGAACTTCGTTAGCCAAAGACCTTCTGTGTTAGCCTGTACTTCAGAGAAGTAGATACCAAACAGGAGAGGACCCAGGACTGAACCCTGTGGTATTCCACTTGCCACTGGTCTGAAGTCGGATTTGGAGTCTGCTACTTTCACAGTGTGGGTTCTGTCAGTGAGTCAGTTGGCAACCCATCTTGTGACATAGGGATTTATACCTAGTTTAGTGAGTTTATCTGTAATTCCAGAGTGGGGGATGGTGTTGAAAGCCTTGGCAAGATCTAGATAGGCTGTGTGAACCACCTTACCCTCATCTACGGCTTTGTTGACCGCTTCAAAGAAGTCTGTCAGGTTTAGGAGACATGATCTGCCTTTTACAAACCCGGACTGGGTGGGGTCCAGAGTTTGGAGATTACCTATGTCTTTGTTTAATAAGTTCCAGGATGATACGTTCCATGGCCTTGCAGACCAGGCTTGTCAGGCTAATGGGGCGGTATTTACCGGGGTCCATGGTACCCCCCCCCCCCTTGTGGAGTGGGATAACCGTCACTGTGCTCCATTCAGTGGGCACAAAGCCTGAGGTGAGATTATGATTGAACATGGTACTTAGCTGGGTGCCAGTTCATTCTGTAGTTCGTGTAGAATGCAGCCTGGGATGTTGTTTGGTCCCATGGATGCTGTGTTCTTGACTTTGGGGAAAGTGTGTTTTTTACCTGTGCAGCCGTGATTACAGGAAATTTGCTTTCTTCCTTTATAGAGATGGGCTCTTTAGGGGGTGAGATGAGGAGCAAGGTTTTCTGCCATCAAAGTTCAACTAGCAGCAATTTCCAGTTTTCATGCGAGTGGCTAGTCTCGACCTTTGTCTACTTTTAGCTTATGCAAAGCTTTTATGAAGGGCATTTTCTTGCTAAGGAGCCCTTAGTGTTGTATTACAGGGTCTAACTCGAGGACCATTCGGGACAGCAGCTACTTGTGACTTGAAGTTTGTCATGGAAGACGATTTTTCTAGGAGCTATTAGTTCGGCAGAGAGAATTCCTGAATTGCAAGCCTCATCTTCCACGCCTCCATACATAATTTTTCACAAAGACCGGGTTTCTCTACAATACCAGTCCTTGTTTTATGCCTAAAGTTGCCACAGAGAATAGTATAAACCAATCCATTCAGTTGCCATTATTCTTTGCAAATTTTAGCCAACAGAGTAAAGTACACTGTTCACCTCCTAGATGTTCATAGGCAACTATGTTTTTATCTGCATAGAACAAAGCGCCATAGGAAATCAGAACAGTTGTTTATAGCTTTCTCTGCTAGCATGCTAGGTCGTATGGTATCTAAAATCGCCTTGGCTAAATGAATCACTGACCATATCACTTTCATTTATTCGCAGAGGGGCTTGGAAGGGTCTCGACCTCCAAGACTGCATTCAGGTAGATCTATGGCTGCTACGTCTGCATTTTTTTCCAGAATTCCCATTGATGATATTTGTGCGGCAGCCATATGATCAATCAAACCATTGTTACCCACCACAAGTTAGATAGTTTCTAGGAGCAGGGCTTTTTTTGGCTCATTTGTGCTCCGGTATATCCATCCATGAAAGCCTCCCAGGAGTCATGTAACTGGGGAGTCTGACCCTCTCGTGAGGGGGAATGAACAGGACATCATCAGATTAGAGAGTTGTCTTACCATAACTTGGCATCTGTGTTGTCCATCTTCATTTCTCCTCACTTTTCCCACCCAACTACCCCCCTGCCTTTTTCTTCTAGAGGAACCATGGAAGATGGCGGGACATTCGGGTCCTATGTCTGAGCCTCAGTTGGCATTACTTATTTCTGTCCTAATTTCCTGCTGGAATGATAGGTCAGCAAACTCGACCTGAGGTGCTTGGGTGGGTGTAGTGCATTATGGCATGAGGGAGGAGCTTGAGAGTTAGCTACAAGTCTGAAGTATGTGGCCCAGCCGGATCAGAGATTTGGATCAGAGACTCCATTATGAAGAGGAATGAAAATAGACAATACAGATGCCAAGTTATGGTAAGACATAACTTTTCTATTTTTGCTCAGGCCATCTCTCAAGGAACCCTACCTTTCCTTAACATTTGAAGATTCTTCTCTAGGCCTTAACTCAGTTTCCCTTACAGCCTGCAGCAAAGGCTGATTTAACACTTTTGTAATGGAAAACTATTTTCTAGTTATTACATGTACTAGAAGAGTTTCAGAGCTTCAGACTTTATCTTGCCCGGCCATGTTATGTAATTTTTCATAAAGACAGAGTTTCTCTTCGCACCAATCCATCTTTTCTTCCGAAAGAAGCTTCCATATTTGCCCTTAACCAGTCCATTAATTTACCAGTGTTCTTCCCAAAAGCCTACAATAAAGGGAAATATATACTTTGTTTATTGGATATACACAGAGAGCTGACATTTTATCTCCACTGAACTATAGCTTCCAGTGAACTGGACCAGTTGTTTATCTCAATTTCAAAAGCTAAGTTGGGACAATCCGTAGCTAAAGTTTGATTAGCATGATAAGTCACTGATTATATTTCTCATGTTTAACATAAGAGTTTGACTTTACCAAGACCACCATGAGCTGTTTCCACAAGGTCAGTCTCTGCTTCCTCTGACCTTTTATCTAGAACATCTATACAAAACATTTTTCTGCTGCTTGGTCCAATGCTCATACCATCATAACTTGTTACAAGTTGGATGTGCTTTCTAGGAAAAGAACAGCATTTGGTTTTGCCATACTTTGGAATATCCTTCCATGAGACCACCTTGGGTTGATACTAGCTGAGGACTGTCACAAAGGTTGAAGAACGAATGAAAAAGACATCAGACACAAGTTATGTACTCACCATAGTGATGCATATGTGTTACCCATTTTCATCTTTCTTCAACCTCCCTTCCCCTTTCTCTGGAGCATGATATCCATTTTGTCTCCTAGTATGACATGGCAGCAATTTTCCCTTTCGTCTTTCCCCTGTCTTAGATGCAGATACCATTCCTGTCATGTTTCTAGACATTTATAGAATTGTTTTCTTTCTGTATGTTGATAGTAAGGTGGCAAATACATTCTGAGGTACAGTGGATATAAAAAGTGTACACACCCCTGTTAAAATGCTAGGTATCTGAAGTAGTTAACTTCATTCATTCTGCACATATGGGTATATGGATCCGATTCGGATCCAAGCCGGCAAAACTTTTCAAGCATCAGCTCCAAGCTCCTCCTTTACCTATATTACATCACTTCCTCCTATCTAGCCCCAGATCTCGTTTGCCACTCTAAGAGTCAGCATCGTGGTCTCTGAGCTCTAAGCAAGGTGGTAAGGTTTTTTGGTCTTTTTGTGATAGTTGAGTTTGAATACCTTACCCTTTTTCTCCTCCCTTCACGTTGATAGTCGTGTTAGTTGCAAAAAAAAAAGTTATAAGTGTTTTTGTTTGTGATACTGGTTTCCCGCCTAGGCCCAATCCCTGTTTAAGTGTGTGTGTGAGTGGGCCGTTAAGACTTTTACTGTCTCTACTATGGCTGAACAGCCTAAGGTTCTTTTTAAGAAGTGCACAGAATGTGGTCACAGGCTCTCACCAGCCGATGGCCACACTCTGTGTGTTCTAGGTTTAGAGGTCGCCCATCTGTCTGCATCCTGCGACATTTGTTCAGGCTTTAACCCTAGGGCTTTGAAGGATCGCCAGGCTAAGTTTGTGGCTAAGGGTCTGCTACCAGCTTCTGCCCTAAAGTCTGCCTCGGTTTCCTCTTCAGCCAGTGACACTGTGCAGGCAGGGACTCAACCTCCCGCCAGACCTGCTTCATCGGAGTCGTCCCAGAGAGGTAGGGACAGAAGCGATAAGGAGAAGCGCCACAGGGAGAGGGACAGGCCCAGAAAAAGGTCACCGGACAAGGAGTCTTTCTCCAGCCCCTCTTCAAAGGCACCCAGGTCTCGTTCTCCTTGGCTCCGCTCTCCCCGTTTCTCATCGGAGCCGGGGCACTCCCCTCAGATCCGGCCCAGATGAGTCGGGTGCTTCCTGCAGGTCGACTCTGAGTGTCTCTGACCTGGATATGGACAGGCTAATGAGGTTCATCCAGAACCAAATTCAGATGAGGGTCTTACCAGGGCCCTCTCCCATTGGAGAGGGTCCTCCTCCTTCAACTATGTTCCACCCTATTGCTACTTCCCCGATCCGACCCGGCGCTTCGGGGTTCTCGGGTCCGAGACCTTTCGGAGCTGTTGGGTCGGCGCCAATGGGTCTCGTTTCCTCGACGCCGGCCATCACCTTGAGTTCCTCGAATCCGATCTCGGAGACTCTCGGAGCCGTGGGTAGGGAGTCTGACCCGAGGGTTGAGATCTCGCTCTTTCGGATCCCATCCTCGGTGCCCGGACTACCCCTACGTCAGCTCCGATCCCGGCTTCGGTGCCGGGGAGAGCCTCTTCCTTACGTTCTACGGAGGTGTGCTCTCCATCGGCATTCGGGGCAGTGGAGAGGGTTCTCTCCCAGGGGTTGAGACCATAGCTCACCTACTCGGATCCTACCCAGACCCTTCTGATTTTGGATTCTGCTCCCATTACCCTGTCTCAGGGACAGCTCATGCCAAAGCAACCCCAGGTTGTTCCCCTCAGGGAACCCCCGGAGGCTTACGTATCCTCTCCAGAGAGTTCCACTGGAGAGGAACCTCGTAAGCGCAAGTGTAAGTGGAGGCACTTGGACTCCCCTGAGTCCATTACCACTGATACGGACTTGGATGAAGGAGAGGGTTCCCCCAGATCACCTACCGAGGACGTCTCGTTCGGAGACATTATGGAGATCCTCCGCCAAAGAGGAGGTTGGTCAGTCCCCAAACCCTCTGTGGATGAGTCCATATTCCTGGAGGCCTTTGGCGCGGGCCCATCTACTTCCTGGGTCTCTCCTCCAGCGGACCCTTTGGTGGACCTCATCACCACTAGGGCATGGAAGGATCCTGACACCTTAGAGCCTATACCCAAAAGGCCAGGCATAATTCTTTCCCCGCAGTCACAGGCACGCATGGTCCAAAGGAGCTCCGGTAGATGCTTTGGTGGTTGCAGCTGCCACAAAGAAGGAACTGGCACAGGAGAGTTCCTTGGTTCATCCACCAAAGAGTCAAGGCCGATGGATCATTTGGGGTAGCACATGTACTCGTCAGCGACATTTTCTATTCATGCACTGAATTACTTGGCACATGTTATTTGACTGCAGCAGGACCTTATATGGGAACTAACTGAGTCGCCCCGGAGTCTCTGTCGCAACAGGACAAGCAGTCTTTCACTGCGAAGATGACTACACTGAAATCAGTGACAAATACCTCTATGCGTCTCCTCTCTCATGCTACGGAGGGAGCCGCTAGAGCTGCTGGTACAGGCATTGCCTTGAGGCGTCACGCCTGGATCAGGCTGTGTCAATTTGCTGACCCCTTTAAGGCGTCTTTCATCAACGCCCCTTTCAATGGATCATCCCTCTTTGGGAAGACTTACCGTGACACACTAGCCCATAGTGAGAAGGATGGAAAGACTTTGTCAGCCATCGTAATCCGCTTCTCTAACCCCCAGAGTTCATATTCCAGGAACCAAAAGGGGCAAAAGAAGATAGGGTTCCTGAAATCACAGTCCTTTTGTGACACTCGGGAATATTCATCCCCCCAGAGGCAGAGGGGGACAAGACCGACGCCGTCCCAGAGGCAGAGGGGGGTCCCAGAAACTTCGGGGTCTAGGGAACCTTTTCCAGCAGACCCCGCACAGCAGCCCTGAGGGGTTGCCCGGCTGCTCTACTCTGGAGGCAGTCGGGGGAAGATTTTCCTTACATTCAGCGGCATGGGAGTCCATTGCTGCAGACTGCTGGGTGTTAAACATCATATCCAGAGGATATTCTATCCCCTTCATTTCATGTCCCATAACTCCAGCACGCCTTCCAGATGTTCCACCCACTCACAGGGAGGCTGCAGCCTTAGAGGTTTCGAAGCTGCTACAAAAACGAGCCATCGAGCCGGTCCCCCCAGATCAATCCGGGTCAGGCATCTACTCCAGGTTCTTTTTAGTCAAACAACTCCCAAAAATGACAGCGTAGATCGTCTGGACTCGAGCCGTGAATCAGTTACAAAGAGACTGTTTCCTTTTCTCACGCAACTTTATTGAACCACAGTAAGCACCACAAAGCACATCTGATACGAATGGTTAAGCGCTTTCATCTGCATTCCCAGATTTCATCAGAACCATTTATCCAAGCATGTCACTTCCTTTTTAAACCCAATTTTGGCGCCAAACAAATAATTAAAAACAAACTTTTCACCATTTGCCTTAATTATATTTAAAACAGCACAAATATAAAAACTGTCCTATAAGCATTAAATGTACTGGTATTAAAATACATATTTACAGTGCATAATACATTTGATTTACATGGGTCTCATTAACTATCTACCCAATTCAGAAGTTGATGTTAGTAAATTACTGAATAAAAATATTTATATAATAATATGTATAATAAATAAATATAATAAATATAATATATAATGTAATATATACAATATAAATATATAATGAAAATAAATCACGGTTATAATAAAAATGTATAAAATTATGCATTAATGTACTAAGCTGATGGATTTCCTTTAATCTAACGCTAAAAAGGGCTTTATACTTATAAAATCATTTATACCTGGGGGGGGTTGTTGCATCTAGGCATATCTGCCACTTACTTTCTAACCAGGCCAAGTACGTTTTCCAATTTCCTCCCCTGTCACTAACCTCTACCTGATCAATAATAGCAAAATTGAAAATATGTTCACTTCCCTTTTCTATGATATGTCTACTTAATGCATTCTTAGTATCACCCTTCCTAATGCTGTACAGATGCTCATATATACGGGTTTTAAATTTCCTCTCTGTCTTTCCTATATAATACACATCACATTTCCCACACACCGCTATGTAGACAATACGCTGGGTATTACAATTACCCTTCTTGGCAAATACCACAGATTTAACAATGTTCTTAAGTCTCATCCTACATTTTGTGTAAATGTATTTACATTGACTACATGCACCACAACACGTAGTACCCTTCCTGCTGTTTCCTAAATAAGCCTTTTTCTTAGTCTCTATCATTCTTTTTAGAAACATTATATACATACATATATACATACATATATACATTTTTATTATAACCGTGATTTATTTTCATTATATATTTATATTGTATATATTACATTATATATTATATTTATTATATTTATTTATTATACATATTATTATATAAATATTTTTATTCAGTAATTTACTAACATCAACTTCTGAATTGGGTAGATAGTTAATGAGACCCATGTAAATCAAATGTATTATGCACTGTAAATATGTATTTTAATACCAGTACATTTAATGCTTATAGGACAGTTTATATATTTGTGTTTTAAATATAATTAAGGCAAATGGTGAAAAGTTTGTTTTTAATTATTTGTTTGGCGCCAAAATTGGGTTTAAAAAGGAAGTGACATGCTTGGATAAATGGTTCTGATGAAATCTGGGAATGCAGATGAAAGCGCTTAACCATTCGTATCAGATGTGCTTTGTGGTGCTTACTGTGGTTCAATAAAGTTGCGTGAGAAAAGGAAACAGTCTCTTTGTAACTGATTCATGGCTCGAGTCCAGACGATCTACGCTGTCATTTTTGGGAGTTGTTTGTCTTATTTGCTCTACTTTTGGTTACAGGTTCTTTTTAGTGCCAAAGAAGATGGGGGACCTCAGGCCCATTCTGGATCTGTCTTTCCTCAGCCTGTTGATAGAGAAACAAAAATTCCGGATGGTCACTCTACAGTCCATTCTACCGTTTCTGAGAGAATGCGACTGGATGTGCTCGTTAGACCTCCAGGAGGTTTCTACGCTTCCGGCTAGGGGCCAGTCACTTTCAATTCAGAGCCCTACCTTTTGGTCTCACCACAGCCCCCAGGGTGTTCACCAAGGTTATGGCGGTCGTAGCGGCTCACCTGAGACTTCAGGGCATTCAGGTATTCCCCTACGTAGATGACTAGCTCTTCGCTGCATCCACCAAACGTCTCTTGTGTCAGGCCCTACACTACTTCCTCTGTCTCGCTCGCAAGTTAGGCATCACGATCAATATCAACAAGTCCCACCTGGATCCGGTTCAGATCTTAGACTTCATCGGGGCACAGTTGGATTTGATTCAGTCAAAGATTTTTCTCACCCCAGAAAGGTTAGAAAATCGCAGACTCCATGTATCGGCTATCTTGGATCACTCGGTAATCTCAGCAGTCGATGTTCTCAGGGCCCTGGGTTCGATGGCAGCCACAGTCTCTATCCTCCCTCTTGCACGTCTTCACATGAGAGTCCTTCAGTGGAATCTAGCAGTTCAATGGTCCTGGCTAGACCTTCCGATGAATTTCCACATCTGCATCAATCGGACATGCAGAATGTCACTCCAGTGGTGGCTTCAATCACCGGACATTTTCATGGGGCACAGCTTTCTAGCCCCGCCGGCTCAGGCCACGGTGACCACGGACGCTTCCCAGCTTGGGGGGGGGGGGCACTTCCTGGGAAGAACAGTCCAGGGCACGTGGTCCCCTCCAGAGACCAAGCTACACATCATTGTCCTGGAGATGAGGGCAGTGCTTTTAGCGTTGAGAGCCTTCCACCCTGTCCTACCTCCAGGGACGGTAGCCATTCAATAAGACAATATGTCTGTAGTCTGGCATATAAACAAACAGGGAGGGACCCGATCCTACCCCCTTTGTCGTGAGGCCATGAGGGTTTGAGAGTGGGCCATATCCACCAGCCGGTTTCTTATAGCCACTCACATTCCGGTATGCTCCAACATTCTAGCGGACAGACTCAGCAGGGCAATCCTTCTGCCTTACGAGTGGTCTCTGAAACACAGTGGCGGAGAAGATCTTCCGTGTTTGGGGTCAACCTTGCTGCGATCTCTTAGCATCTCCTTCCAACGCGAAGTGCAGCAACTTCTTTGCTCTGATCCCCCCTCCCGGGAGATGTCCCCAGGGACGCTCTAGTCCATGTTTGGCCTCCCGGGCTACTGTATGCTTATTCCGAATTCCTTCAAAGAGCTTGCTGGCTGCAGTGCAAAGTCATTCTCATAGCTCCCTTCTGGTTGCATCAAGTGTGGTTTCCCTTCCTATGGTCTCACCTGCTCGCTCCTCCATGGACTCTAGATCCATGCCCGGATCTGATTTCTCACCCGTCAGGCTTGCCCCTGCCCAACCTGGATAGTCTCAAGCTGACAGCGTGGTTGCTCCAGTTCCCATGATCATCAGGACTCCCGGACTTTCGTCCCCTGTTAAGAATATTCTGGTAGCTTCTCTTAAAGCCTCCACTAGGAAACTCTACAATAGCAAGTGGAGACGTTTTTGCGTTTGTGCCTCTCAGCGCAATCTGAACCCGACAGCCCCAGTTCCGGTCATACTGAATTTTCTGGCCGATCTTTTTCAATCAGGCGCAAGTGCTTCTACCATCAAGGTTCAGCTTGCTGCCATCTCTAATTTTCATGTGGATGAAAATAAGGTTGCTCTGGCTTCTGCCAAACTGTGTAAAGATTTCCTGAAGGGCACCTTTTTATTGCGACCACCAGTTAAAGAAACGGTGCCCCCCCTGGGATCTGACTTTAGTCCTTCAGGCTTTGACCTCTCCCCCCTTCGAGCCAGCCGGTTCAGTTCAGATTAAGTTTTTTTCGTGGAAGACAGCCTTCTTGGTCGCCATCACGTCAGCCAAGAGAATTTCAGAGTTGCAGGCCTTATCCTCCTTGCCCCCTATTTGGTTTTCCACAAAGATAGGGTTTCACTGCGTACTAACCCTTCCTTTCTTCCCAAGGTGTCCTCAGCAGCCAATATTAATCAGTCTATAAATTTGCCAGTCTTCTTCCCAAATTTCCAAAATAGAGGTGAACGTAAGCTTCATTTATTGGATGTCCATAGACAGCTTAGTTTTTACCTCCATAGGACTAAACCCTTCCAGAAGTCGGATCAATTGTTTGTTTCTTTTTCAAAACCATTTTTGGGCAAGGCAGTTTCAGAAGTGTCCTTAGCAAGGTGGACCACTCTTTGTATTGCACAAGTTTATAAGGACAAAGGTTTTTCTCCTCCTGGTGTATTGAAGGCTCATTCCACTAGAGCAATGGCCACTTCTGCAGCTTTCTGTTCAAGAGTTCCCTTAGACGATGTCTGTGCGGCAGCGACTTGGGCCAGTTCGCACACATTCATCTCTCATTATAAATTGGATCTTATTTCTAGAGGGAGAGCATCCTTTGGCTCTGCGGTGGTCAGAAATATCCTTCCATAAGGGCCTCCCAGGAATACTAGTAGCTGGTTACTCTGTCCCATATGTGCAGAATGAATTAAGTCAACTACTTCAGATAAAGAAGTTAAGTTCTTACCATAACGTTCTGAGTAGTAGACTTCATTCTTCTGCACCTTCCCTCCCTCCATCCCCCCTCACTCTTCAGGTTTTTCCTGTGTAGGATTGTGGTTATGTTGCTACTTAGTGTCAGCAAACTTTATCTGGGGCTAGATTGGAGGAAGTGATGTAATATAGGTAAGGGAGGAGCTTGGAGCTCAGGGCTGATGCTTGAAAAGTTTTGCCGACTCTGATCCAAATCAGATCCGTATACCCATATGTGCAGAAGAATGAAGTCTACTACTCAGATGGAACGTTATGGTAAGAACATAACTACTTTTTTTGTGATATAAAAAAATGAGACCGCAGTAAATCATTTCAAAACTTTTCCCACCTTTAATGTGACCTATGACCTATACAATTCGATTGAAAAACAAATCTGTTAGGGGAAAAAAATATAAAAAATAAAAATGTACAATAAGCTAGTTGCATTTGTGTACACCCTTAAACTAATACTTTGATGCATATTTTGATTTAATTACGACATTTTTCTTCAAAGGATTGTTGTTACTGCTTTTGTGGTTTAACTACTGTTGGCCGTCATTTCTCGTTGGGCCTTTTTTTCCCCTCTTATCCCAGCTTTAAATTTAGTTTAAATGGCCCATTTTATTTAAAGGGCTTTCTTTATTTTATTGCTTTTTTCTGGCTAGTTAGTTTAAATTAGAGAACTGCCTGAGCCCATTTAAGTTAGAGGGCATCCCCCTCCCCTTTCTCACACTTTGTAGCGCAGCCCGTTTAAGTTAGAGGGCTGTGCCCTCCTTTCATTTTATTTATTTATTTATTTATTTTTAGTTCGTTGTTACTATTGTTGAGTTTTAAAAATATATATATACTCCTTTAGTGTGGTTGTTAGCTGTTTTTCTTTCTTGTGGTTCAGTGTTAGCAGTGTCATCTAAGGATTCTAAACCCTCTGGGTTTAAAAAGTGTGAAAAATGTGGACAAAAAATGCCCATTACTGATAGGCATATCGTTTGTATATTGTTTAGGAGCTGTCCACCTCCGATTCATGCGCCATTTGTCATTCTTTTAGTCACAGTGCTTTGTTAGAAAGGAAAAATAAGTTGATTTTAAGAGGCGTATTGAAAACCCCCTTCTCCGAGGCAATCCAGGAAGCTCCGGGTTCTTCCAAGTCTGGTCATTTTTCGTTTGCTTAATTGGACAAGTCTACCAGTAGGTTATTTCCTTCAAGCATTCCTTCGGTGCTGTCCAAAAAAGCGCCTAAACTTTCCTGTCCGGACCCGAAGGCCATCAGTTCAGAAGAGAGGCCTTCCACTTTGGCTCCATCAGTATTGCTGACAGCAGAGTTTCAGCTATGGATCCAGTCCACTGAATTGGAATCAGTATCTCCAATTCTCAGGTCACCATTGTTTCATCCTTCCAAATCTCTGGCCCCCTCCACTCGATCTTACAGGAGCCTGTCCAACAACAACATAGTCCGTGTGGTGCAGAGGCTAAAGACACTGGCGCTCGCCAGACTGTTGGATCCAACCCCGTCAGCTTTGGATCCAAACAAATTCTCCCCTTCTGTACCAATTTCTCCTCCAATCCGACTTCGGACCGCAGAGCCAGAATGTCCGGAGCTGATTTTGGTGGAATCGTCCGAACCAAGACCCATCACTGGATCTTCAATTCTGAACATTGCTCCAACGTCCTTACTTCCATCGGAACTCTAGGAGTCTAGAGACAGACGCTCTCCATTCGGGTCCGGGGAGGGGAGTTGGATCTGACATTCGTTGGATCTGAACTTGCCTCTCAGGGCATCGGCTCTGGTGAGCACTGCTCCTACCTTAGCCTCGGAGCCATCCCCCTTGGTTCTGGGAATTCCTTGTGGTTCTTTGGAGCCAGGAGTTTCCTCGAATCAGGGGCTGGAGGCTTTCAAGATGATGTGGAGAGTACTGTCTCCACAGACGGGTCCACACTCGGGTCTAGACACGCTTTCCCCCAAAGGCACCGGTGTCTGTCTCTATACCACAGCATCCACAGGGACACAGATCCTAGGCCCTCAGGATGCCCTATTGGGTGACTCCCTCTCTTCCAAATCTTCTCCAGAATACCCCTCTGAAGAGGTCCCTTGGAAGAGATTATGTAAGGGGAAGCATTTAGACTCCCCAGAGGAGTCCATCACATCTGATACAGACCTCGATTCTGAAGGGTCCCCATGATCGCCTTCTGAGGAGGTCTCTTTCGCAGACATCTTTAGAAATACTAAAACAGAGAGGCGATTGGAAGTCCATTAACCCTTCAGAAAAGGAGTCTGTATCCCTGAAAGCCTTTGAATCTCGCCTTTCCTCCACTTGAGTGTAGTCTCCTTTCAACGAACGAATGAATCTAGTTTCTCATAAGGCATGGGAGTCTCCAGATTCAGTGGAACCTGTGCATTGGAGGCCAAATAAGTTCATCACCCTACCAGCAGACAGAAATTTCCTAACCAAAGGGGGGGGGGGGGGTCCCAGTAGATGCGGTGGCGGCCGCTACTAAGAAGGAACTCAGATGTCCTCTTCTGTCCATCCACCGAACAAGGTGTCTCATACAATGGACAGATATGGAAAGCGCATTTTTTTCTTCAGCGACTTTTGCGCTTAGATCGCTAAATTACCTGACTCACTTTGCTAGACTTCAGAGGGATCTCCTGAAGGAGCTAGGAGATGCCCTCCAATGTTCAGTAGCTGAGGGGATGTCAGAGGTTTCCTCTGAGCTCTCCACCTTAACTAATGGTCAACTTCTCCATGAGACTCTCTTCTTATGCAGCGGAAGGAGCGAGCAGAGCAGCAGGTTCAGGAATTTCCCTAAGGAGACATTCCTGGATGCGCTTGTGCGAGTTTACGGAGCCCTTTAAATCTTCCTTTGTGAAAGCCCTGTTTCATGGCTCGTCTTTGTTCGGGCCAAAAGTCAGACACACTAGCCAGGTGTGAACAAGGAGGAAAGACTCTCTGCCGTAGGAGTCCATTTTTCCCTACTACCACCAGACCTTATCCCAAAGGTCAAAATGGAGGCAAAATATGATTTTGAAAATCCAACAGAGCTTTCCAGCACACACGTGGTGATTCTTCCCCAGGGGCAGAGGGGGAATTGGTAATGGAAGACGCTGTCCATGAGGTACAGGGGGTCCTCAAAATCAGACAACAGGAAATCATTCCTTGGTAAGCCCTTACAGCGCTAATGAGGGGATTGCCCATCTGTTCATGTCTGGAGGCAGTCAGGGGGGCTGCTTATCTTTGTACCTAGAAGCCTGGCTAACAATAAAGGACAGTGGGTACAAAGCATCATATCCAGAGGTTACTCCATACCCTTTTTCTTCTCCATTCCAAACGTAAAAACATCCTGGACGTTCCACCCAGTCAAAGGGAACAAGTAATTCTAGAAATACAAATATTGCTAGACAAGAGTCATCCAAATAGTCCCTCAGACCAAATAGGATCCGGAACTTACTCAAGATTTTTTTTTTTTTTTTAGTTCCAAAGAAAACAGAGGACTGGAGACCCATTTTGGATCTTAGCAAGTTAAACAAATCCAGTAAGAAATTCCAAGTTCCAGATGGTAACACCATAGACAGTACTCTCTTTTCTGGGACAAGACGATTGGATGTCCTCTATAGACCTCCAGGATGCGTACTACCACATAAAAATGGGCAGGCGATCCAGGAGATATCTGCGCTTTCAGCTGGGCACCAGTGAGCCCTTTGGCCTCACTTCAGCCCCCAGAGTGTTCAAGTGTGTGACAGTAGTCATGGCTCACTTGAGACTCCTAGGATTTCAAGTGTTTCTATACCTAGAGAACTGGCTTCTAACCGCCGCCACCGAGCTTCTACTACAAAAAGCGAGACACACCACCTTGCGTCTGCTCTCACCTAGGGATCACAATAAACTACGAAATGCTGCAATCTCAGCGTACCATTTTTATAGGAGCAGAATTAGATAAAACCAGGAAGATGGCCAGACTTCCCCCGGAAAGGGGTTCAGGTGCTGCAACGTCAGGTCCTATACCTTCTTTCCAAGAAAAAAGTACAAGCAAGGACAGTTCTGAAAGTCTTGGGAACCATGGCAGCAGCAATAACCCTGATCCCATTAGCACATCTGCAGATGAGAATTCCCCAGTGGCTACTGGTCAGTGTTCCATGCAAGAACTACCCACGTCCTACTAAACGGAATCTTGCAAGAAAGGCCTTCATTGGTGGCTTTACTCCACTCGTGTTACATTAGGTCAACCCTTTGTACTTCCCCAGCCATTAGCCACAGTGACCACACAGATGTTTCTCAGATGGGGAGGAACATTACCTGGGAAAGAGAGTCCAAGGCACTTGGCAGGATCATGTGGTCCATTTGCACATCAGTGTCCTAGAGATGAGAGCAGTGCTTTTTGTGTTGCAAGCATTCCAGGACTCTCTTCCGCTGGGAACTATTGCAGTACAGACAGCATGTCAGTTTTGTGGTACATAAGCAAGGAGGAACCAGATCTTACCCCCTTTGTCTGGAGGCCCTGAAAGTATGGCAGTGGGCGACCTCCTCCCAATGCTTTCTGGTAGCAATGCACATCCCGGGGAAATCCAGCGTGATAGCAGACAAACTCAGAATGATTGTAATGCCTCATGAGTGGTCCCTAAAACAGGAAGTGGCGGAAAAGATTTTCCGCAAATGGAGCCAGCCTTACTGCAATCCTTTTGCCACATCCATGAATGCCAAATGCAGCAACTATTTTGCCCTGATTTTCCCCTTCAGGAGTCAAGGGATGCACTTGTACACAGTTGGCCTTTGGGTCTCCTCTATGCTTTCCTTCCTTTTCTGTTGATACCCAAAGTTCTACAGAAACCCAATTACTTGGGAAGGGACTTGATACTCATCGAGCCATACTGGCCTTGTCAGAGCTGGATGTTCATCGTGTTACCCTGCTGCAGTCATTACACTTGGGTTATCCTGCCGTCAGGTGGTCCTGCAGTCGGCCGGAATTCCAAAGTCTTGGTCCGGCGTCAGTTGCTGTCGCTTCTTCCCTGACGTCAGTGCGCCAGGGGTATATATAATGCATCCGACACCATTTTCTTCAGTCTTTCTTGCCGCGCGGTGCCCAAAGCAGAAGCAGTTCGCAAATGCCAGTCGGCCGACTCCTGAGATTTTTGAAGTCGAATTTCAGATCCGAAGTCTTCAATAAAGCTAAGTACCCCTTGGGGAAATTTTTCTTGCCTCAGACCGATGTCAGAAAAAAGTTAACAATTTTATTTCTTGTAGGAAGCAAATACCTCATAAGGATTTTCATTCTTACTGCATACCTTGCCTAGACCCAGACCATGGCGTCACTGGTTGTTGTTTTTGTGCTAGATTTAATAAGCGTACTATAAAAAGACGCTTTGATTTCGCACGACACTACTTCGGTAGAAAATTCAACTACACTATGCTGTCGGAGCAACCGACTACCGGCGTGCACAAAAAACGCAAGGATAAGGACAGGCAGCCTAGACCCAAGCCAGACTCCGAGGCCTTGGCTGGTCCGGTCTCCGGTTCACCAGTCTTCAGTGAGGATCTGACGCAGCCCCTGACTACTGCAGATCTGGAACCCGAGACCGCTTCGGAACCTTTGGCGGAAAGTACTAGGCTGACGCAGCCATTTTGTTTAGCCCCTACCGACGCCACTGCTGAAAAAGATGTCGCTCCTGCAAAAACACCTTCAGTTTCTGAAGGCGTCTTCAGACCGACCACGCTCACCATAAAAGCGTATCCTAAAACTAAGACTCCTATTAAACCTAAAAAGACTGCACTTCCGTCCCCTGTTCAAGGCCCCATGCCTAAGAAACAGATGCTCAAAATGGCTGAAGATTTGATCTCTAATCAGGGGTTCCCAACCCCCTCCCGACAAAAGGTCTAGACAAGAGGAAGATTATGCCTCCTCTGAACAAGTGTCTATTTCCTCAGGCTCTTCTGAGGACCAAGATTATTCCTTCTCCCCTTATGAAGATTCTGATGCTGAGGATGCTATTCCCTCAGCTTCTCCTCCTGAAAACTACTCCTTTGGGGAAACTTTACACACTATGAGGGAACATTTTCACTGGGAAGGTCAGGACTACTCTGACTCAAAGAAAAGGCTCAGAGAGTTTCTTTTACTCCCCCAGCACAGACCACTTGCCATCCCCCCCAGTTTTAGACATTGTGGATGATGTTTACTTAGAATCCAGTTTGAACCCAGATTCTCTGCCTCCTGTTCCGGCCAAACCTGACAGATACTATAGAGTGCCTGATTCCCACAAATTTCTTTATAAAAGTCCTGTTGCTGATCCAAAGACCATCTCCCAGGGTCCCAAAGGGGCTAAGGCTTCTATGGCAAAAAATCCTGTACCCTCTGAAAGGGACTCCAGAGCACTAGACAGGTGGGGGAAAAGGGTTTACACTTCAGCCACTCTAGCTATGAGGGCACTTAACTGCCAGTTTCACATGCTAAAATATCAGCAATTTCTAATATCTCAGTTAAAACAAAAAATGAGCACACTACCTCAACAGTCTGAACTGAAAGAAATGCAGGATCTGTTGCATGCAACTGAACAGGTGGGCAAGCATACTTTACAATGTGGGTTTGATTCTTTGGAGGCTTCCTGCAGTGCAGCTGTCACTGGGTCTGTTATACGTAGGCATGCTTGGTTAAAGGAACAAACTCTGCCTGATCATGTTAAAGCAAAGCTTCTAGATGCTCCCTTACAGCAGGATGTTCTTTTTGGAGTTAAAGCAGAAGTAGTCTTAAAGAAAATGGAGGATAAGGCAAAATCTATGCAGACAGTCAAAGATTTCCTACAGGTACAACCCCCTCGCTTCAGCAGAAATTGGCCAAAAAAAAATTGGTCCTTTCCAGCTACTGACAGGCCACAGAGGGGTAAATACAGACGTCCAAGAGGCAGAGGACAACCACAAGCCCAGGACACAAACCTCGACAATGGGGCACTGCAGCACAGAAGGGAGGAGAAGACAGGTCCCAAACTACCAGAAGGCAAACTCAGTGACTTGCACCTCATCTGGCCAAGCAACACTCCCTTGGCAGCCCCCTTGGGAGGAAAACTCGCACTTTTTTCAGACAACTGGCACATTGTCACAAAGGACAAATGGGTCCTAGACATAATTTCACGAGGATACAGATTCCATTTTCACACCTTGCCAATGAAGAGGAATGCCAAACCTGCCTCAAAATCAATGAGCAGAGGTACAAAGACAAATTACAGCTCTCATGGACATGAGAGCCATTCATCTGGTACCTACTCGAGAGCAAAGCCAAGGATTTTACTCGAGAGACTTTCTAGTTCCCAGAAAAAACAATGCCTGGAGACCAGTTCTGGACCTTTCAATTCTAAACACCTTCTTACAAGTACCCAAATTCAAGATGCTAACACTACAGCAGCTTCTTCCCATGTTGGGCAAGAAAGCATGGCTAGTAACGTTGGACCTCAAGGAGGCATACCTGCATGCCCCTATCAGACAAAGTTGCAGAAGATACCTCCGTTTCATTGCAGGTTCAACCCATTACCAATTCTCTGCACTGCCCTTTGGCTTATCTACTGCGCCCAGGGTCTTCACAAAATGCCTGGCACCAGTAATTGCATACTGCAGACAGAGGAATTCAAATATACCCATACCTGGACGACTGCCTCATCCAAGCAGAAAGCAAGGACATCCTCTTACAACATCTGGCTTTTGTAAAACATCTTCTAAGTTGCCTGGGGTACACAGTAAACGAAAAGAAATCAAAACTAGTACCCTCACAAAATATGACATTCCTGGGTGCCAGCTTGAATACAACAGCCCAGAAGGCTTATCTGACGCCAGACAAACAACTACAACTGACTCAATATTTCAAAGCAATGACAACAAAGACCCAACTACCTGCAAGAAAAATTCTGCAGGCCTTGGGCTTCATGGCATCTTGCATACTACTAATACCATTTGCAAAGCTGCATATGAGGAAATTACAGTGGTACCTAAAAAGCATATGGTCTCAACACAGCCACAGCTTGGACACAATGATATCTCTCATTCCCTGCCTACAACAGGAGTTTCTATGGTGGTCACTGGCATGTCACCTCAACAAGGGTCAGCCTTTCACCTTGCCCCCAGCCAGGCAAACTATGACAACAGATGCATCGGACTACGCCTGGGGCACACATGGCAGGACAGTGCTCAAGTATGGACTGCAGATCAAAGGAATCTGCACATCAATCAAAAAGAGATGCTAGCTGTACAGAATGCTCTGACAGCCTTCAAAAATCTATTACATCCAGGACAACTTACAATAAGGACGGACAACACCACAGTAATGTGGTACATAAACAAGGGGGTACACACTCCTACCCTCTGTGCAGGCAAGCAATGACCTTGTGGAACACAGCTCTGGCTTACCAAGTTCAGTTACAAGCTCAATTCCTGCCAGGAAAAAAGAACACATTGGCAGATGACCTCAGCAGAAACATCATGGATCCCCACGAGTGGAAACTGGATCCACAAGTATTTGCAATGATAACTCAAAAATGGGGCCTTCCAGACATAGACCTGTTTGCCAGTCCTCAAAACTACCAACTAACAAAATTTTGTACAAGGACACTTCACCATCAAGCTTGGAAAGTGGACGCACTCTCATTCAGTTGGAAAAACCTGTCAGTATATGACTTCCCTCCATTGCCTCTCCTCACAGAGGTGCTTCTGAAAGTCAGAAAGGAGAGACCACGACTGATACTCATAGCCACAGACTGGCCACGCCAGTACTGGTATCCACTATTGAGGAATATGGCCCAGGGCCCACCTTGGATTTTACCACAAATTGCCCATTTGCTCACACAGCAGAACAATCAGATTCTTCACAGCCAGCTAAAAACCTTAAATCTGGCTGCATGGCAAATCACCTAAACATCCAGCCAGCTCCTCTTTCCCAAGCAGTTATGGATGTTATTCTGGAAGCTAGGAGGCCCAGCACCAGGAAGGCCTATTCGGACAAATGGAAAAGGTTTTGTGCCTGGAACCAAGCTAAAGGCCAAAACACACTTCAGCCTCTCATGCCTCAGATTCTACAGTATTTAACTGAGATGTTGCACAAAGGACTTTTTTTCCTCCATTAAAATCCATGCATCAGCTATTTCAGCCCACTACAACACGGAACCACCCTTATTTTCGCATCCACTTCTAAGGCAGTTCCTCAGAGGGGCAAAAAAAACATTAGGACGCCCAGGAGATCACCTACACCAACATGGGGCCTAAATTTTGTTCTGGAAAAACTTGTGATGTTATGTGATCCTATCTCGCCTACATTCTGTACTGATGGGTTCAGAGCCGATCCTCGGCTCCGACTCGGCACGCTATGCAATAGAGCGAAGTCTCTAATTGGCCGAGCTATTCTATATCCCAGGATGCACCACCACTAATTCCCCAGATCTCGTTTGCCGCTTACAAAGCAAGGACGTGGTCTCGAGCTTGGCTGAGCTAAGTGCTTTCTTTATTAGGTTTTTCCTGTCAGGAATTTCTTAAACTTAACCAAAAAGCTGTTTTAACGGCTATCGTTGTGTATAAGTGAGCTTTTTGAACTTTTTTGTGGTAAAATATTGTTTGTTCAGGGAAAGGTTTCTGTTTTAAGTTAGAGGGGCCTTCCCCTCGTGCGTGAGTAGCCTTTTTTGTGTAGTGTTTGTGAGGTGATCAAGTTCCCGTTTTTAGTTAGAGGGTTCTTGGCCCTCATGTTGTGTGACCAATACCCTTTGGTTAGCTAATTTTTTACTGTTAAAGTGTTGTTCTGATTATTGTGTTTTTTCTAACTGTTTGGCATTATGTCAAAAGAACACAGACCCTCTGGATTTAAAAAATGCACTAGATGCAATTACAAAATGTCTATAACAGATGATCACTCCCTTTGCGTGTACTGTTTAGGACCCAAACACCTTCAGGAGTCTTGTAGTGTGTGTCATGCTTTTTCCTCTCGAGTCCTCCAAGAGAGGAAAAATAAATTGATCTTAAAAGGACTTATTAAGCCTACTTTTGAAGAGGCCTTATCTTCCTCTTCTTCTTCCTCTAAGAAAGAAATCGTCGGCTCCGACCAGCCCGTCGGAACCGACCACTAAGAAATCTAGGCAGGCTTCTCCATCGGCTCCACGGACTTCGGAGCCGAGGGCGGAATGGTCTGCCTCGATGCCTCCAGCCTCGACGACTCTGGCTTCAGAGCCGATGGCTGGAGCTTCGAGAGGCGGATCACCTTCATCGGCTCCGCTGATTTCGGAGCCGATGAGGGTTGTCCATTCAGACTCTTCCCCTTCGGCGCTGAAGTCCTCTTCGGCACCGAGGGAAATTACAATGGAGTCTCCTTCGGCACCGATTTTGATCGAGACAATTCGGAGCCGGTCCCCTAGTCCTTCGGAACCGGTGGAGAAGTCTAGTCGGACCCGTTCGATCTCCTCTCGATCCTCCAAGATGTCAGATTCGGACATCGACAGGGTGCTCCAAAGGCTGTTTCAGTCTCCAGTCTTCAAAAAGTTAGTTTCGGCTCCAGCCCAGTCTGCTTCGGAGCCGATGGTCCACCCTTTAGCCTTGGTTCCTCCTCCAACCTCGGCACTGTTGGAGTCTGTGCTGGTGGAGTCGATGGAGGTGTCCGGGTCGGCTCCGACCCTTACTCCTACTCCGGCCTTTGGGTCGGAGTTCGGTACACGGACCTCTTCGGTCGGCCCCGTGAGTGGCGCTTCGGGACCGATGTTTTCGGTTTCGAGCCTTTCTCTCGTTGCGTCGGCTGCGGGAGTGCCGTCTGCTGTTATGGCTTTGGGGGTCGGACCTTCCCAGGAGTCTGGGGGTCCGGCCTTTAGAGCCATGAGGAGTGCTTTGGCCAAATCTTCTTTGGCTACCTCCACAGTCTCCCCAGCACCTTCCCTAGGCGTGGAGACTGGGTCCTTTGTAGTCCCCCTGTCTCAAGACAGCGGAGCCCTGGGGCCTGAGGTCACCCCCATTGGGGGTCCCCCTTTTCCTGGAGGTCCCTCTGAAGAGTCTTCGGAGGAACCCCCAAGAAAAAAACAGTGCAAGAGGAAGCACGTCGACTCCCCTGACGAGTCTATCACCTCCGACACCGATCTTGATGATGCGGAAGGGTCCCACAAGTCGTCCTCGGATGATGTCTCCTTTGCTGACATCCTGGAAGTCCTCAAGCAACGAGGCGGCTGGCAGACCTTCCTCTGACGAGTCTGTGTTCCTCAAGGCCTTCGGGGCTCAGCCCTCCGCCTCCTGGGTGTCTCCGCCCTTCGATGAGCTCCTGGATTTGATCTCTCGAAGGGCGTGGGAACATCCAGATTCTGTGGAACCGGTGCCTGCTCGCCCTAACAAATTTTTGTCAGCGCCCCCGGAAAAAGAATTTCTCACCAAGGGTGTGGCTGTAGATGCTATGGTGGTGGCATCTGCTACCCAGCAAGATGTGGCAGAGGCTTCGACGTCCGTCCATCCCTTTAATAAGGAGTCTCTAGGAGCATGGACCGGTACGGGAAGCGCACCCTCTCTTCAGCGGCCTTTACATTAAGGTCTCTGAACTACCTCACGCACTTCACTAGACTTCAGAGGGATCTGATCAAGGAACTCTCAGATACCCTCTCTGGTAACCTGCCTGAGCAGTTAGCCCAGACAGTTGGCTCTCAGTTGGCTACCTTGTCGTCGATATCGAACTCGTCCATGAGGCTCATTTCGTATGCAGCCGAGGGGGCGAGTAGAGCGGCGGGTACGGGTGTTGCTCTACGGAGACAAGCCTGGCTCCACCTGTGTCATTTTGCGGAGGCCTTCAAATCTTCCTTTGCCGACGCTCCCTTTGATGAGTCCTCTTTGTTCGGACCCAAGGTAAAGGACACCTTGACCCGCTGTGAACAAGAGGGTAAAACTTTGACTGCCGTAGGAGCACGGTTTTCCTCTCCCTTTCGGCCTTATCCCAAGGCTAAAAGAGGAGGGAAAATGTGGTTCCGTAAATCTCAGAAGAATTACCCCTCACAGCAGGACGATCCCCCCTCTAGAGGCAGAGGAGGGGGAAATTTTTCCGGAAGATGCCGTCCCAGAGGCGGTAGAGGCCCCCACAACACTGGAGACCGCGAGTTCTTTCGTGGCTCTTCAACATCTCAGCATCCCTGAAGGATTGCCCGACTGTGCAGCTCCGGAGCCAGTCGGGGGTCGTTTTTCGAGGCACCTAAAGGCCTGTGAGAGTATCACTCAGGACCAATGGGTGCTCCGAATCATCGCCGGAGGTTACGTCATCCCCTTTTCACACACACACACACCCCCCCCCATCCAGAAAAATCCCGGACCCCCCACCCAGTCAACGGGATATTGCAGCCATCGAAATTTCAAAGCTGCTTCAAAAAGGAGTCATCCAACCGGTCCCCGTAGACCAGACCGGATTAGGGACTTACTCAAAATTCTTTTTAGTGCCAAAAAAGACCGGGGACTTGAGGCCCATTTTGGATCTCAGCAACCTGAATCGATCAGTCAAGAAGTCCAAGTTCCGGGTGGTCACCTTACAATCCATTCTCCCGCTTCTGGAGAAAGGTGTTTGGATGTGCTCCATAGATCTCAAGGAAGCCTATTATCATATTCTGGTAAATCAGGTGTCCAGGAGACATCTGCGCTTCAGCCTGGGAGACAGTCATTTCCAGTTCTGCGCACTGCCCTTTGGTCTCACCACAGCCCCCAGGGTGTTCACCAAATGTTTGGCGGTGGTGACTGCTCACCTGAGGAGTCTAGGATTCCAGGTGTTTCCGTATCTAGACGACTGGCTCCTAACTGCCACCTCCAGGCATCTACTATTACAGAACCTAGCAGCCACTATATCTCTAGGAACCTCCCTAGGAATCACCTTCAATTGGGCAAAGTCTGTGTTGCTGCCATCTCAGCTTATACGGTTTATTGGGGTAGACATAGACTCAAGGCAAATGCGGGTCTATCTTCCTACAGAGAGAATAGAAACATTACAATCTCAAGTCCGAGCATTGCTCCTCAAACGCCGAGCCCCAGCAAGGATGGTCCTACAACTGTTGGGTTCCATGTCGGCTACCGTTCTCCTGGTGCCCTTAGCAAGATTACACATGAGGATTCTCCAGTGGCTCCTTTCGGTCCAGTGGTCGTATCAGGAACTTCCTCTCAGTCACCAAATTATAATTACGGAGACGTGCAAACAGGACCTCCGTTGGTGGCTTATCTCGTCCAACCTGGATCAGGGGCGACCTTTCGTTCCTCCTCCTCCAGTGGCCACTTTGACTACGGACGCCTCCCAGACGGGGTGGGGGGGGGTCATTACCTGGGCAAGTCAGTTCAAGGCAAGTGGCATCCCGGCGAGACTTCCCTACACATCAACATACTGGAAATGAGAGCAGTGCTTCTGTCGCTCCAAGCGCTACACTGCTACCTCCCCCAAGGTATGATTGCCATTCAGTCCAACAACATGTCAGTAGTCTGGTACCTGAACAAGCAGGGAGGGACCAGGTCCTACCCTCTTTGCAGAAAGGCCATGAGAGTATGGAATTGGGCTGTTGCAACCAATCGTTTCTTGGTAGCAACACATATTCCGGGGAGATCCAATGTGATAGCCGACAGACTGAGCAGAACCATTCTCTCCCCGCACGAGTGGTCTCTGAACGACAGAGTAGCATCTCAGATCTTCAGAAGATGGGGAACTCCTTGTTGCGACCTCTTTGCAACCCCTCTCAACACCAAATGTCTACGGTTCTTTTCTCTTACCCTGAGTCGGGGGAGGTTTCCCAAGGACGCCCTAGTCCAAGCTTGGCCCAACGGCTTACTGTACACCTTTCCTCCGGTTCCCCTTCTCCCCAGGGTGATCCAGAAGGCGATTCACTTGCAGTGCAAGATGATTTTAGTTGCCCCATACTGGCCTCGTCAAGTCTGGCTGCCATTTCTTTGGAAATACGCACTGGACGGCCCATGGTTCCTGGACCAGGTTCCAGATCTCTTGATCCACCAGTCGGGACAGCTTCACCAGTCCCTTCACTCACTGAAATTAACAGCTTGGCTCCTCCACTTCCGACTATAGTCAGGAACCAGGTTTTAGACTCAAGTTATACATATCTTGTCCTCAGCCCACAAGAATTCGACTAAGAAAATGTATAATAGTAAATGGAAGAGATTTGCCATTTGGGCCCATCTCCGGGGTGTAGATCCCATTACTGCCCCGGTGGCAGACGTTTTGAAATTCCTAGCTTCCCTATTCAATCAAGGGTCTTCAGTCTCTACCATTAAGGTTCAATTAGCAGCTATTTCTAATTTTCATGCAAGTACAGACCCACCTTTGATGAGCAATAAGTTGTGTAAAGCCTTCATGAAAGGTGCTGGGCTGCTACGTCCTCCAGTTTCTCATCCTGCTCCACCATGGGATCTCAATTTCGTATTAGGTGCCTTGACCTCTTCCCCCTTCGAACCGGCAGCAACTTCTGACTTGAAATTTCTTACCTGGAAGACCGCTTTTTTGGTGGCAATTACATCAGCCAGAAGAGTTTCGGAACTTCAGGCCCTATGTGTCAACCCGCCGTACTTGGTTTTTCACAAGGATAGAGTATCCCTTAGGCCCAATCCATCTTTTGTTCCCAAAGTTTGTTCCAGTTTCTGTCTTCAACAGTCTTTGGAACTTCCAGTTTTCTTCCCCAATTACTCAGACAGAGCAGAATATATCTTCCATTCATTGGATGTCCACAGACAATTGCTTCTATTTAGATAGGACGCATCAAACACGAAAAACAGATCAGTTGTTTGTGTCCTTTTCAGACAATAAATTGGGCAAAGCCGTCACAAAGGTCACTATTGCCAAGTGGATCAGAGACTGTATTAGTCATATTTATTTTCTTTCTAATAGAGAGCTTACAACTACTGTGAAAGCTCATTCTACAAGGGCTATGGCTACTTCAACAGCATTTCATGCTAAGCTTGCCATTAGTGACATTTGTGCTGCGGCTACCTGGTCCTCTCCTCACACCTTTATTTCTCATTACAAATTGGATGTGGCATCTCGGGGGCGAGCTTCCTTCGGTTCCACAGTTCTCAGGAGTGTTTTCCAGTGAGCCACCCAGGAATCGGTTGCTAGGGACGCTGTCCCATCAGTACAGAATGTAGGCGAGATAGGATCACATAACATCTTTTAGTTATGTACTTACCATAACTTCAGATGTTTGGGATCCATCTCGCCTACATTCCTAATACCCACCCTCCTTCCACCTGCCTTGGAGATCAGAAGAGACTGGACGGTTCGAGTTCGACCGTTTCATCTTGAAACATCTAGCAATGTTATATCAGCAGTGCATGTGTGGTTGCATGTGTGCGGGCAAACAAGATCTGGGGAATTAGTGGTGGTGCATCCTGGGATATAGAATAGCCCAGCCAATTAGAGACTTTGCTCTATTGCATAGCGTGCCGAGTCGGAGCCGAGGATCGGCTCCGAACCCATCAGTACAGAATGTAGGCGAGATGGATCCCAAACATCTGAAGTTATGGTAAGTACATAACTAAAAGCTACCTCCCTTTGAACCAGCTTTCTCTGCAGATCTACAGTACCTATCATGGAAGACTGCCCTGCTGCTAGCAATAACTTCAGCTAGAAGAGTCTCAGAGCTGCAGGCACTAATGGCAGTGGAACCTTTTCTCATTTTCCATCAAGACAGAGTTTCTCTACGAACTAATCCTTCCTTCATGCCTAAGGTGGTTTCCAGTGTGTCTTTAAATCAAACCATTCACTTACCCACCTTCTTCACAAACCCATCCTTCTTTCATGCCTAAGGTGGTTTCCAGTGTGTCTTTAAATCAAACCATTCACTTACCCACCTTCTTCCCAAACCCAAAGAACAAAGATGAAAGACTCCTGCATTCCTTGGACATTCACAGGCAACTTTGTTACTACTTGGATAAAACTAAGGCTTTCAGAAAATCTGACCAGCTCTTTGTATCCTATGCTACAGCTTCACAAGGGAAGGCTATATCAAAACAAACCATTTCCAAATGGATAGGACATTGCATTCGTTTTTGCTATACCCATCATGGAAAACCAGTTCCTGCTACCATTAGGCCCCACTCTACCAGGGCAACAGCTACATCTACAGCCTTCTTCAGGGGGGTTCCAACCAAGGAGATTTTGGAAGCTGCAACTTGGAGTTCAGTACACACCTTTACCAAACACTATCACTTACCACTTTACTCTAAGACTAGGGCTGGCTTCGCCACTGCAGTTCTGCAGGGCCTTCTAGCCTCCTCTAACCATCTATAACTCCTCCACCCATCCATAGCTTTGGGATTCTACCCAAGTGTGATGACTGCAGCAGGGTAACACGATGAACATAGTACGGTTTTGTACCTACCATAAATGTAGATGTTAGAGTGTTCACCCTGCTGCAGTCCAGGTTACCCTCCCTCCATCCCCTCTGATCTAACTGGCTAAATCTCTACAACACCTTCCTGATGTATTTGCTTATAGCTGGAGGGATTTTGTGTTTGTGCAAAAATTACTTAATTTGGTACTAAATACTGACCACCTTTTTGGGGGCACCTGACATCTGGGGCAAGAAAAACTGAAGAAAATGGCGTTGGATGCATTATGTATACCCCTGGCACACTGACGCCAGGGAAGACGCAACAGCAACCGACGACGGACCAAGACTTTGGAATTCTGGCTGACTGCGGGAATGCCTTGACGGCAGGATAACCCAAGTGTGATGACTGCAGCAGGGTGAACACTCGAACATCTACATTTATGGTAGGTACAAAACTGTACTTTCTGCTTCTTGTGGCCTCATCTACAGGAGGAGCCTTGGATTCTGGACCCAATTCCAGACCTTCTGACCCATGCATCAGGAATGCTGCATCCCTCCCTTCAAACCCTCAAATTGACAGCTTGGCTACTCCGATTCCAACCATAGCCACGCTTCCTAACTTTTCTTCACCAGTAAAATGCATTTAAATTAATTCCCATAAGGCTTCAACGAGAAAGATATATAGACGCAAATAGAAGATTCTCTGAGTTTCACTTAACCACATTGACCCATTCTGTGCCCCAATAAGCTACATTCTAGAATTCTTGGCAAAACTATTCAAGAAAGGTGCAGCTGCAGCTACATTTAGGGTTCAGCTAGCAGCAATGTCCCATTTCCATTTAGAAGAATCAGGCCTCAATGTTATGTCCCACTGACTAGACAAAGCCTTTTTGAAGGGTAATTTTTTATTAAGACCACCCATAAAATATCCCCCGACACCATGGGACTTTAGCTTTGTTTTATCCCACTTAATTTTCCACAGTTTGAGCCACCATCATTCTCCGATCTCAAGTTTTTGTCCAGAGAAACTCTTCTATTGGTAGCGATTACTTCTGCTAGAAGGATGTCAGAGCTGCCGGACTTGTCAGTAAAGCCTCCCTACATGCTTTACCACAAAGATAATCTCCTTACGAACAAATCCTTCCTTTTCACCAAAGATATGTTCAGAATCTAATTTGAATCAATGCATTGAGCTGCCAGTGTTCTTTCCAAATTACAAAAATAAGGCGAAATACATGTTGCACCAACTGGATATGCATAGACAATTATGCTTCTACCTACATAGGACTAAGGACTTCAGAAAATCTGACCCAACTATTCATATCTTTTGCAGATTCAAAGAAAGGTGCATCAGTTTCTAAAGTGACACTTTCTAAATGGCTCTCGGATTGTATAACCTTTGTTTATAAATCCCAAAACAAAGAGCTTCCCCATAAAATAAAAGGCCATTTTACAAAAGCCATTGCAACCTCTTCCGCCTTTTGGGCTAGACTGCCAATAGATACCATTTGTGCTGCAGCAATGTGGGCAACACCACATACCTTTATCGCTCATTACAAAGTCAGTTTGGCCTCCAAGAACAGGGCCTTCTTTGGTTCCACTGTACTGAAGAATATTCTCCCTTGAGCCAGCCAAGAAAGATGGTGCTAGGGACTCTGTCCCAGCCTTAGTGAGAATGAAGATAGGACAACAACACACAAAGAAGCTATGTACTCACCATAACGTTCCATGTGTGTTGTCCATTTCGCATTCATTCTTACATCCCACGCTCTTTGGCTTTTACCGATCTCTGACTTTCTTGATTGCTCTGTAAGGTATTAAGCTACTGTTATTTGTTGAATTCCTTTTCTTTTTATAGCTACGAACAAAATCTGGGGAACTTTTCTGGTGCATGATGGGATAGGGGTTAGCCACGAGGTATTGAAAGACCTCAAGCTTGTATATAAGGCTGATTGGGAACAGAGGATCGGTTCCGACCCGAGTCTTGGTAAGAATGAAGGCGAGATGGACAACACACATGGAATGTTATGGTGAGTACATAACTTCTTTTTTGTGGTTGTTTTACAGAGGAACCCTACTGGCACTCCTGAACAGTTGCAGAACAGCTGCACTCTGGAGGCAGTTGGGAGATACTTATCCCTGCATCAAGCCTGGCAGGCCATCAGTCAAGATTCTGAGGTCCAGAAGTTAATCACCAGAGGCTACATTATTCCCTTTGTTTGCCATCCTCAGGAAAAGAAGAAAAATTCCTGATGTGCCAGCCAGTCAGTTGGAATTTGCAATAGCAGAAGTAAGAAAGTTACTAGAAAAGAGTCAACCATCAAGTCCCTGCAGACCATTTAGGATCCAGAGTCTATTTAAGATGTTTTAGTTCCTAAGAAAACAGGGAACCTGAGGCCCATCCTAGATGTAAACCACCTGAATCACATTGTGAAACAGACAAAATTCTGGATTGTCTCAGTTTAGTCTAGGGAAAAGAAAACTGAATGTGGTCCATAGAGCTCCAGGACATGTATTATCTTTTCAAGATAAAGTAGTCCAGGAGATTTCTCCATTTCTAGCTCTGTGCCATTTTCGGTTCAGACCACTGCCTTTTGGCCTTATCTCAGCTTCCAGGTTGTTAAAATGAATGGTAGTATATCATCTCACGCTCCTGGGGTTCCATGTTTGAAGAATTGGCTACTTGCTGCTCCAGCCAAAGATCTACTGGTCCACTGCATGGACATCTTGCTCTACGGTTTGGAATTACCATCAGTTTTTACAAGAGTCAGTTAACACCAATGTAGAAGAGAGATGTTATTGGATGCCACCTGGGCACAAATTCTCAGCCAGCCTCCCACAATCCAGAATATCTTCCTTGGACTATGCAGCTTCAGGGGACTTTGCCACCCTTGTCCCCTGGAAGACTTGTTCCTTGGCTTTTGGGCTTGAAGGCTGCTTTAGTCACACTAATTCCTTAGGCAGGGTATTACATGAGAATCCTGCAGTGAATGGTGGCAGTTTAATGGCCATAATGTCTCATCCCTTCATGTGTCAGTATGTCTCGCACCAATATGCATGATACACATCAGTTTGTCTTTGACCTCCCTGTACTTTCATGTGATCATCATTCTCCCCAGTAGCCACTATGAAAACAGACCCTCTCCTGTGGTGAGGGATGGGGCATTTCAACGGGAAGTGTTCAAGGTTGTTGGTCATGAACAGAAGTTTGAATTCACATCACTGGCTTGGAGATGAGGGCTGTTCTCGCATTTCAGGCCTTTCAGAACTCCTTCCCTGAGGATCTGATCTCTGTCCAGGCGGACAACTTGGCAGTAGTCTGTTATATCAACAAGCAGGGAAGAACGTGTTTATATCTGTTGTGCAGGGAAGCAATGAGAGTGTGGCAGTGGGCGATTTTTTGCCACTTTGTAATAGCAGTGCACATCCCAGGGACGTCTAGTGTTCTGGTGGACAAACTGGGCAAATCTATTTTTCTGCCTCATGAGTTGTCCCTCAATCAGAAAGTGGCAGCACAGATTTTCAGTCAGTGGGGCCAACCTTTCTGCAACCTTTTTGCTTCGTTCCTAAACAAGTGCAGTAGTTACTTTGCCCTGGTCCCTCCTCGGGGACAGATAACGAGGGATGCTGTAGGCCATGATTGGTCCTTGGGCTACCTTTATGCTTTTCCACCCTTCGCTCTGATAAGAAAGTTTCTTCAGAAAACCAGAAGATCTAAGGCCAAAGTTATCCTCATTGCTTCCTTTTGGCTTCAGTAGGTTTGCTATCCCTTTCTCTCCCCTCATCTAAAAGACCCACATTAGGTGTTGGACCTTTGTCCAGACTGTATCATCTGTCTGGTAAGCCTCATCATGACCTGAAAACAATCAGTCGCATGGCTTTTCCAATTTTATGGGTAGTCAGGAATGCCAGACTGTGTGCTTCAGTTATTTAAATTATGTCCTCATCACAAAAAAAAAAAAAATCCAGAAAGGTTTACCTTGGCAAATGGAAAAGGTTTATTGGATGGCTTCTTAGAAGAACTCCTTCACGAGTGATTAACTAGTGATTAACTTTCCCAACTATTAAAGTACAGTTAGTAGCCATTTCCAATTTCCATGTGGGACAGAACTTCTACTGCTTCTGTAAAGATTTCCAAAACCTTTTAGAAAGTCAACTTCCTTTTAAGGTCTTCACTCAAGGACCTTGTTTCCCTCTTGGGATTTACTATAATGCTGTACGTTTTGACAGAATCTCCCTTCGAAGCTGCTACTGTGGATATAAAATTTTTCTCAGACAACTCTGCCTTTGGTGGCTACCATATCTGCAGGGAGGATCTTTGAATTGTAAACCTTATCATGAAAAAACAAGTAATCTCTGTGGTATCCCTGAAGTCTCAAAACAACCCATTAAACAAGTGTAGTGGATCCAAAAACAAAACAGTGTAAGAAACTAAGTAATCTGAAGTAGGAGATTCATTTGTCTGCAACCTGTGGGTTATGGATCCGATATCAGATACGAACCGGCATGGTTTACCAGCTATGGATCCAAGCTCTCAGCTCCTCCCCTCACCCATAATGCCCTGCTCTACCCTCATGACCTCAGATCTCGTTTGCCGCGCATGGTGACCATATTGTGTTTTTCCAGCTCTCCAGCTAAGTGATATTTCTAGTCTATAAAGTGCTCAAATTTGAAAGTTTTTGTTAAATTTGTGTGAAAGTGTAGGTTTCCCTCTTATATTATTACCTTTTTAGTATTTTAAACTTAATTTTAATATCCCTCCCCTCGCTGGTAGCGTAGTGTGTGTTTGGGCCTGTGAGTGGTTTTTTGTTACTTTACTTTTATTAGTTCTAGTAACTTTGTTTGTTTGCTTTTGGGATGTCTGAGCAGCCCAAAGCTGTTTTTTCTAAGTGCTCCGAGTGTGGCCATAAGCTTTCCCCAGCTGATGGCCACACTCGGTGTGTTAGATGCCTGGGGGTTGAACACCTCACATCTGGATGTTCCATTTGTGCAGGGTTCAACCCCAGGGCATTGAAGGAGCGGAGGTCCAAGCTTGTTTTGGCGGGTCTTTTGCCACCAGACTCGGCTCCGGCCTCCGCTCCTTGGGGGGTAACCGTTACCACGGTTGTCCCCTCTCCGGCTTCCCCTCCTCCTCCTGGGACTCAACCTCCCTTTAGTGGTTCGGAGGAGAGGGAAGGTAGGAAGAAGGACCGGAGGGAGAAGCACCATAAGCGGCGGGCTGAGACCTCCGTTTCGGCCCCGCCAGCCAAGCGGGCTTCTCCCCCGGCCTCCTTGTCTGCTGGCTCTCCCCCTCCTCGGCTCCGGTCTCCAGCGTGTTTTTCACCGGGACCTGAGGAGGAGGAGACCCGATCTCCGTCGAGGCTATCGAGGAGGCACTCAAGGCCTACCTTGGTAGCCTCGTCGAGATCAACTTATAGCCTGACGGACGCTGATCTGGACCGGATGATGAGAAGGTTCATCCAGGCCCAGATGCAGATTGGAGTGCTCTTGCCTCCCCCCCCATTTTTCAAGCCAATTGCTCCTTCTCCGACCCGCTACCCGGGTTCGGAGCAGTTGGAGCCGAGCAGCTTCGGAGCCAGGGGTGGGTCGGCGCCGATAGTACTTGGTACTTCGGATCCGACCCTGCCCTCGAGTGCATCGGATCCGACCTCTCGGAGCCTGGATCCGAGCTTCGGATCCGGGGGGATCAGTGCTCCTTCGGCGCCATCTGTGTTGGAGCGCACTGTCCCTTCGGATCCGAGCGCTTCGGCGCCGGCTCCGATCCACTCCTCGGATCCGAGGGGGAGCCGATTGTCGGATCCTTTGGTCGAGGTCGGCTCCCCTTCGGCTTTTGATGTAGTGGAGAGGGCCCTGTTGAGGGTCTCCGGACCCCCGGCACTTGTTTCGGCTCCGTCCCGCGCTCCCTCTGCACTGGGTCAGGCTTCCACCATCCGGCCCTTGGGACAGCCCGCTCCTGTGCCCCAAGCTGTTCCCCTGGAACAGGTTACTGTTTGCGAGGAGTCCTCTGACGGCCCCCCTGAGGATGTTCCTCGCAAACATACGTGCAAAAGGAGGCACATTGACTCCCCCGAGTCTCTCACGGAAGACACGGATTTGGAGGAAGGGGAAGGCTCCCCACGGTCACCCCCCGAGGATGTCTCATTTAGAGACATCATGGAAATGCTCCGCATAAGGGGGGGGGTGGTCTGCCCCCAAGTCTTCCTCGGACGAGTCTGTGTTCTTGGAGGCATTTGAAGCGGGCCCGTCTACCTCTTGGGTGTCCCCTCCTGCCGACCCCCTGGTGGACCTCATTACCACCAGGGCGTGGAAGGAACCGAACACGGTGGAGCCAATCCCTAAAAGGCCCGACCGGATCCTCAGTCCCCCAGCTGACCGTGCCCATTGGAGTAAGGGGCCTCCGCTAGATGCCATGTTGACGGCGGCGGCCACCAAGAGGGAACTTGCTCAGGAGAGTCCCTCAGTCCATCCCCCGAGCAAGGAGTCTCGGATGATGGACCGCTTGGGGAAGCGGATGTTTAGTTCAGCGACCTTCTCGGTAAGGGCGCTGAACTACCTGGCACACGTGATTAGGATGCAGCGCGATCTTATTAAAGAATTCGCTGCATCTCCCCCAGAGTCCATGTCGGAGGAGGACAAAGTGCTGCACTCCACCCGCATGGCCACTCTCAGGTCAGTTACCAATACCTCTATGCGGCTACTCTACCATGCTACGGAAGGCGCCGCTAGAGCCGCAGGGGCAGGTCTAGTCACTAGACGTCAGGCCTGGCTCCGTCATTGCGATTTCTCAGAAACCTTCAAAGCGTCATTTGCGAACGCCCCCTTCGATGGTTCTGCCCTCTTTGGCAAAACTGTTCGCGACACTTTGACCCAGAGTGAGAAGGACGGGAAGACGCTGTCTGCCGTCGGAATCCGCTTCTCTGCACCCCAGAGGCCCTATTCTAGGAACCAAAAGGGTCAGAAGAAGGTGTGGTTCCGGAAGTCGCAGCAATCCCAGCCTGCTCCGGACAACCAGTCCTTCCGTGGCAGAGGAGGACAGGGAGGACGCCGCCCTAGAGGCAGAGGGGCTCCCAGGAACTTCGGGTCCAGAGAACCCTTCTCTGAACGGCCCGCAGCAACCCTGAGGGGTTGCCCGGCTGCTCCACTCTGGAGGCAGTCGGGGACGTTCGGAGCACCTAGCGGCATGGGAGTCCATAACATCAGACCGCTGGGTTCTCCAGATCATATCCAGAGGATACCGCATCCCCTTTCGTCACTTGCCAAAATTGAAGTCCCTCCCCGATGTTCCACCCGGTCAACGGGAGGCCGCTTTGGCAGAAATTGGCCATCTGCTAAAGAAAAGAGCCATCCAGCCCGTCCCCCCAGACCAGATCGGATCAGGGTTCTACTCCAGGTTCTTTTAGTGCCAAAAAGACGGGGGATCTAAGACCAATTTTAGACCTTTCTCTCTTGAACCTGGCAGTTCCCAAGGAGAAGTTCCGAATGGTCACTCTGCAATCTATTATCCCCCTTCTGGGAGAAAATCACTGGATGTGCTCCATAGACCTCAAGGATGCGTACTACCATATACTAATGGACAGGCGCTCCAGGAGGTTTCTCCGCTTCCGGCTGGGAGCCAGTCACTACTAGTTCCGGGTCCTTCCCTTTGGTCTCACCACAGCCCCCAGGGTGTTCACCCAAGTATTAGCAGTGGTAGCGGCCCACCTGAGGCTTCACGGGGTGCAGGTCTTTCCCTACCTGGACGACTGGCTCCTTACCGCCCCAACAAGGCATCTACTACTATTGGCACGAGACTCCTTTCTCCATCTTGCTCCCAGTCTGGGCATCACTATAAATACAAAAAAATCCAACCTAGCACCCACACAGTTCATAGATTTTATAGGGGCCAGGTTAGACACAAGGAGTTTAAAAGCCTTCCTCACTGCGGACAGAGTTCAAAATCTGCAGCTCCAGGTGCGGGCCTTTCTCCACTCAAGTTCAGTTCCGGCGGAGTTGGTCCTGAGGGCTCTAGGGTCCATGGCGTCTGCTATAGCACTTCTTCCTCTCGCCAGGTTCAATATGCGCATCCTCCAGTGGACACTCTTAGTACAGTGGTCGTACCTTGCTCTTCCTATGCATCATCCCATTGCGATCAGCAAGGCTTGCAAGCGGTCCCTCCTGTGGTGGCTTCACTCTCCAGATCTCCATGGAGGCTGCCCATTTTGTGCTTCTCCCCCTCTCGCCACGGTGACCACGGACGCCTCCCGCCTCGGGTGGGGGGGGCATTTTGCAGGCCGGACCGTCCAAGGCACGTGGAGCGATTCAGAGACCTTACTGCATATCAACGTTCTAGAGATGAGAGCAGTGCTCTTAGCGTTGCTAGCACTTCAGGACTTTCTTCCCTTGGGAACAATTGCGATTCAATCGGACAACATGTCGGTTGTCTGGTATATCAACAAGCAAGGAGGAACCAGGTCTTACCCTCTTTGTCGAGAAGCCATGAGAGTTTGGGAATGGGCAATCTCCACCAACCACTTTCTCATAGCAACGCACATTCCGGGTCGGTCCAACATCCTGGCGGACAAGCTCAGTCGCACCATTCTCACCCCTTACGAGTGGTCTCTCAATACTCAAGTAGCGGAACACATATTCGCACGGTGGGGAACTCCTTCTTGCGATCTTTTTGCCTCTCCCTCAAATACCAAGTGCGACAGTTTTTTCGCTCTGATACCTCCTCCAGGAGGTTCCCCAAGAGACGCTCTGGTGCATGCTTGGCCACCCGGTCTTCTGTATGCTTATCCCCCCTTGCCTCTGATGCTCCAAGTTCTTCAGAAAGCCTCTCGGGTGGGGTGCAGAATGATTCTCATTGCTCCGTTTTGGCCTCGACAGATCTGGTTCCCCTTCCTAAGGTCTCACTCGGTGAATCCTCCTTGAATTCTAGATCCCATTCCGGATCTGATATCTCATCCATCCCGCTTATCTACTCTGAACCTGGACAACCTGAAGCTGACCGCTTGGCTGCTCCAGTTCCACTCTTGATCAGGACTCCCAGTATTTCGTCCCCTGTTAAGGCGATCCTGGTGGCAGCTCATAAACCATCCACTAGGAAAGTCTACCGTAGCAAGTGGAAACGGTTTTCTTTGTGGGCGGAGCGGCAAGGCATGAACCCCTTCACAGTTCCTCTCCCTTTAGTGCTTGATTTCTTAACCACTCTTTTTAACGATGGTGCCAGCAGTTCCACGGTCAAAGTACAACTTGCGGCAATTTCACATTATCACATTGGTCATGACTCCAATCCACTCATGTCGGCCAAGTTGTGTAAAATCTTCCTTAAAGGTACTTTCCTTCTCAGGCCCCCTGTGAAACAAGCGGTTCCTCCCTGGGACCTTTCCTTGGTTCTCCAGGCCTTGACCGCCCCCCCCCCCCTTCGAACCGGCGGCTACGGTAGATCTCAAATTCTTGTCGTTCAAGACTGCCTTCTTAGTAGCCATTACTTCGGCCAAGAGAGTTTCAGAGCTCCAAGCATTATCAGCTAAACCTCCTTACTTGGTCTTTCATCCGGACCGTGTTTACCTCAGGACCAACCCGTCCTTTCTTCCTAAAGTAGCTTCTGAAGCAAACATTAATCATTCCATTAACCTCCCTGTTTTCTTTCCTAAATATGAAAACAAAGGTGAATACAAGCTTCACTCCTTAGATGTTCACAGGCAACTTAGATTTTATCTAAACAGGACGGCTGGTCATAGGCAATCCGACCAGTTGTTCATTTCCTTTGCTAAATTTAATTTGGGCAAGCCAATTTCTAAAGTCTCACTGTCTCGCTGGATTTCACAATGTATCTTATTGGCTTGTCAAGCTTCAGGAAGGCCCGTACCGGAGGGTGTACACGCCCATTCAACCTGGTCAGTCTCTACCTCGGCAGCCTTTAAGGCTAGGATTCCTCTAGATGATATTTGTGCAGCAGCCACGTGGGCTTCATCTCATACTTTTATTTCTCACTACAAGTTGGATCTTGCATCTAGGGGTAGAGCATCCTTTGGCTCCGGTGCTCGGAATATCCTTCCATGATGGCCGCCCAAGATTCAGGTAGCTGGGGACTCTGTCCCACAGGTTGCAGACAAATGAATCTCCTACTTCAGATTTAGAAGTTATGTACTCACCATAACGTTCCATCTGAGTAGGTGTATTCATTTGTCTGCAACCATCCCGCCCTCCTATCCCCCTGGCCTTTCAGTTTCCTTGCATATGTTCTGTTACCCTTTTTCAGGGTGTTCTTGCTTTTGGCAAACTCGATCTGAGGTCATGAGGGTAGAGCAGGGCATTATGGGTGAGGGGAGGAGCTGAGAGCTTGGATCCATAGCTGGTAAACCATGCCGGTTCAGATCCGATATCGGATCCATAACCCACAGGTTGCAGACAAATGAATACACCTACTCAGATGGAACGATATGGTGAGTACATAACTTCTAATTCGAACGTAATCCAGGCAAGGCAGGCAGTCCGTTTCCAGTCGAAAATCCTTTAAGTACACAGACATAAAAGTAAACCTTATCATGCAAACCCACTGCCCATACCTTTTTTTTCCCCCCATAAAGATAGAGTACGTTTGAAGACAAATCCCCACTTCCTTCTGAAGGTGGTCTCTGAAGCAAACTTTAACCATTCTTCCGGCATTTTTCCCTTCTCGAATAAAAGAGAATATATTTTATACAGTATCCTGAAGATAGGAGAACACTGATCACAGACCGTGCTGTGGCAGGGCTAGCCACTCAACGGTGTAAAATGTCGCTCTAGGTGATTTAGTCATGTTGACTAATGCCCATAAAATGGGCATGGGTAGTTACCGGTTATAAGTGGGTTGAGGACCCCAGCCTACTCTGACCCATGCCAGAGACCCTTGCTAATGGTGGGAGGGGTAGATGTGCCCCCTATTGGCCAGTGTGTGCTCTGCATAAAACCCAGCAGCCCTGGGTCAATAAACTACTGGCTGGCCAGTGTCTAGTTGCAAAGCCTGGGTTACCTGGGATAGCTCTGTTGAGCGAAAGCTGGACATAAAAGCAAACAACCTGCCAAATGTGAACTGAGAATTGCTATACTTAATGTAGGTTCATTGACAGGATGTCACTTGGAAGTGGATGACATGATGGTATGAAGGAAGCTGGACATCCTATGTATCCAAGAGACGAGATGGGAGGGCAGTGCAGCAAAGCCACTTGGCTTGGAATCCAGAGTCTACTACTCAGGTGGAGGGCAGGCTAGAAATGGAGTAGGAATTGCGGTGAGAGAGGCTTCAGAAGGCAGTAAGGGATATAGTCAGAATTAATGACAGACTCATGACAGTCAGACTCCACTTTAATGATAGGGCAGTATTCATAATCTCAACCTATGCGCACCACAGCAGGGTTGTGATAGTGAGGGAAAGAGTGCATTCAGACAGCAGTTGCAGGATCTAGTCGATAAAGCAGGACAACATGAATTGGTGTTGATAATGGTTGACTTGAATTCACATCAGAACAGATAGATCAGGATATGAAGACTGCCTGGGCCCACATGGGTGGGGCAACAGAAGTAAAGGAGAAGCTATTCTAGACTTTTCTGTCTGGCAAATGCCTCGATAGTAGCCAGCACATGGTTCAGAAAGAGAGAGAGTCACAAGATTACATAGAATAGTAATCCACATGCAACTCAAGTAGACTTCCTCCTAGTAAGGAAAAGGCACTGGGGTAGAATCCATGATTGCAGTCATCCCCAGTGAAACAGTCGGCCCACAGCATAAACCACTAGTTGCCAAAATCTGCTGCAAGCAGTGGTCAGAGAAGGCTCTAAGGTCATCAGAGACCAGGCTAAAGACCTGGAAGTTGACTGGAGAGAAAGTACAACAGTTCAAGGAATTACTCAGAGCTCTAGCACCCCAAGAAGAGGGGGAAATAGGTGGAGCTGAAGAATGACAGCGCCTAAAAACAGCATGTGTTAGGACTACAGAAAAGATATGTGGCTGAGCCAGGTATGGAAATAAGATACATATAAAGAAAGCTGGTGGTGGAATGCAGAAGTCCAGGAAGTCATCAAAAGAAAGGAGGAGTGCAGGAAGAAGTGGGAGACAGAAAAGACTGACCAGGCTAGGAAGGACTACTGATTGGCTAACAAAGAAGCTAAGAAAGAGGTTGCAGTAGAAAAGAATAGGGCATCAGAGGCACTGTACCAACTTCTGAAAGTGACTCAGTAAGGGGCACAAAGAAACTATATCAGGTTGCAAGGCAGAGACAGAAAAATAAAGAAGATAGACACATTTCATAAGGGATGCCAGCAACAAACCTGCTCACCAGTCCAGAGGATATCAAAGGCAGATGGAAGGAGTATTTCCAGCAGTTTCTGAATGAAAAAACCCCCACAGAAGCTGTACTGCCCCAGAAACAGCCTACAATGAGAGAAAAAAAGGAGCCCACCCTAGAAGAAGTAAGGACAGCACTAAGGAAGATGAAGTCAGGGGAAATTAGCAGGCTCAGATTAGGTCACAACAGATCTAATAAAGATGCTGGGTGAGAGGGGAGAAATAGCTCCTGAGGGTACTAATAGCAGTGTGGAGAGAGAGGCATATCCCAGATGACTGGAGAATAAGCATACTCATGCCAGTGTACAAAAACAAAGGGGACAACACAACTGTGGGCAGTACAGAGGCATCACACTTGTATCACATTGCATGAAAGTTCTGGAGAAGGGTGATTAATAAACGGATGCAGAGAGTAGCAAATCATAAGATGGGAGATGAGCAGTTTGGATTCAGATCAGGTTGCAGCACAATTGACCCGATGTTTGCACTGAGACAAATACTTGAGAAGAAGCTAGAGATGAGGAGAGAGTCCAACTGGGCATTCCTAGACCTGGAGAAAGTATACAACTAGGTCCCAAGAAAGCTGATCTAGGCATTACTGCAGTGGTTTGAAGTCCCAGAAACATTGGATTAGTGCAGGCTATGTACAAGGACCCAGTGACTCAAGTACTAACAGTGTTCGGCCTCAGAGGGTTTCCCAGTGAGAGTGGGTGTACATCAGGGTTCAGCTGTGATCCCACTGCTGTTCATACTGGTGATGGACTACATTAGCAAACAGATTGGAGGGGACGGATCAACAAAGCTGCTGTGTGCAGACGATGTGGCAGTACAGGCAGTCTCTGAAGAACTAGAACTTCAGCAAAGGATAGAAGAATGGAATGCAAATCTGAAGACACATGGGATGAAACTAAGCACAGATAAGGCAGTGGTAATTGCAGCAAATTGGGAAAATCAGAAGAAGCTGAGAATAGAGATAGAAGGGAAGGTAGTGGAACAGGTAAACAGTGTCTGGGAGGGGTAGTTGCGGAGAAGAGTAGTCTGAATGAAGAGGTCAGAGCTAGAATCAGAGGGGCTGCAGCCAACTGGCATAGAGTATCAGATGTAATCTATGACAGAAGAATGCCAAAGAAGCTGAAAAGTAAGGTGTACAAGACAGTGTTGCAACCACTACTGTATGGTACATAAACATGGGCAGTAAAGGCAGAACAGTTGAAGCTAGAGGTGATGGAAATTAAGTGCCTGAGAAAGGTGGTAGGATGCACACTGTGGGATAGACTAAAAAATGAGGACATAAGGCTAGAAGCCAAAGTAGCTCCAATTGCAGAAAAGATCAAAGAGAACAGATTACTGTGATTTGGGCACGTGTAGAAAAGCAGAAGACAGTCTAGTGAGGAAGATTTGGGATAAACAGGAGGAAGGTAAGAGGAAGAGAGGACATTCAGCAAAGAGGTGGATGAATTTTGTGAAAGAAGAAATGCAACAGACAGGCATGAGTGTTGAAGAAGGCTGGAGTGTGGCACTGAATTGAGATATTTGGTGACCGTTAACACGATACCCCGACCCCATGTAGAAAAATGGGGAAAGGGGGGCTGATTATGATGATGATATTTTATACATGCTAGATGTTCATTTTCAAGTCAGGTTTTATTTGCACAGGATAACATATCAGAAAGTCTGGTCAGCTCTTCATAACCTTTACAAAAACTATGTTGGATCAAGGAGTCTCTAAAATAACTTTGTCCAGGTGACTTTCTGACTGTATTTGCCTTTGTTTATGGAAAAATGGGATTAACTTTAGAAAGCAAACCAAAGGCTCATTCGACCAGAGCAGTACACATTTCCACTGTCTTTATGGATAGGGTTCCCATGGGTGACATTTGTGCAGCAGCTGTTTGGCCTACCGTGTTCATACCTTTGTGTTGCATTACAAGTTGAATGCATGATGCAGAACCCATGCATCATTTGCCTCCACCATCCTCAGGATTATCCTTTTATGAAACCTCCCAGATTTCTGGTAGCTTGGAAATCTCTCTCGGTGGTTAAACTGGATAAAGAAAAAAACATCTGATACAAAAATGCACTTACCATAACACTAGATCAGTGGTGTCTTGTTTCATCCACGTCAACATCCTTCCCTCTGAATCTTGAACAGAGTTGCACCTGACCCAGGGGTCCTGTCTCTTAGACAGCTTTTATTGCTGTCTTTACTTGTCAGATAGGGTGGTCATCCAAGCCTGTTCTATGTTTCCAACTTCTAACTATGAGCAGGCAAAAACTATCTGATGTACCAAAACAAATAAAGGCAAGAACCCGTACCCAAAAAAAAAAAAAGCGTTTAACTTTAGTGCCTTGGCTAATACAAAGCCTTCAAGGAATACTTGCCTTTTTTAGTCATTTTGGCATTCTGTTTTTGTGGTTCTTTAAACTATCCGAAGTAATCGGGAGACCAGAGGTAATTGGTAGAGGGAAGAGTCAGTGCCCTGGATCCAAGCTCTTAAAGCACGGAGGTTGGATAAGATAACCCAGTGGTTGAACCGGATGAAACAAGATATCAAGGACTGAGCATTATGTTAAGTATATAACTTTCGTTTCTCCCTGTTATGGAATTGGCCAAAGGCAGTTACTACAAGCTTCCTCTCAAGCTGGATCTAGTCACACAGGAGAAGGGGAATTTGAATACACCCCGACGTCAAGCAACTGACCTAGCTTGATTCACTTTTCCTGCCTTTTAGGTACCTTTTCCAAGACGGCATTCGGCAGGTACTAAAGGAGACAAGAAAGCCTGTTACTAGAAAGGCATGTGTTGGCAGATGGAAAAGATTTCTAGTTCATGCCTAGCCAATAATCAGGGATGCGTCGGGGAGTTTACATCCCTGGAGCTTACTTATTTGTATAAGTTACTATCACCTGACCTTTCTTGTGCTTCTGTCAAGGTGCAGCTAGCATCCATTTCAGTTTGTCTGCCCACGGATCCCCCTTTCTTTCATGTTTGTGGTCATACAATTTAAGAAAGGGATGTTACACATGAAACCCCTCTCAAACAAGTATGTCTACCTTGGGTTCTCAGTTTTGTGCTGGAGAAACTGACTTTGTCACCTTTTAAACCTGCCGCTTTGTCTGATTTTAAGGTCTATTACTTGGAAAACTGTTCTGTGTTTTGCTCTGATATCTGCAAGGCAAGTGCCTGAGTTGCAGGCTCTTATGGTGGGAGGACACTATCTGGTGTTGCATAGAGTTAGGGTTACTCTGCTGACTAACCCCCACATTCATGCCTAAGCTTTTCTCATAATTCACTTTGAATCACGCCATCAGTCTCCCAGTTTTCTATCCAGATCCTACAAACACTGGATAACAGATGCTTCATACTTGAGATGTGCATAGACAACTCTGGCACTACCTTAACAGAACCATATCCTTTTGGAAAGGTGACCAGTGTGTGTTTTTTTCCCCCTAGACTGGGACTAAGAAGGGCCAACTCATGTCTTAACAGACTGTCTCTAGATAGTTGTCCTCTGCTGCTGTTTTGTTACTCCCACCATGGCAGATCTATTCCAGGCAGAGATATAGAACCCATTCTACCCAGGACCTTAGCCAATGGTATATTGGAAATGGGTTGATTATAGAAGCAGCAACTTGCTCCTGCATCCATAAATTTACAAACCACTACTAAATGGATTCTCTAAATCCAGAGCAGGTATTGCAAGGACCATTCTCCCAAAGCTTGACCTTCATTCCTTCTCCCAGGTTACGTGAGCTTACACCCCTGAAGCTTACTTATTTGTATGCACCCGTAGGCTACTGAAGCAGTGAGAGTGGTGAACGTTGTATAGTTACATGAGCTGCATATGTCCATAACAGTAAATGTTCAAATTCTTTTTTAGTTCTTTTCTATTGGATTTTAAACAAGTGATATTTAATTTAAAAAATAAATATTTGACTAAAAAGAGAGAAAAAGGTAAAAATAAAATTTCAAAAACACAACAAACCAATTATTTGCAGGGGTATCTACTAAACAAACTAAAAGTTTTCAATAGCGGTTTTATGAATATCGACAATTTGTTTAATAATTCTTTAAGATTTTTTCACGTGTCATGATAAAGTGACTCTGGAAGACCTTGACTTTATGGTTATAAGTTCCAGTTGACAAACTTCAGTCGAAATGTTCAGGAATTCATTAAAAGAGGAGTAGATTTGTTTTTTTCAGTTACTAGTTGCAACTTTTCTTGCAGTAGTTAGAATGCTCCCTAAAAGTGGATATTTCAACTTCGTAACAGAATCTGGTATTGGGGTATTAAATTAAACTAGTGATTTGGTTAAAGAGAATTTATCAGTAACTCTGTAAAAAAAAGCACTGATTTTATTCCAGTATGGTTTAGATACAACGCAATCAAAAAACATATGTTGCCAGTCAGCTTTAAGCTCTCATTTACATCTGCTATATACCATCTTACGTTTTGACATTGATTCAATTCTTTGTGGTGTAAAGAATGAGCCGTGCATGAATTTCTGAAAAAAATAATTTCCATTTAAGTGAAGAAGTTGTTCTGATGATGACAAAAATTAATTGTCTTCTTCATTGGAAAATTATTGGAGTTTAAAATAATTCCAACAGCATTCTTTATTATATTCCATTTATTTTTTGATCACTGTATTTATTTTTGATAAAACATCTTTTTCCAGATATTCTCTATTGTATTAGAAGAAATAAAAAATCAATTAATTTGGGAATAGAGTCTCTTACCCTTGGTTGCTTTACTTTAATTTTGTGTTCATATCTTCATCCAAATCATATTTTTTTAATTATATATTGAACAAAATAAGGATGTAATGGGATCCTATCTCGCCTACATTCATAACTGATGGGTTCGGAGCCGATCCCTCGGCTCTGACTCGGCCACTATATAGTAGAATGAAGTCTCTAATTGGCTGGGCTACCCCTTATCCCAGAATGCACCACGCCTGCTTCCCCAGATCTCGTTTGCCGCTTTTCAAGCTAGACGTGGTCTCGACTTGGCTGGAGCTAAGTAGTTTTTTGGTTACTTTTTGGTCTTTTGACCTAGGGGTTTCTTCATAAATTTAACAAACCGCTGTTTTAACAGCTTTACGTGTGTGTGTAAACTTTTTTGGTGTGATTGGTAATTTTTTCTATTTACCGGGCAAGGCCCGTTTAAGTTAGAGGGCCCTTGCCCTTATTTGTGTGTGGGTGTGCTAAATTTGTCTTACTGTATGTTCTGTTTTATCGGGCTAAGCCCATTTAAGTTAGAGGGCTTCTGCCCATTTTGGGTGCTGTATCTCGGGCCAGTCCCGTTTGAGTCAAAGGGCTCGTACCCTACTGAAGGTTGTCTTTTTTTCGTTGTGGTAAAACTGTGGTGTGACAGGATGTCAAAAGAGACTCAGAAGTCTGGTTTTAAAAAGTGCACCAAGTGTAACTACAAAATGTCTATTACCGATAGCCATGCTGTTTGTGTATATTGTTTAGGACCGAAACATTTACAGGAAACGTGTAGTGTTTGTCATGCTTTTTCCTCTAGGGTCCTTCAAGAACATAAAAATAAGTTGATACTTAAGGGCCTTATTAAACCCTCCTTTGAGGAAGCTTTGGCTTCTCCTTCCTCTCCAGCTTCTAAAAAGAAAAGGTCGTTGGCTCCGACCAGTCCGTCGGAACCGACTTCCAAGAAGCATAGGTCGACCTCTTCTTCCTCGGCTCCAGTGGCTTCGGAGCCTCGGGGGGAAGGGTCTGCCTCGATACCTCTTTCCTCGGCTCCATTGGTGTCGGAGCCGCAGGTTGGCGGATCGAGAGGCGAATCATCTGCTTCGGCTCCGTTGGTCTCGGAGCCGTTGGAGGTGTGCAGCTCAGACTCTCCCCCCTCTGCCCTGAAGTCCCCTTCGGCGCCGATACTTATACGGTTCCGGATCCGGTGCCGATAGTGTTGGAGCCGTTTCGGAGCCGGTCCCCTGATTTTTCGGAGCCGAGAGAGAAGTCGTCTCGGCCCCCATCTATTTCCTCTAAATCCTCCAGGTTGTCTGACTCAGATTTGGACAGAGTTTTCCAGTCCCCGGTTTTTGCAAAAATGGTCTCTGCTCCAGCCCACTTGGCTCCGGAGCCGATCCCCACTTCGACACATCCGATTCCTCCTCCAACCTCCTCGGAGCAGTTGGAGTCGGTGATGGTAGAGCCTCACTGTTCCGGCCATCATTCCTACCCTGTCCTCAGCGTCAGGGTTCGGTACCGGGACTTACTCGGTCGGGGCCGAGGGGAACACTTTGGAACTGGTAGCTTTGGTGCCGAGTCTTCCCCTCGGAGCGTCGGCCGCAGGGATTCCCGGTACCGTTGTGGTCTCAGCCGGTATCCTCCGTAGAGTCTGGAGGTCCTGCTTTTGAGGCCATGAGGAGTGCGCTGGCCATGTCCTTGCCGGCTCAGCAAGTCTCTACCTCACCGTCCCTAGACTTGGGAACTGGTGCTTCTGGTGTGCTTCATTCCCACGACAGCAGGGCCCCAGGGCCTGAGGATACCCCCTTGGGGGGTTCCCTTCTTCCGGGAGGTCCTTCTGAATCCGCTTCGGATGAACCTCCAAGGAAGAAATTGTGCAAGAGGAAGCACATTGACTCCCAGGATGAGTCTATCACTTCAGATACTGATCTCGATGATGCGGAGGGGTCCCCAAAATCGTCCTCGGATGACGTCTCATTCTCAGATATCCTCGAGATCCTGAGACAGAGAGGCGATTGGCAGTCCAAAACCCCTTCCGCAGAGGAGTCAAGTCTTCCTCAAGGCTTTTGGGGCCCAGCCCTCCGCCTCCTGGGTGTCTCCACCCTTCGATGAACTGCTAGATTTAGTTTCTCGAAGGGTGTGGGAACACCCTGATTCTGTGGAACTGGTGCCCACCAGGCCTAACAAGTTCCTCTCAGCCCTCCTCAAAAGGAATTTTTGACCAAGGGAGTTGCAGTAGATGCGATGGTGGTGGCATCTGCCACTCAGGACGTGGCAGAGGTTTCAATGTCTATTCACCCTCCTAATAAGGATTCCAGGAGCATGGATAGGTACGGGAAGCGTACCCTTTCTTCAGCGGCCTTTACCCTGCGGTCGCTGAATTACCTTTGTCATTTCACCAGGCTCCAAAGGGACCTCCTCAAAGAGTTAGGAGAGTCTCTTACGGGCAACCTTCCTGAGGCGTTAGCCCAAACTGTTGGCGCCCAGATGACTACCCTATCTTCGATAGTCAACTCGTCCATGAGGCTCATCTCATATGCGGCCGAAGGGGCGAGTAGAGCAGCGGGAACAGGCGTGGCTCTTAGAAGACACGCCTGGTTACGCTTGTGTCCCTTTGCGGAGGCTTTTAAGTCTTCCTTCACCGACGCCCCTTTTGATGGGGCCTCCCTGTTTGGACCCAAGGTGAAGGACACACTGACTCGGTGCGAGCAGGAGGGCAAGACCTTGACTGCCATGGGGGCCCGTTTTTCCGCTCCTTCTAGACCTTACCCCAAGGCCCAGAGAGGAGGGAAAATGTGGTTCAGAAAATCTCAAAGGTCTTTCCCTACTCCACCGAGTGATCCCCCCCTCTAGAGGCAGGGGGGTGGGGATTCAGGAAGACGCCGCCCCAGAGGCGGCAGAGGCCCCGGTAACTCTGGAGACCGCAATTCCTTTCGTGGTCCATCCTACGCTCCCCGTCCCTGAGACGTGGCCCGACTGCGCATCTCCGGAGCCAGTCGGGGGTCGTTTTGCAGAACACCCACAGGCTTGGGAATCTATCACCAAGGATCAGTGGGTGCTCCGAACCATAACCGGAGGCTATCTCATCCCTTTCACCAAGATCCCCCCTCTTCCTATCAGGAAAATCCCGGATGTGCCACCCAGTCAGCGGGATCAAGCAGCGGTCGAGGTTTCAAAGCTGCTAAGAAAAGGAGTCATCCAGCCTGTTCCCGCCGACCAGATCGGATCAGGAACTTACTCAAGACTATTTTTGGTGCCAAAAAAGACAGGGGACTTAAGGCCCATTTTGGACCTCAGCTCATTGAATCGCTTTGTAAAAATCCAAATTCGAATGGTCACCCTTCAGTCCATTCTCCCGTTATTGGAGAAGGATGTCTGGATGTGCTCCATAGATCTCAAGGACGCTTACTATCACATTCTGATAAGTCAAGAGTCCAGGAGTCATTTACGCTTCCGCCTGGGAACCAGTCATTTCCAGTTCCGAGCACTGCCCTTTGGTCTCACCACAGCGCCCAGGGTGTTCACCAAGTGTCTGGCAGTGGTGACAGCTCACTTGAAAAGTCTAGGATTCCAAGTGTTTCCCTATCTAGACGACTGGCTCCTTACTGCCACCTCCAAGCATCTATTAGTTTGGGCGCTTATGACCACAGTCAGTTTGGGTCATTCACTAGGAATCACGTTCAATTGGGGAAAATCTGTGCTGCAGCCTTCTCAGCGTATTACATTTATAGGCGCAGAGTTAGACACAAGAAGAATGCGGGCATTCTTGTCTGTAGAAAGGATTCAGGTCCTGCAGTCTCAGGTTCAAACCCTGTTACCCAGATCACGAGTTCAGGCCAGACTGATTCTGCAGTTATTGGGCACGATGGCCTCGACTATTCTACTAGTCCCCTTAGCCAGGCTGCACATGCAGGTGCTGCAATGGCTACTGTCGGTTCAATGGTCCTTTCAGGAACTTCCCCTGAACCATTTGGTCCAGATTACCGAAATTTGCCGTCGGGACCTACGTTGGTGGCTGCTTCAGTCCAACCTGGACAAGGGGCGACCCTTTGCCCTTCAGACTCCCGTCGCCACGGTGACCACGGACACTTCCCAGACAGGGGGGGGGGTCATTATCTGGACAGGTCTGTCCAAGGCACGTGGCAGGCTCACGAAACGCACTTACATATCAATATCCTGGAAATGAGAGCGGTGCTACTGGTGTTGCAAGCACTTCATCATGCTCTTCTACAGGGTACTATTGCGATTCTATCCGACAACATGTCGGTAGTCTGGTACATAAACAAGCAAGGCGGAACCAGGTCCTACCCTCTTTGCCGGGAGGCCATGAGAGTGTGGCATTGGGCGATTTCTACCCAACGTTTCCTAGTGGCAACGCACATTCCAGGGAAATCCAATGTGATTGCAGACAGGCTGAGCAGAACTCTCCTGTTACCCCACGAGTGGTCCCTCAACGACAGGGTGGCTGCAAACATCTTCGCCAAGTGGGGCCTCCCTTGTTGCGACTTGTTCGCCAGTCCTCACAATGCGAAATGCAGGGACTTCTTCACTCTGACTCCCTCTCAGGGGCAGATTCCCAGGGACGCTCTAGCTCACAGTTGGCCCCCCGGTCTACTTTATGCCTTCCCTCCGGTTCCCCTTCTCCCGAAGGTGATACAGAAGGCGATTTATCTAGGGAGCGACATGATTTTGATCGCTCCACACTGGCCTCATCAGGTTTGGTTCCCCTTCCTTCTGAGGTATGCGGTGGAGGGCCCATGGTTTCTGGACCTAGTGCCCAACCTGTTGACTCATCAGTTGGGACAGTCTCACCCATTCCCCAGATCCTTGAGGTTGGCTGCTTGGTTACTCCACTTCCAACCTTAGTCAGAGATAACTCCTTTTCTCCAGACGTCATCCACATTTTGTCCTCTTCTCACAAACCTTCCACTATTAAACTGTATTCCAGCAAGTGGAAGAGGTTTGCTCTTTGGGCCCAGCAACGAGGTATAGATCCCCTTACCGCCCCAGTACCTCAGGTTTTAGAATTCCTGGCTTCTTTGTTTTATTTGGGCTCTTCAGTTTCCACAATTAAAGTCCAACTGGCGGCTATCTCTAATTTTCATGAATCCTTTGAGCCTTCCTTAATGGCAAACAGGCTTTGCAAATCTTTCCTTAAAGGAGCGTGGCTCCTTTGGCCCCCAATAGCCCATCCTGTGCCCCCTTGGGATCTGAATATGGTTTTAGCTTCTTTAACTGCCTGTCCCTTTGAACCAGCAGCTACTTATGATTTGAAATTTCTATCTTGGAAAACCGCCTTTTTTGGTGGCAATAACCTCTGCCAGGCGGGTCTCAGAGCTTCAGGCTCTCTGTTCTAATCCTCCTTATTTGACTTTTCACAAAGACAGAGTGTCTCTCAAGTTAAATCCCTCTCTCTTGCCCAAGGTAGCATCCCCCTTATGCATTCAACAATCCTTGGAGCTCCTGGTGTTTTCCCAAATTCTCCAATAGCGCAGAATATATTTTCCATCAGTTGGATGTTCACAGACAACTGCGTTTTTATTTAAGTAGGACCAATCAGACACGAAAGTCAGATCAGCTGTTTGTGTCCTTTGCGGAAAATAGGTTGGGTCAACCGGTGGCTAAAACCACCATAGCCAAATGGATTAAAGATTGCATCTCCTTCATCTATTCACAGTCCGGCAAAGAGCTACCATTCCCAGTCAAGGCTCATTCTACCAGGGCAATGGCTACTTCTGTAGCATTTCACTCCAAACTATCGATAGATGATATCTGTGCGGCTGCTACCTGGACTTCTCCGCACACCTTTATTTCTCATTACAAGATAGATGTGGCTTCTCGAGGTAGAGCTTCCTTTGGTTCCACAGTTCTCAGGAGTGTTTTCCAATGAGCCACCCGGGATTTAAGTGCTAGGGATGCTGTCCCATCAGTTATGAATGTAGGCGAGATAGGATCCCATTACATCTTTTAGTTATGTACTTACCATAACTTCGGATGTATGGGATCCATCTCGCCTACATTCATACGTACCCGCCCTCCTTCCCCCTTCCCATTGGATTTAGAGGGAATGTTGCTACTTACTGAGTTTTTCTCTTGAACGACTTTAGTTTGTTACAGTTGTTGGTATGTTTCTGTGCCTGGATGTAGGTATATAAAAGCGAACAAACAAGATCTGGGGAAGCAGGCGTGGTGCATTCTGGGATAAGGGGTAGCCCAGCCAATTAGGGACTTCGTTCTACTATATAGTGGCTGAGTCGGAGCCGAGGGATCGGCTCCGAACCCATCAGTTATGAATGTAGGCGAAATGGATCCCATACATCCGAAGTTATGGTAAGTACATAACTAATAGTTTTCTTTATTCATTAACTGAAACCGATATATCAGATTATTTTCTTTAAAAGTAGTCGTAGGCATATTTAAAGTAAACATATTATATAGGCTGTTGGAAATATGAGCAAAAAACATGCTTTGTACGTTGGATTTCTGTAAATAAAAGGAGCTGGTTGTTTAAAATTATTAAAAAATGTTTTTTTAGTAACCAAAGTAAGGAGTTTGAAATGAAATAATTTGAATGCTTAAGACAGATTTTAACCAAAAATGTCCTTGAAAATCTTTCCATATACCTGTACGAGAATTATTTGACCAAAGAGCTTTATGGGCATATGCAACTTGCATAACTATACAAAGTTCACCATTCTCACTGCTCCAGTGAGCAAAGTGTTTTAATGATAGATAATAGAGAATATAATTCTAAATCTGATAAACCAATACCACCAACAGACCAGTCCCTAGTATGGTCGTTTAAAGCTATTCTGGGTTTATTAGGGAAACAATAATAAAATTTAAATTAGAGTTAAACTCTCTTACACAATGTCTAAGTGGGTGTAAAGATGATTGTATAATATATAGGATTTTTGGTAAGATGATTTTGATTATGGAAAGTCTCTCATCCATTGTGGGGAAAAAAGTTCAGTTTATTTATGAGATTCTCTATGGAAGTTAAACTGTTATAATTGATGGTTACTTTATTGATTTTAGCAGTAGCTATTCCTATGTAATGTATCTTTTTTTCTTGGACTGTATATTTGATAAATCTTTTATCTATATCAGTAAAAGTTAAATTTATAGATAGTTTTAATGAAAACAAAACTTAAGACCAGAATTTTTCTGAAAAAATTCCATCAAATTAAAAACGGCTAAAATCGAACTATTACATTCATTCGAGGTCAGAAGAATATTGTCTGCAAACAACTGAATTTTAGAAGGTAACTTCTTGCCTGTCTGAATACCTGTAATGTTTAGGATTGATCTTATCAATGTATTTATTATTTATTTCCAGTTTGGTTACCGGGGAAGTCCACTGGGCCCAGAGAGCCCTTTTTCAGTGGAGGCCCGGGAAGAAAAGCTCCATGAAACAGATTACAGTAAGCATAGCAGTCCAATAAAAATAGGGTACAACTACAAATACATATCAAATAATACAAAGTGTGAGCAATATTGCCCATAGTGGAAAAATATCGTGCAGATACATTTTAACAAATTTACACAGTTAGTCAAAGTCAAAAGCTATTTACATAGTGTGAGAGATCATATGGGAATTAGCTATAGAAGGTTATAGCTAGCTGGTGCTTAGGAACTTAGGAGGATACCCCCCCATAGGGGCTTTTGTTAAAGACTTCTAGGTAGGGAGAATGCAGTTACATTTCCATTTGGAGGAGAGGTTGGTATAAAGCTGTATTTTGAAGTTTGTATTTGACATTGTCCTTAGTGTGGAAGGGAGAGAGTTCCATTTCTTACCTAAGGAGAAGGAGAGGAGAAGTTGTCCAGCAGGATGTTTAAGTTTGTGGATAGTAATCAAGTTTTGGTGCTCAAATGTGAGAGTTCTGTTTGGGGTGTATGGGGGAAACATGTTGGTTAGAGCTGGGCAGCAACCACTTTTCCCTGGTTCCCCCTCTGGGGAAGTTTTCCAGAGATGCTGTCCACTACAGTTGCCCCCCACCCCCGGTCTCCTTGTATGCCTTTCCCTCGATACCGCTAATTACAAAATTCTTATAGAAAGCGCACAGGTTGAAAAGCACCATAATCCTTATTGCCCCCTTTTGGCCTTGACAGATTTGGTTCTTCGTTCTTTGGCCTTATCTGATACAACCTTGGATTCTGGACTCCTTTCCAGAACTTCTGCCCCATCCAAACGGACTTGTTCACCCAGACATTTTGAACGTCCGGCTGACGGCGAGCGTGGTTCCTCCAATTCCAGTATTGCTAGGCGTTCTAATATTCCTCCCCAGTAAGCCACATCCTCTTGGCTCATAAGCTGTACAAGAGGAAGAGATTTACCATTTGGGCCCATGAAAACATTTTAATTTCTTTCCTGCTTCTATAGGGCATATTTTAGACTTTTTAGCTTCTCTCTTTCATACTGGAGCTTCCCCTTCTGCTATCAGGTTACAATTAACTGCAATTTTCAATTTCCACGATGGTTTGGAAGAACGTTCTTTAGCTTCTCATAAACATTGTAAAGCATTCCTAAGAGGCATGCTTTTGTTGAAACCCCCATTCTAAGATTCAGTGCCTCCTTAGGATCTAAATTTAGTGTTACAGGCTATAATACATTCTCCCTCTGAACCCTCTGCGGAATGTGATTTGAAGTTTTTGTCTTGGAAGATACTATATTTTTGGTAGCCATAACCTTGGCCAGAAGGTTTTCAGAGATTCCGGCCTTGTTGTCTGAACCTCCTTATCAGATTTTCCACAAGCTGTCACATCTGTCAAGGATAAAATAAAGATTGACAACATCAGCTAAAGAAGTTATGTACTTACCAAAATGTTCCATCTGTGTTTTGTATTCATTTATCCTTGACTCCTGTCCCTCCATCCCCCAACCTTTAAAGATTTTGTGGTGGAGCGGATTATATATGTTTGAATTGTGATTTTTCAAGCATCGTATATATGGCTTCTGTTTGGGCTTCCTTTCTGATATAGAAAGAGAGAGAGATGTATGTATCTGTAATGTATGCATATATAGTTTATATTTATTTACTTTTCTGCAAACTTGATCTGAGGTGATTGTGGGTAGAGGTGAAACTAGAGTTTTTGACTGGCACGAGCTGTAGTAATGGCCACGTCAGTTCCGATATCTGAACCGGACCCATCAGTCAAGGATAAATGAAGATAGACAACACAGTGTGTGGTCATTACTTCTGCAAGACGAGTTCCCGAAATTCAGGCCTCATCTGTGAATCTCTCATATCTACTTTTTCGTAAAGATAAGAATTTTTAAATTTCAAACTAATGCATTTTTTTGCACAGAATAGTACGAGTCTATTGTTAACCAGTCCCATCAGTTTTCTTTCCAAAATTTTCAAACTAGGGTGAGTGTTTATTACATGTATTGGATCTTCATAGGCAGCTGTGTTTCTATTTACATAGAGTAAAGGACATCAGAACTACAGCTCAGTTATTTGTTTCATTTGCTCATGTGAAACTGGGTAAACCAGTGTCCAAAATCATTCTAGACAGATGGTTTACTGACTCCATTTCTTTTGTTTACAACAAATTGGATATCCCTTTACCAAAGCAAATATGTTCTCATTCAACCAGGTCCGTAGCAGTTCCCTTAGTTTTTCATTCAAGAGCTTCCTTGGATGAACTATGTACAGCAGCAGCAACTTGGGCTTCCCCCCATACCTTTATCACTCATTACAGATTGGATTTGGTATCCAGAGGTAGAGCATCATTTGGCTCAGTGGTCTTAGGAATATCCTTCCTTGAGTCCACCCTGGGATTTAGGTAGCTGGGGACTCTGTCCCATCAGTTAGGACAGAATGAAAATTGACAATATCAGATAAAGAAGTTATTTACTCTTCCATAATTTTCCATTTGTGTTGTCCATTTTCATTTTTCCTCAACACACCTCCCCCCCCCCCCCAACCCCCATCCTTATGTTTTTCTGGAGGAGTGAGTAGATATGAAAACTTTTGTATACTCAAAGCATTATAAAGCTCCAGCTATAGCCTTGTCTAGTCTTTTTTTTGTGTTTACATTTGTCTATTTGTGTAAGAATTATTTCTTTATGCTATAGCCAGCAAACAAGATCTGAGGTAATTGGGGTTGGTGCATTCTGGGTAAGGGAGAAGCTTGAGAGTTCTATATTGCCACAAGCTTTTGCAATGGCTGAGTCAGATCAGATGGTTCGGATACGAACCCATCAGTTAAGGATGAATGAAAATGGACAACACAGATGGAACGTTTTGGTGAGTACGTAACTTCTTTTTTTGGAAATCTTAGAGGATTTTGGCAGACATTTCTGGAGAAAAAACTCCTCAAGGCAAAGGAGGGACTTTCATAATGAACATCGTCCAAGAGACAGAGGTGGCCTGCAAAACTAAGTCTTCAGGGGGTCCTTTCTTTGAAAAGCCTTTCCAGTGCTCCTGACTGCCCAACCATCATACTCTGCAGGTAGTCATATGGGTCTTGTCTCAGCACCCAACAACTTGGGTGATGCTCACCCATGACAAATGGGAGCGTAGAATTTTAATCATAGGCTGTGTTGTGCCTTTTCACATCCCCCCCTTCACTTCAGAAAGGAATTCCTTACTTTCCGCCCTCACAAGGGTAAGTTGCCACTTCAGAAATAAAGAAATGGAGTCATCCAGGAGCCCTGTCCAGACCAGAGAGGATCTGGAATTTGCTCGAGATTTTTTGTGACAAAGAATAACTGGGGCCTATGTTGATTAAACAGGTTTTTAAAACAAAATTCCAGATGGTCACTGTTCATATGGTCATGGTTCACTCCATTCTTCTCTTGCTGAGGAAAGATGACTGGATGTGCATGAAAGAGCTTCAGGATGCATACTTCCACATCAAGATGGACAGGCGCTCCAGGAAGTATCTTTGCTTCCTGCTGGGAGCCAGTCATTTCCAGTTGCAGTAGAGGCAGCTCATTTACTACTGCCGGGTTTCCAAGTATTCCCATAGCCATATGACAGGCTCGTCACCACCTCTACCAGGAGCTACATATTCAAGCCAGGGACTCCTTGCTGCAGCTGTGCATGGACTTGAGAATCTCAGTGAATTTAAAAAAGTGCAGGTTGCAGCAAGTTCAGTCTCTGAAGTTCGTCTGAGCTTGTTTTGACAGAAAACCCTAGATAGTGAATTTTTTCCCCTGCAATAATTACATCTCTTCACCAACAAGCCCTAGAATGTCTATCTTAGCAGAAGCCACCTGTAAGACAAATTCTTCACCCTCTTGACTCCGTGGCGACTTCAGTCACTTTAGTACCACTGGCCATATTCTACATGCATGGTCTTCAGTGGACCCTGGCAGTTCAGTATCAGTCTAACAACAACCTTTATCTTTTCTATGGAGTCTAATGAACATTTGCAGAACACACATTCACTGGTGGCTAGAATCTCCACATGTTCCACAGGGATGTCCATTAGTTCTGCAATACCCCAGTCCATAGTGACACAGATGCTTCCCAACTGGGATAGGGAGGGGCTTTCTCTGGAAAGACCATTCAATGCATGCGGTCTCAGAGGCCAGTCTTCACAGCAGTCCTCCGTGCACTTCAGCCATTTCGGGGCTGTCCCCTTGAGTGTCATTTCCATCCAGACAGACAGTTTGGTACATCAAAACCAGAGAGGAACCAGATGATCTGTGTGTCAAGAGGCCATGGGAGTGTGGCAGTCGGTGATATTTCTCGCCGCTGTCTAATTGCAATGCATATCCCAGGGAAATCCAACATATTGGCAGACAAGTTGAAAAGATCCATCCTGCCTTATCACAATGCATTAGTAATGGAGCAGATTTTCAGCCGCTGGGGCTAGCCTTCTTATGATCCCCTAGTTTCTCCCCACAGCACCTAATACAACAAGATTTTCACCCTAATTCCCCCATGAAGGGGAGTTGTCATGGGATGCTGTAACGCACCCTTGGCCCCCAAGACTCCTCCATGCCTTTTCCCCCAATGTCCCTGACTTGAGTTCCTACAGAAAGCATCAGTGATGAAGGTCATGGTGATCCTCATAGTTCCTTATTGGTTGCAAGTATGGTTACCCCACCCACCCCTCCCCGGCCTCATCTAAATTACACTGGTTACTGGGCTCAAAGCTAGATTTACTTTCTCACGCATCGGGGTTGCCTCACCCAAACATTCAGTCCCTCAAATTGATCACATGGTTTCTCCAATTCCATTCACGGTTCAGCAGTCCAGGTCGTCATCCCCAGATGTCCTTCCATGTCACTATTGCAGTATTTATCCCCCTGCAATCTCCTGCCAAGGAAAGCCCATTTTTCTGGCCAGTGTACCAAAGTTTTTATTACCTAGGGAGTGCCGTATGTCTCCACACAAGCATAGGGCATAAAGGTGATGTATGTACGCTTCCAACTTAGAACTTTGCTGCCTCCAGTCTGAATGTTATCGTACATCAGTCTGGATGTCCTTCACTTAAGCTTTGATCTGAAGTAGGATTGTTCATTTGTCAGCAACCTGTGGGTTACGGATCTGATATCGGATCCGAGCCGGCAACTTGTTTCAAGCTAATGGATCCGAGCTCCTAGCTCCTCCCTTCACCCATAATCCCCTGCTAACCCTCCATGACCTCAGATCTAGTTTGCCGCGCTTGTGATGGCTGGATCCTTTTCTTGAGCTCCGCAGATAAGTGAAAAAAAGTTAACTTTTTTCATCAGGAATTTCTGTTTTAGTTTAAATTAATATTTGTAAAGTGTGTCTGAGTTAGGTTCCCTATTTTTTAATTAATACCCTCCCTTCGCTGTTCGCTAGTGTGTGAGTGTTTGTTGAGTGTCTTTTGGGGCCTGTGGGTGTGTGTAGTTGTCTTTTTCTTTTCCTCTTTAGTTAAGGCTGAGGCCCCAAAAGCCATATTTTCTAAATGTACAGAGTGTGGCCATAAGCTCTCCCCGGCTGATGGCCACACTCGGTGCGTTCGGTGCCTTGGGGTTGAACACCTCACCTTGGGCTGTACTATCTGTGCAGCGTTTAACCCCAGGGCACTGAAAGAACGGAGGTCGAAGCTGGTCCTGGCAGGACTTCTACCCCCGGATTCAGCTTCGGCCTCCGCTACCTCTGCTACTCCCGTGGCTCCATCACAGCCTGTGGTGGTTGCCACTCCTGCCCCCCCTGCCTCCGACTGGGACTCAAACTCCCGCTAAAGTGTCGGAGGACAGGGAGGCCAGGAGGGAGAAACGGAGGGAGAGGCACCACAAGCAGCGGGCCGAGACCTCCATTTCGGCCCCGCCAGCTAAGTGGGCTTCTCCCTCCATTGCTTCTAGGTCTCCTCCTCCTCGGCTCCGATCCCCTTCTTTCTACCCGGGGCCCGAGGAGGAGACCCGATCTCCGTCGAGCTCATCGAGGCGGCATTCCAGGCCTGCCTCGGTGGCCTCTTCGAGATCCACTTTCAGCTTATCAGATGCAGACTTGGACTGGATGATGCGAAGGTTCATCCAGGCCCAGCTGCAGATGGGAGTGCTCTTGCCCCCCCCCCTCAGGGGGGGAGCTCGACACCTTTTTTCCACCCAATTGCTCCTTCTCCGACCCGCTACCCGGGTTTGGAGCCGAGCAGCCTTGGAGCCGGGGGTGGGTCTGCGCCGACAGTACTTGGTACTTCGGATCCGTCCCTACCCTCGAGTCTGTCGGATCAGACCTCTTGGAGCCGTGGTCCGAGCTTCAGATCCGGGGGATTCAGTGTGCCTTCGGCTCCGTCCAGGTCGGAGCACACTGGTCCCTCAGATCTGACTGTCTCGGTGCCGGCTCCGATCCCTTCATCGGATCCGAGTGGGAGCCGACTTTCAGATCCATTGGAGAGTGGCTCTCCCTCGGCATTCGATGTTGGGGAGAGGGCTCTGTTGAGAGCATCCGGACCCCCGGTCCTTGCATCGACTCCTCCCTGCACTCCCTCTCTGCTGGGCTAGGCTATCATCACCCGGCCAAAGAGACAGCCTGCTTCGATGTCACAGACAGTTCCATTGGAACAAGATGTTGCTGGCGAGGCCTCCTCGAACAGTCCCCCCGAGGAAGCTCCCCGCAAGCATAAGTGCAAAAGGAGGCACGTGGATTCCCCTGAGTCCTTAACCGAGGACACGGACTTGGAGGAATGGGAAGGCTCCCCAAGATCACCCCCTGAGGATGTCTCCTTTGGAGACATCATGGAGATGCTGAGAATCAGAGGTGGGTGGTCTGCCCCCAAGTCTTCCTCAGACGAGTCCGTGTTTCTGGAGGCATTCGAGACAGGCCCGTCTACCTCCTGGGTGTCCCCTCCAGCCGATCCCCTGGTGGATCTTATTACCACCAGGGCATGGAAGGATCCGGACACCGTGGAGCCAATACCGAAGCGACCGGATAGGATTCTTTGCCAACCCCCCCCCCCCAGACAGGTCACATTGGAGTAAGGGCCCCCCTGTAGATGCCATGTTGACGGCGGCAGCCACAAAGAGGGAATTGGCTCAGGAGAGTCCCTCAGTCCATCCACCGAGCAAAGAGTCCCGTTTTATGGATCGCTTAGGGAAGCGAGTCTTTAGTTCAGCGATCTTCTCAGTAAGGTCTCTGAACTATATGGCACATGTCATCAGGATGCAGCGGGATCTTATCAAAGGAACCAAAAGGGTCAGAAGATGATGTGGTTCCAGAAATCACAACATTCCCAACCAGCTCCGGACAACCAGTCCTACCATGGCAGAGGTGGACAGGGAGGACGTCGCCCCAGGGGCAGAGGGGCTCCAAGAAATTTCGGGTCCAGAGAACATTTCTCTGAGCGGCCCGCGCAGCAGCCCTGAGGGGTTGCCCGGCTGCTCCACTCTGGAGGCAGTCGGGGGGCATTTTTCGAAACATCTAGCGGCATGGGAGTCCATCACAACAGACCGCTGGGTGCTTCGCATCATATCCAGAGGGTACAAAATGCCAATTCTCCATGTCCCCGAATCCAAGAACCTCCCCGATGTACCACCCGATCACAGGGAGGCCGCAGCCGCAGAAATACAGCAGCTGCTAAGAAAAAGAGCCATCCAGCCCGTCCCCCAAGACCAGCTCGGATTAGGGTTCTACTCCAGGTTCTTTTTGGTGCCAAAAAAGACGGGGGACCTGAGATCCATCCTAGACCTTTCCCGCTTGAACCTGTCAGTAACCAAGGACAAATTCCGAATGGTCACTCTTCAATCTATTCTCCCCCTTTTGAGGGAGAACGATTGGATGTGCTCTATAGACACCAAGGATGCGTATTACCACATCTTAATGGACAAACGATCCAGGAGGTTCCTTCGCTTCCGGCTGGGAGCCAGTCACTACCAGTTCAGGGTCCTTCCCTTTGGTCTCACCACAGCCCCTAGGGTGTTCACCAAATTGTTAGCAGTGATTGCGGCCCACCTGAGACTCCAGGGAATTCAGGTCTTCCCGTACCTGGACAACTGGCTCCTGACCGCACCAACAAGGCATCTACTTTGCTCGGCCAGAGACTTCTTTCTCCATCTAGCCCCACAACTAGGCATTACTATCAATGTCGGCAAATCTCTACTGGCTCCAACACAGATCATAGAATTCATAGGCGCCAGAATAAACACCAGAGATTTGCGAGCCTTCCTAACTGCCGAGAGAATCAGAAATCTACAACTTCATGTGCGGGCTATCCTTCATTCAGAGGCTTCACCAGCGGAATTGATCCTGAGGGCACTAGGCTCCATGGCAGCAGCGATTACACTCCTTCCATGCGCCCGTTTGAACATGCGAGTCTTGCAATGGACTCTGTTAGTGCAATGGTCCTTCCTATCCCTTCCTCTCCACCATCCCATTGCTATCAGCAAGGCTTGCAGAAGGGCGCTACTATGGTGGCTCCAAGCATCGAACTTCCATACGGGCCATCCCTTCTGCACCTCTCCCCCTATCGCCACTGTGACGACGGACGCTTCCCACCTCGGGTGGGGGGGCATTCCTCAGGCAGGACAGTTCAAGGCACGTGGAACGATACAGAGACCTCCCTGCATATCAACGTTCTGGAGATGAGAGCGGTGCTGTTGGCATTGCAAGCACTTCAGAGCTTCCTCCCTGCAGGAACAATTGCAATTCACTCGGACAACATGTCAGTCGTCTGGTATATCAACAAACAGGGGGGAACCAGATCTTATCCTCTTTGCCGTGAAGCAATGAGAGTGTGGGAATGGGCAATCTCCACTAACTGCTTTCTGATTGCAACGCACATTCCGGGGAGGACCAACATCCTAGTGGACAAGCTCAGCCGCACCCTTCTTACCCCTTACGAGTGGTCTCTCAATCCTCTAGTAGCAAAGCAGATATTCGCAACATGGGGGCAACCCTGCTGCGATCTTTTTGCATCTCCCTCAAACGCCAAATGCGACAATTTCTTTGCTCTAATCACCCCACCAGGGGAATCTCCAAGAGACGCTCTGGTGCATGCTTGGCCACCCGGTCTACTCTATTCCTATCCTCCTCTTCCAATGATGATACAACTCTTACAGAAAGCCTCGCGGTTGGGGAGCAAGATGATTCTCATTGCCCCATTCTGGCCTCGACAAATTTGGTTCCCTTACCTGTGGTCTCACCGTGTGAATCACCCTTGGATTCTAGATCCCATTCCGGATCTCATCTCCCATCCATTGGACTTGCCAACTCCAAAGCTGGACAATCTGAAACTGACAGCTTGGTTGCTCCAGTTCCACTCCTAGTTAGGACTCCCGGTATCTCTTCACCAGTCAAAGCCATCCTCGTGGCAGCACATAAGCCCTCCACCAGGAAAGTGTATCACAGCAAATGGAAACGTTTTTCCATCTAGGCGGAGCGCCGCGATCTAGATCCCTTTACGGCTCCTCTTCCATCCATTTTAGATTTCCTAACTGAACTCTTTCAAGAAGGCGCTAGTTGTTCAACTGTCAAAGTGCAATTGGCAGCCATTTCTCATTATCATGTGGGACATGATACAGGGCCCTTGATGTCAGCCAAATTGTGTAAAACCTTTCTCAAGGGTACCTTTTTACTTAGACCTCCTGTAAAAGAAGCCGTACCCCCATGGGATCTTTCTTTAGTTCTTCAAGCCTTGACTGCTCCACCCTTTGAACCAGCTGCTTCAGTGGATCTCAAATTCTTGTCATGGAAAACAGCATTCCTTGTAGCCATTACGTCAGCGAAAAGAGTGTTGGAACTTCAGGCTCTTTCTGTAAAGCCTCCATACCTGATTTTTCACCCTGATAGAGTGTACCTCAGGATCAATCCCTCCTTTCTTCCCAAGATAGCATCAGAAACCAACATAAACCAATCCATAAATTTACCGTTTTTCTTCCCTAAATATCAAAATAAGGGTGAATACAAGCTGCACTCATTGGATGTTCATAGGCAGCTTCGTTTTTATACTCATAGGACGGCTGGCCATAGACAAATCCGACCAGCTGTTCGTTTCCTTTGCCAAATTTAACTTGGGGGAATGCTATCTCTAAAGTATCTTTATCTCGCTGGATTTGCCAATGTATCCTACTAGCTCATCAAGCCTCGGGTAGACCCGCACCAGAAGGAGTTCGTGCTCATTCCACTCGCTCCATTTCTACTTCTGCGGCTTTCAAGTCTAGAGTTCCTTTGGATGATATTTGTTCTGCAGCCACTTGGGCTTCATCTCATACCTTTATCGACCACTACAAGCTAGACCTGCTTTCTAGAGGGAGAGCATCCTTTGGCTCTGCGGTGCTTCGTAATATCCTTCCATGATGGCCACCCAGGGTACAAGTAGCTGGGGACTCTGTCCCACAGGTTGCTGACAAATGAACAATCCTACTTCAGATTTAGAAGTTATGTACTCACCATAACGTTCCATCTGAGTAGGTAGTTCATTTGTCTGCAACCATTCCCCCCTCCTTCCCCCTGACCTTCTTTGGATCTATTAGTTTTTAGATATCCTTTGTTGGATATATATATGGAGAGGCAAACTCGATCTGAGGTCATGGAGGGTTAGCAGGGGATTATGGGTGAAGGGAGAAGCTAGGAGCTCGGATCCATTAGCTTGAAACAAGTTGCCGGCTCGGATCCGATATCGGATCCGTAACCCACAGGTTGCAGACAAATGAACTACTTACTCAGATGGAACGTTATGGTGAGTACATAACTTCTAATTATACTGACCCTACATCTTTCAAATAAGTACCACAGTTGGAGTTTATCTTTTTCTTTCACTCTTCAGTTTTACATGTTAGCCAAGAAAAGGTCGTGTCAGTATGGGAGGCAGATTCCCCATAAAGATTGCCTCGATAGGTGTCTGTTTTGGTTAGGTTCATTTCACAACCACACTCGGTGTTCCATCTGTCAGGCTTTTGTATCCAAGACCTTGCATAGCCACCTTTTTTCACTTTCCATTTACCTCGAGAACCACACGCTTTTGGCCCAAGGTACCATGGCAGAATCTGCTCACCCTGAGGTAAAGCCACCACTTAAAAAGAAGGCCAAGAAGTCTGCTGCTGTCCAGCCTCCGCTAGACATTTCTCTAAGGTGAGTGAGAGGCCTGAGTGTAGTCTGGTGTTACTGTCAGTTTATTTTGGAACTACCCTGTTGGAGGCTGGCACAGAACCTGCTTCTCGAACGACCTCTGAGGCTTTGCAGACATCCACTGTGAACATTGAGGGGGAACTATGGCTGATTATGTCCCTTGGAAACAAGAGGGATTCCTCAGATTCTTATTAGGGAAGAAGTGTCAGGTATCTTATTCGACTCCAGGCTGGGATCTGAACTTCTGTATTTTGTCAGCGTTGGACGTTCCTGCGAAGAAAAGGCAGAAGACTTAAGCATGTGGTGTCAGTCCCCAGGGATCCAAAAAGAATGGCAACATTTCACTCGAGGCTTGATCAAGGCACTGATGGCAGTGAAGCCTCCTAAGGGGATTACAGTTCCTGCACCTTCTTAGTCCTCTACCCCTAAGAGGGCTAGGGACCCAGAACCTTCAGATAAGGATTCTGACTCTGAGGATGACTCTTTAGCCTATTCCTCTCAATTGCCTTCACCCTTAGACTATGGTTATGAGGAGAAGGACTCTCAGTCCTGTTTTTTCTTTGGGAGGAGCTTTCCTTTAGTTGAGACGGTCCTGCATGTGATGGGGCATTGCAAATGGGATTGCTCTCGGGTATTGGATGTCCAGAAAACGTATTATGAGTTATTACATTTTGTCTATATTAGATACCTTCTCTGCTGCTTCTGCAACCTCCAGCTGCTAAGAAACCTGATAGGTTCTATAAGGTGCCAGATGCCTGCAGGTTCTTGTACAAGTGCCCTTCGTCTGTTCCTGCAATGATTTCTGTATCTGTTATAAGCCTTCAAGGTTGTTGCCTTCTTTCAAGCTCCTTCCTTGAGATAAGGGCAGTAGAGCCATGTAGAGGATTGGTAGAAGGTATACACTTTGGATACTTTAACCTTCAGGGTTATCAATTACCAGGTTGATGACAAGGTACATCCTGTCTCTACTTTCCCAGATTGGAAAAATTGATGTTCTTCGTGTTTCACTGTTGCAGTCATTACATTTGGGTTATCTGCATGCAGGTAGCCCTCAGTTGGCCTGATTATAAAAAGCCTTGGGTCCTGCGTCGGTTGCTGTCTCATCTTCCATGACGTCAAGTAGTCAGGAGTATAAAGCATGCATCCAACGCCATTTTATCAGTCTTTCTTGCCGTGTGTTGCCCGAAGCAGATGCAGTTCACAAGTGCCGGTCGGGTGACTCCTGAAAATTACGATGTTAAGTTGTCTATCTCGCCTTCATTCTTGCTGGATGGGTTCGGAGCCGACCTCGGCTCCGACTCGGCCACTCTAAAAGCTCGAGAGTTGGTTCCACCGGCTCGAGGCTCCCCTTATATCCCACAATGCTAGGCGAGAGTTACCTCAGATCTCGTTTGCCGCTACAGCTTCGAGGTTGGTTGCTTCTACCGGTTCCTGGTGAGTGTTAGCTTTTTATACAAAAAGTTACTCTTTTTTTCCCCTTTTAACTTTAATTCTTCCTAAATTAGTGTAGGATATAGATCTTTATCCCCGACCCTATTTTTCCCCGTTTTCTTATTAAAAGAACCGTTGGTTCTTCCCTTGGGCCTTTGGCCTTCCCTTCCCTAGGGTGTGTTTGTGTAGTTACTTTAACTTTTTTGTTTAATTATTAGTATTTTACTAAAATTGTTATTATTTTTAGTATTAATAATTTTTTCTGACAGGGTATAACTGTGTGTTTGGGTGTGTGTTAGTGTACACCTGTCAGTTAGGAAAATGTCAAAGGAAGCAAAGGTCTCTGGATTCAAGAAGTGTGATGCGTGCTGTCAGAAAATGTCTCTGACAGACGCTCACACTTCTTGTGTCTATTGTCTGGGGCCTTTGCACCTGCAGGACTCCTGTGCTGTGTGCCATGGCTTCAGCCCCAGGGTCCTGCAGGAGAAAAACAAGTTGATTCTGAGAGGCTTGTTAAAACCAGAGGATTCCCTGTCAGTTTCAACAGGGAAGCCCTCTAAGCATCGAGGTCTTCGGCTCCGGCTTCTGAGCCGAGACCTCAGGTTGTTCAACCTTTGCCTTTATCGGCTCGGCTGGAGCCGATAAGACTCAGTCCACAGTTTCTGTGGCTTCCCGGCTCGCCGGAGCCGAGGTTATCGAGGTACCCGTGTCGGCTCCGACAAGATCTTGAGCCGACAACCAGAAAGAGGTCTAGGTCACCTTCTCTTGGCTCCGTTCATTCGGCTCCAGGATCTCCCCTGCTGTCTGAACGGAGCCAAAGGTCTCATTCCTCTAGGTCATCGAGGCTTTCCGATCATGACCTTCAGAGGGTGGTGAGTCGACTACTTAAGTCCGAGGCACTAGCCCAGATGCTTCAGAGCCCGACTCATCAGTCGGTGCCTGCCCGGTCCATCAACTCTTTCCTCCTTCGACTCTTTTGAGTTCGGAGCCGGGTCGTCGGAACCGAGACTGTGGTCACCGGGCCGAGACAATTGTCTTCGGCTCCGTCGTCGGCTCCGTTTTCTTCCGTGGAGGAATCTCGGCGCCGGACCTCCCTCGTCGGCTCCGAGGGGGTGAGTGGCATCGGACCCTTGTCCGACCCCCCTCTCCCTCTCGGTGCTTCGGTGCTGGTGAGTTCGGCTCCGACATCGGCCTCGGAGCCATCACTGTCGGTGCCGAGGGGGGTCCTTAGCTCCTCGGAGCGGGGACCTCTGGCTCTGCCTGACAGGGGTGCATTCGAGGTCATGCGGAGTGTGTTAGAGCCTGGCTCTACTCCACAGTCTGCTCCGTCAGCCCCTCCCTCTATGCTGCCTCAGGGTAAGTCGACTCACTCCCTCATCCCGGACCGCAGAGAGCCAGCTCCTCAGGAGCCCCTTTGGGGATTTCATCCTCTTCCGAGGCCTCTCCTGATTTGGCAGAAGAGCCCCTCGGAAGAGGAAGTGCAAGAGGAAGCACATTGACTCACCTGAGTCTATCACGCCGGACACAGACCTGGATGATTCTGAGGGTTCCCCGTTCCCCTTCTGAAGATGTCTCATTTGCAGACATTCTGGAGATCCTTAAACAGAGGGGAAATTGGCCAGCCCTCAACCCTTCGGAGGACGAATCTGTGTATCTTGAGGCGTTTGGCTCTCGTCCTTCCACCTCCTGGGTGTGCCCCGACGACCCCTCATGCAGGTGGTTGCTAAGAAGGCATGGACGGCTCCTGATTCAGTGGACCCCACTCCCAGGAGACCCTCCAAATTCATCACAGCTCCATCAGACAAGCAATTTTTATCAAAAGGAGTTTCTGTGGATGCTATGGTGGTAGCTGCCGCCACAAAGAAGGAACTGGCTGATCCTTCAGTGCCTGTCCATCCACCTAACAAGGAATCTAGGTCCATGGATAGGTACGGAAGCGGATGTTCTCCTCAGCGACTTTTACCATGCGTTAAGCTGAATTACCTGTGCCATTTCACTCGTCTTCAAAGGGACTTGATCAAGGAAGCGAGTGAAATGTTGAAGGACCCTACAGCTGCGGGTTTCCAAGAGAAAATGAACACGCAGCTGGCTATCCTAATTCCATTTCCAACTCCTCCATGCCTCCTCTCTTATGCGGCCGATGGAGCGAGCAGAGCTGCAGGAACAGGGGTAGCCTTTACGTAGGCACGCCTGGATGCGGCTATGCAACTTTATGGAACCTTTCAAGACGTCTTTCACAAACTCCCTTTGATGGATCATCTCTTTTGGTCCTCAAGTGAAAGAAACCCTGACTAGGTGCGAGACTGATGGCAAGACCCTTTCTGCCGCCGGAGTCCGTTTTCGACTCCTTCTAGGCCTTACCCCAAAGGCCAGAAGGGGGAAAGATGTGGTTCCGTAAACAATCTCAAGGGACTTCGCCTGACGACAGAGTCGTTTTCCTACCAGAGGCAGAGGTGGGAATAACAATGGTAGACGCCGCCCTAGGGGCAGGGGGTCCGCAGAACCAGGGCAATCGGGAAGCCTTTCCTGACAAGCCCTTTCAGCATCCCTGAGGTGTTGCCCGACTGCCCATCTTCGAGGCAGTCGGGGAAGATTGTCACTGTACCCAGAAGCCTGGCTATCCCTGACTCAAGACAAATGGGTACAGTCCATCATTTCCGAAGGCTATTCTATCCCCTTTCTTCGTTTTCCAAATCAGTCAAAAAAATCCCTTCCAGATGTTCCACCGCTCAAAGGGATATAGCAGCTTTGGAAATTTCAAAACTGCTTGCATAAAGAGCAATTCAGCCAGTGTCAGCAGACCAACAAGGATCCGGAATCTACTCAAGGTTCTTTTTAGTTCCAAAGAAAACAGGGGACTGGAGACCAATTTTGGATCTCAGTATCTTGAACAGATCAGTCAAGAAAACAAGATTTCGGATGGTCACGCTGCAATCCATTCTTCCCCTATTGGGAAAAGGAAACTGGATGTGCTCTATAGACCTTCAGGATGCGTACTATCACATAAAATGAACAGACGCTCCAGAAGATTCCTCCGCTTCAGGCTGGGAACCAGTCATTTTCAATTCAGGGCCCTGCCCTTTGGTCTCACCACCGCCCCCCGGGTGTTTACCAAATGCATGGCAGTGGTAGCTTCTCACCTGAGACGACAAGGATTCCAGGTGTTTCCATATTTGGACGACTGGCTTCTCACAGCTCCCACCAAGCATCTCCTTCTGATGGCCAGAGATTATACTTTTCGCGTTTGTCAAAACTGGGTATTTCAATAAATTGCGAAAAGTCTGTTTTGTCGCCTTGTCATACTATTACCTACATAGGCAAATTTAGATACTATAAACATGTCTGCAACGCTAACGAACCAAAGGATATCAGACATTCACAAATTGGTGTCACTTCTTCTCAACAACAACAGAGCCAAAGCCAGGTTAGTTCTAAAGGTGTTGGGAATCATGGCAGCCACCATACCTCTCCTCCCATTGTCAAGAAACCACTTGCGGTTCCTTCAGTGGATGCTTTTTCTCAATGGTCATACCAGGAACTTCCAATGTCTCACACCATTATGATCACGCAAGCGTGCAAAAAGCATCTCATGTGGTGGATGTCTTCCCCCCAGCTCCTGTCGGGAAGACCATTTGTTCCACCTCCTCCGGTTGCTACTCTGACAACGGATGCCTCCCTGATCGGGTGGGGGGGGCATTATCAGGGCAGGACAGTCCAGGGCACATGGCAACCAAACGAATGCCACTTGCACATAAATGTTCTGGAGATGAGAGCAGTGCTTTTAGCGTTGCAAGCCCTTCAAGACTCTCTTCCCTTGGGAACGATTGCAATCCAGACAGACAATATGTCTGTAGTGTGGTACATCAACAAACAAGGCGGAACCAGATCATACCCCTGTGTCGAGAAGCACTCAGACTGTGGCAATGGGCGATTTCTTCTCAGCGTTTTCTGATAGCAACGCACATCCCCGGGAAGTCCAATCACATTGCGGACAAGTTGAGCAGAGCTATACTCATGCCTCACGAGTGGTCTCTGAAAGACTCTGTAGTGAGAGAGATATTTCTCAAGTGGGGTCAGCCTTGCTGCGATCTTTTTGCTACTCCCCAAAACAGCAAGTGCAGAGAATACTTCACTCTATTCCCTTTACCAGGCCAACCCAGCAGAGACGCTCTAGTCCAAGTTTGGCCCGGGACTTCTGTATGCATTTCCTCCTTTCCCTCTGATCTCTCAAGTAATACAGAAAGCTATCGCTCAGAAGGCCTCATTGATCCTCATTGCTCCTTACTGGCCTCGACAAGTGTGGTTCCCCTTTCTACATCGTTTTCTCTTGAGCGACCGTGGCATCTGGACCTAGTTCCAGGTCTTTTGATCCACCAGTCGGGTCAGTTTCATCGCTCCTCCCCTCTCTGAACCTCACTGCTTGGTTCCTCCAGTTCCAACCGTAGCCAGGCTTCCTCAATTATCTCACTCGGTTAGAGATATATTGATAGCTTCCCATAAATCTTCCACTCGAAAGATTTATTTGAGTAAGTGGAATCGCTTCTCATATTGGGCACAAGGAAAGGACATAGATCCTTTTACCGCTTCCATCCAACTAGTCCTTGATTTTCTAGCTGAACTCTTCCATGCAGGTTCATCTCCATCTACTCTTAAGGTTCAATTGGCAGCTATTTCTAATTTTCATGTGGGCATTTCTGAATCTGCCCTAATGTCCCACAAACTTTGCAAAGCCTTTTTGAAAGGAGTTTTTCTTCTCAGACCGCCTATAAGAAATCCTCCTTCTCCTTGGGACCTAAATTTAGTTCTTGCTTCTTTGATTCTTTCCCCTTTCGAACCTGCAGCTTCATGTTCCTTGAAATTATTATCATGGAAAACTCTCTTTCTGGTGGCTATCACATCAGCTAGAAGAATTTCAGAACTTCAAGCACTCAGTTGTCGTTCTCCTTATCTCTTGTTCCATAAGGACAGAGTTTCCTTACGAACTAACCCGTCCTTTTTGCCTAAGGTGGTTTCAACATCAAATCTAAACCAATGCATTGACCTCCTGTCTTTTTCCCAGAGTATTCAAATAGGTCTGAACAAAAATTACACTGCCTGGATGTTCATCGTCAATTAAGGTACTACTTGGACAGGACGAAACAATTCAGAAAATCTGATCAGCTGTTTGTCTCCTATGCGGAAAGCAGAAAGGGACTTCCAGTTTCAAAGGTATCATTATCCAGATGGCTAACATCTCTGATTACCCTTGTTTATGAGATTAGACACCAAAAACTGCCTAATAAACCTAAAGCCCATTCCACCAGAGCTTTGGCTACTTCTCTAGCCTTCCAAGACAGACTGCCTATTGACACCATTTGTGCAGCGGCTACTTGGGCTACTCCTCACACTTTTATTTCTCATTATAAGTTGGATTTAGCTTCTAGGCATAGAGCTAACTTTGGTTCCACTGTTCTCAGGAGTCTGTTCCGTTAGGCCACCCGGGACAAGGTGCTAGGGACGCGGTCCCATCCAGCAAGAATGAAGGTGAGATAGACAACTTAACATATAGAAGTTATGTTCTTACCATAACGTTCCATGTTAGTTGTCTTCTTCTCGCCTTCTTGCGTCCCACCCTCCTTCCCCCTGGCCTGGACAGACCTAGAGGAGTTGTGATCGTGACCTCTCTTTCTACCACCTCTTTTCTTAGTCATATGCTATTATGCATATTTCTTGTTTCAGGATGTAGGTCACCCCTTTTCTTCCTGCTGTTAGAGGTGGACTCTGTTTACAGTTATACTGTTATTGATATAAGCTGGGTTAGCGTACAAACGAGATCTGAGGTAACTCTCGCCTAGCATTGTGGGATATAAGGGGAGCCTCGAGCCCGTGGAACCAACTCTCGAGCTTTTAGAGTGGCCGAGTCGGAGCCAAGGTCGGCTCCGAACCCATCCAGCAAGAAGAAGGCGAGAAGAAGACAACTAACATGGAACGTTATGGTAAGAACATAACTTCTATTTTTCGAGTTTCAGAACCGAAGTCTTCAACTAAAGCTAAGTACCCCGTTGGGGAAACTTTTTCTTGCTCCTTATCGATGTCAGTAAAAGTTAATAATTGCATTACTTGTGGAAAGCAAATACCTCATAAAGATTTTCATTCGTACTGTATTCCTTGCCTAGGCCCTGACCACGAAGTACCTTGCTGTCAGTTTTGTGCTTTATTTAATCAGCACACTATCCATCTGTATATTTTCACCTCTAAATATTTTGGTTCTTGGTTTAATTATCCAGAAATGTCGTCGGTTAGCCATCCGACTACCGGGATTACAAAAAAATGCAAAGATAAAGACAGAGACAGGCCACCGAGGTCCAAAACTGCCGACGGCACTTCTCCTAAGCCAGTCGCCAGTTCGCCGGTACTCAGTGAGGTGCTTTTGCAGCCCGATACCCGCTACTTCTGATTCGCAGGCCTCTACTGAGACCCATTCAGAGTCCGGTATGCCACGAGATGCTTCAACTATGGAACCCGCGGATGTCTACCTTGGATGGGTCCGGAGCCGCTGTGCAGGCACCGGCTTCTGAGGGTGTATTCAGGCCTACGGACTTGCATATTAAACCAACGCCTCCTTCACTTAGGCCTAAATCTCGAACCATGCATAAAAAAACAACGCCCAGACCACATGCTCAGGCCTCTATGCCTAAAAAACAAATGATAAGAATGGCTGAAGATCTAATAACTCCAATCAGGGAAAGCCACCCACCCCCTTCTAAGATGCCTAGGGCTGAAGTTGTTTATGAATCTTCTGACCAGGATTCTGTTTTTTCTGATGATCTGGAATTGCCCTCATCTACTTATGAGGATTCTGATGCAGAGGACTCTATTCCCCTCTGCTTCCCCTCCAGAGGATTTTTCTTTTGGTGAAACCTTACATACTCTAAGGTAGCATTTCCACTGCGAAAGCCAGGATTTTTCTGATTCAAAAAAGAGGCTTAGGGATTTTTTACTCCTGCCTCAGCATAGGCCTTTAGCTATTCCTCCTGTACTGGACATTGTTGTTGATGCTTTTTCGGAATCTAGTTTGGCCCCTGATTCCTTGCCTCCTGCTCCCAGAAAACCTGACCGATATTACAGGGTCCCCGAGTCGCACAAGTTCCTTTTTAAAAATCCTATTGCAGATCCAGAGACTATTTCACAGATGCCCAAGGGCATTAAGGCTTCTACTGCTAAAAATCCTCCCCTTCTGATAGAGACTCCCGGGTGCTGGATAGATGGGGTAAGCAGGTTTACACTTCTGCACCCTTGGCCATTAGGGCTTTAAACTGCCAGTTTCATATGTTAAAGTATCAGAAACATGTTATTGGATTGCTTAAACAGAAAATGATGTTGATTCCTGACTGTGTGGAAAATAAAGAATTACAGGATTTAATGCATTCTGCTGAACAGGTTGGAAAACATACTTTGCAATGCGGATTTGATTCATTAGAGGCCTCTTGCAGGGCTGCTGTTACTGGGTCTGTGCTCAGAAGGCATGCTTGGCTTAAGGAGCCATCTTTGCCTGATCATGTAAAACTGCTGGATGCTCCCTTAAATCAGGACCGCCTGTTTGGCAACAAGGCTGAGGAAGTTCTTAAAAAGATGGAAGATAAAGCGAAATCTATGCAAACTGTTAAATATTTCTTACAAATTCAGCCTCCTAGATTTAGTAGGTACTGGCCCTCTAAGAACTGGTCCTTTCCAGCCCCTTCCAGGTCTTCTCAAGCCAAATCCAGACACAGCAGAAACCCCAGGTTTCAGTCCCAGGGGACACACAAGACTAAACAGTGGGGGGTTTCCACACCCAAATCTGGGAGTAATAAGACCCCCCCCCCCATAGAAAACTGTCTCAATGACTTGCTTTTAAAATTTCCAAGCACTTCCCAACTGAATGCACCTTTAGGCAGAAAGTTTGGTCTGCATGCAAAAAACTGGGAACTCATTACCCGGGACAAATTGGTTTTAAATATAGTGTCCCAAGGATACAGATTTCACTTCCACACCTTACCAACACCAAGCGGGTGGCCAGATCTACCCCCAAATCAGTGAGCAGAGGCTTAAAATCAAGTATTCTCTCTTAAGCATGGGGGCTATTCAGTTGGTACCGGAAGAGGAAAAGGGACAAGGTTTCTATTCGAGACTTTTCCTGGTACCCAGAAAAGGCAATACATGGCGTCCTATCCTGGACCTTTCTACTATAAATACCTTTCTGGTGATTTCAAAATTCAAGATGCTGACGCTTCACCAGCTGCTTCCTATGTTAGGCAAAGATGCATGGCTGCTACCACTAGACTTAAAAGAAGCATACCTGCACATCCCTATCCGGGAGTCTTGCAGAAGATACCTACTCTTCAAAGCAGGCTACATGCATTATCAGTTCTCTGCACTACCCTTTGGCTTATCTACTGTGCCCAGGGTATTCACAAAGTGCCTAGCTCCAGTCATTGCATTTTGCAGGCAAAGAAATATTCCCATACCTGGACGATTGTCTAATTCAGGCAGAAAGCCAGGACATACTTTTGAATTATCTGTCCTTTGTTCAAAGGGCATTGTCTTGTCTGGGGTACACCATAAATGAAAAGAAATCACACCTGGTACCCTGTCAATAAATTATATTCCAGGGTGCAAGCTTGAATACAACTTCCCAGATGGCTTTCCTCACGCCAGAGAAACAGATTCTTTTCACAACCTACTTCAAACAAGTGGCCACAAAAGCCCAGTTATCTGCAAGGCAAATACTGCAAGCCTTGGGGTTCATGGCCTCCTGCATTCTTCTAATCCCATATGCAAGACTGCATATGAGGAAACTGCAATGGTATCTCAAAAGCCTATGGTGTCAACATTCACAGGATCTAGAAGCAATGATTCCTATCATACCTTGCCTACGCCTAGAGTTCCTTTGGTGGGCAGAGGCCTGCCACCAAAACAAGGGACTACCATTCACACTACACCCTGCCACCCAAACCTTGACAACAGACACATCAGACTATGCATGGGGGGCTTATCTGGCAGGGAAGTGCATTCAGGGCAAATGGAACCCAAGTCAAATGCACCTACACATCAATCAAAAGGAAATGTTAGCTGTACAGAATGCTCTGACAGCCTTCAAGGACCAAATTCTTCCAGGACAATTAATGGTAAAGACAGACAACACCACGGTCATGTGGTACATAAACAAGCAGGGGGGGGTGCCCATTTTTACCCCCCTCTGCAGACTAGCCATGGCATTGTGGAACACAGCCTTGAGCTTCCAAGTGAATCTACAAGCTCAATTCCCGCCAGGAAAACTAAATACACTGGCAGATGGACTAAGCAGAAACATTATAGAATTATGGATCCACACGAGTGGAAACTGGAACCCAGAATTTTCAGTATGTTGACAAGAAAATGGGAGAGCCCAGATATAGATCTATTTGCCTTCCCCCAGAACCATCAATTGGACGACTTTTGCACAAGGATTCCCCACAAACTAGCTTGGAAAGTGGATGCTGTATCCTTCAGCTGGAATAACTTAGCTTGGAAAGTGGATGCTCTATCCTTCAGCTGGAAAAACCTATCAGTTTATGCCTTTCCTCCTCTGCCTCTGCTCTCCAAAGTACTACTAAAGATCAAACAGGACAAGCCAAAGACGATCTTAATTGCACCAGACTGGCCACGACAACACTGGTACCCCATCCTGCGCAGTGTGTCACGCTTGGCCCCATGGCACCTGCCTCAGACTCCTTCCCTGTTGTCTCAGCAGGGGAACCAGATTCTGCACCCTCAGCTGCAAACCCTGAACCTAGCAGCCTGGCTGATTACCTAATCTCTCCTTTACCACTCCTCAGCAATTCAGTGATGGATATAATTTTGGAGGCTAGGAGGCCTAGTACTAGAAAATCTTATGCTGCAAAATGGAAAAGATGTTGTACCTGGAACCAATCTCAAGGGATGAGTGCAGCAGTGCCCAGTTTGCCTCAGATTCTACAGTATTTGACAGAGATGCTTCATAAGGGCGTGTCATTTTCCTCCATCAAAATCCATGACTTATAGACATTTCAGCTCATTATAACACAGAGCCTCCCCTCTTCTCTCACCCACTGCTCAAGCAGTTCCTCAGAGGGGCCAAATATTTAAGGCTACCAAGGAGAGCACCACCTCCTGCCTGGGACCTTAACTGTGTTTTGAAGAAACTCACTCTTCCTCCTTTTGAGCTAGCTGCTACTGCAGATTTAAAATTCCTTTCCTGGAAAAAAAACTTTCCTTTTAGCAATCACTTCTGCAAAACTGGTATCTGAATTACAGGCCCTTATGGCAGTGGAGCCTTTCATCATCTTTCATGCGGACAGGGTGTCCCTCAGAACCAATCCCTCCTTCATGCCCAAGGTGTTATCCAGTGTGACTCTTAATCAGTCCATTCATTTGCCTACCTTTTTTCCTAATCCACAGAACAAAGGGGAACGGATACTGCACTCCTTAGATGTGCACAGACAACTTAGATTCTATTTGGACAGGACTAAACCTCAAAGGAAATCTGAACAGCTGCTGGTGGCATTTGCTGCAGGGACAGAGGGGAAAGCTAATTCAAAGCAAACCATTTCAAAATGGATAGGTCACTGCATTCATTTCTGCTATAAGTACCATGGAAAACCTATCCCACAGGGCATCAGACCCCATTCGACCAGAGCTGCTGCATCTACCTCTACAGCCTTTCTCAGGGGCATACCTACAAGGGACATCCTAGAAGCTGCTACCTGGAGTTCTGTACATACTTTCACCGAGTATTATTATTTGCCAATTTTCTCTAAATCCAGAGATGGTTTTGCCTCTGCAGTCTTGCAGGGCCTTATAGCTAGTCCTAATTATATTTAAATTCCTCCACCCAACCTTAGCTTTCAGAATCTACCCAAATGTAATGACTGCAACAGTGAAACACGAAGAACATAGTACAGTTGTGTACACTTACCATAAATGTTGATGATCGAGTGTATTCACTGTTGCAGTCCTAGTTACCCTCCCTCCAGGCCCCCTGACTTATATTGTCTATACCTCTATTCTTGTTTACTATGCTTAAAGCTTTCTGGTGTATTTGCTTTTTGTTGTAGGTGTAACCTTGTATATAATTCCTTCCCATTATGGGGGCACCTGACATCTGGGACAAGAAAAACTGATAAAATGGCGTCGGCTGCATGCTTTATACCCCTCACTACCTGACGTCATGGAAGATGAGACTGCAGTCGACGCAGGACCCAAGACTTTGCAGGTAGCCCTCAGTCGGCCTGATTATCAAGCAGATAACCCAAATGTAATGACTGCGACAGTGAATACACTTGAACATCTACATTTATGGTAAGTTTACACAACTGTACTTTTCTGATATGCCTGTTTCTGAGAGTAAGACCTCAACATTCTTGCGCAGATGTACTTCTCAAGGTGCCCGTTACTCTATTAAATGCAGCTGATGCATCTTCTAGGGATGTTGTCTCTGGCTCATTGATGAGGAGCTCTTCCTGTCTTTGCCATAAAATCTTGCCAGATTATATCAAAGCAGAGCTTCTAAATACTCCTTGGATATTCAGAATTTGCTTGGTACTCCTGTGGCTAACCTTACAAGATCAAGCTAATCAAGCTAAGGTCGTGAAAGATTTGAAGCATATTTTTGTTTCATAGATTCCCAAGTTTCAAGGGAACCATGTTAGTAAGACTGCTTTTTTTTTTTTTTTTTACAGGAGCTGCCTGATCAGGCTCCTAGGCTTGATTTTTTTTTGTTTTGTTTTGTTTTCTTTTCTTTTTCTCTCTCCCTCTTTCCAGATAAGCCTACTCAAACACCCTGACCCAGAAGCTGTTCTACAAATCTGCATTCATCTGTCTGCCCTCCCTGCCTCAGCCAGATTCCGTTGACCCTTAGGCTTTCTCTTTTACTCCCAGTTTGGCAGCTTACTGCCACAGACACCTGGGTTCTCTCCATTATCCTATTGGGTTACTTTGTAACCTGGTAGACTCTCTTCCCTAGCTAATCAACCCCCTGCAGAAGAGCTGCCTCATTTTCCAGGAATATTGCTGGGTCTGCTAGACCAGGGTGCCAATCAAGCAGTTCCACTGACCAAGAGGGCTTTGGGTTTTTATTCTAGGATTTTTCTGGTCTGCAGGAAAGAGGGATATTGGAAGCTTCACCTGTCTTGGGTCTTTCCTTTCAGAACACTTTTGTCATACTGCCTTCCTCCCTAATGCTGTTTATTTGGTCTGTTTCCTCTGTTACTCCCCCAGCCCTTTCTGGTTTCCTTGGATCTGAAGAACGCTTACCTTCACATTCGTATATACCCTTTATTCAGGAAATGTGTGTTTCTGTTTTTTCCTTTCATTTTCAATTCTCTCTGATTTGCCATTTGAAATTCCAACAGCTCTGAGGATGTTCACCAAATGTCTAGCCCCCGTAGTCGCCTTTTGCAGGGTTCAGGATATTCAAATATTTCCTTATCTGTATGACCTCTTGCAACAGGCTTCATCCCATTCCAAGCTGAAAAAGAATCTACATTTTATCTTCTGTTGCATAGCCTGGGGTTCACTGTCATACTTCAAATGTCAGTGTGGACACCATCTCAAGATCATGTTTTCCTAGGTTGCGAACTGTTTCAGTGCTGGCAGCTCTTCCTGCCTCCAGGGTGTTGTCCTTCACAAATAATTTTTCATCTTTGCTTCCCCGAAACTCTTTCAGCCGGGAAGTTTTTGAGGGCTCTGGGGTTCATGGCCTCCACCATCCCCATACTCCCGTGGACCAGGCTTCATATGAGGAAGTTTCAGTGGTACCTGTATCTGGTATACAGAGCAGTCTTTGACCTGGCCCTGATGGAAATGCTACACATTCATAAATCAAATTCCACAAGGGTCACTTGCTTCAGGGATCTTAACCTAGCGTCCGACATGAACAGGTCATGTTGGAGAGAGAGAGATGCATCTCCCAGAGACTGCCACTTCTCTGGAACAAGCTTCCAGTTCATGTGAAACAGGGCTCTTACCTGACCCTCTTCAAATGCAGCCTAGATCAATGGATGGGTGATCACAAATTCACTCTTGGGGTGTCGCCTATGTCCTTCCTGGACAGAGAAAGTTATTAACTACCATAGACCCTTACATCTGCAAACTTCACTCACCTAACCACTGACAATTGGGGCAACTTGGGATAAATATGGCTTGGTTTGTAAGGGCTCTAGAGCCGTTGGCCTAGTAAGCTTCTATGAACCTATAAACCTAAAATTAATGTAGCTTCAGCACCACCATACACTGAACCATTTAGTTCCTTTTCTTTCTTGTCTCAAGCTGAAATTTCACAGATGGATTCAGCAGCTTTCTCTCAATCCAGGTGTTCCTTTCTACCCTCCTCAACCATCTCAGGAACTCTTCACAGGCTTATCAGAGCTGGAGTGGGGAGTTGCCTCAGGCAGCCTAAAGGTGCATGGCATTTGGTCACCTCAGCAGAGGGAGGATCACATCAACTTTAAGTAAATGCAGGCTCTCCTCCTGGCCCTTTTATCCTTCCATGCTCTCTGGGTTCTTGGTCCTTTGTATGTTTACATGGACAACACCATAGTATGCAGTACATCAAGGGACAGGGGTTAGGGTGGGGCACAAGGTCTTACCATCTTTGCAAGTAGCCCTTAAGGCATGGGAAATAGTGATCAATCTGCAGGTCACCCTTCAGGCAGTCCATATACCTTCAGAAGTAGTCTTATGGCAGATTTTCTCAGTAGGTCCCAAGACACAGCCTCACAAATTGATTCTTCACAGGGTTGTGATACTGAACATAGTGTATCGGTGGGGTATTCTTCTAGTAGATCTCTTTGCCTCCCCATGTGAGCAGGCAACTCCCTCCGTTCTGTTCCAGAGCCCCAAGTCCTTTGTCTTGGGAGGTGGACACCGTCCTGTTTTCTTAGAAGGGAATGTTCCTGCATGCCTTTCCTCTTCTTCAAGGGTACTCCACAAAATCGAGGAGGGCTGTCCAAAAATCTTGTTGGTGACTCCCTTTTGGCCCAAACAGCAGTGGTCCCCCACGCTGTTCCATCTGACCGGGGCAATCATCGCAAGTTTACCTCACTGTATGGTTCTGCTCACACAGGACAAAGGAACTCTCCTTCAGCCTCATCTGTCCATTCTTCAGATGACTCTCTAGGTGGTGGCGGGTTTGATTCTTTTCTTAACACCAGTTTTCTGAGGACTTGGTTAGGCTTCTGCAGGAGGCCTGGAAACCAAATACCAGAACAGTATATATATCCACATGGAAGAAATTTTCTCTTTGGTATCACCAGGATCCCTTTTCAGCGGGGTCCATTTTAGTTGTTATCTGTGTGAACTATTGCAAACTGGCTTGGCATATTCATTGAAAGCCCACTTGTCAGCCACTTATGCCTCCTTTGGCCTCTAGTTTTGAGGTCAGGCAGTTTCTTAAAGTTACCTTTCATATTAGACCCCCAGGAAAATCCATTCCCCTTTATTGGGATCTTAATTTTGTCCTTGAAAAGCTGACTCGGGCTCCTTTTGAGCCTGCTGCTGCTTCGCTGTAACATTGCCCCTGGAAGAGAGTTTTATTAGTTGATTTAACCTCTGCCAGAATGGTATCTGAACTACAGGCCCTGAAGGTTGTCACTCCTTTTCTGTTTTTTCATAGAGACAGGATGTGTCTCTGTACAAATTCTTTTATGCCGAAGGTGGTTAATGAATTGTCATTTAATCAGTCTATCTGGCTTCCTTCTTTTTTCCCATCTCCGCAGTCTGTTAATAAGAAGGTTTTTCATATCTTAGGTTTGTGTAAACAGCCCGGGTATTATCTAGTTAAATGAAAGGTCTTTCATAAATCTGATCAGCTTTTTGTTTCTTTGCATAATTAGGTCATTGGGCTTCTCAGTTTGTAAGCAAACCATGTTCTCCGGGATTTCCAGGGCCATTTCTTTTTGTTCCTTTCATGGTAAGCAGTTGTCTGTTTCTGTGATGGCTCATTTCACTAGAGCAGTGGCTTCCACATGAGCTTTCTTCAAAGGTTTTGGGTACCGGCTCCATCCTTGAGGCTGCTACTTGGTCCTCAGTTCTCACTTTCACAAGACATTACTAATTGGATGTCATTTTCAGCACCATGGCAGGTTTTGCCCTCTGTCCTTCATGGGTTTGTGGAGGGCTCCTCCCTGCCTTCACTGTAGCATTTGTACTCTTCCAGAGGGGATGAATACTGCAACACTGATATGGAAGGACATAGTACAGTTGGAGTATTCACTCCATCGCTCCTGCCCCCTTTGTCATCCTTTTGCAAGGATGGTATTGTCATACTGGCCGAGAGGTTCCTCTGCTCCTTTCCTTTTTCTTGCTGTACTTGTCCTCCTTTCCACTGGGGGGGGGGGGTCCTGGTTCTCCTGGGGCACTTTACTTCTGATTTGGGAGCATACACGTCAATCACTTTTATGCTCTACGCTTGCATGGGGAGCATACTTCTGATGTACAATGCTCCCTAGATAATAAAGGCATTGGTATGCTGGCTGGACACTGGGTTATCATTGGCAGGAGGTCCCAGAAGTAATGAATACTGCTGCAATGAAAAGGACGACAGCTACAGATCTGTTAACTTCATTTGTCAGCACCTTTGGGAATCGGATCCGACAGTCTTTCATAGCTTAGATCTGAGCTCCTAGCTCCTCCCCTTCACCCATAATCCCCTGCCATCCCCTGACTGACCTCAGATCTAGTTTGCCGCGCTTCTTGTCAGCAGCTAGGTTCTTGAGCTCTTGGTATCGCAGTTTTTGTAAGAGAAATTTCTTTTTTTTTTTTTTTCTTATCCCCCTTAAGCGTGTATGAGCGTTGAGTGTTCACGTGGCGTTCAACCCCAGGGCACTGAAGGACCGGAGGTCGAAGTTAATCCTATCGGGACTTTTGCCCCCGGATTCGGCTTCGGCCTCCGGTGCTTCTGTGGCCTCCTCCCCGGCTTCGGCGGCCACTCCTGCCTCTCTCCCTCCGGTCGGGACTCAAACTCCCGTTGCAGCGCCGGAGGAGAGGGAGGCCAGGAAAGAAAAAAGGAGGGAGAAGCACCACAAGCGGCGGGCCGAGGCGAGGGTTTGCTCTCAGATCCCAGAGAGAACGGCTCTCCCTCGGCTTTCGATGTGGTGAAGAGGGCACTGTTGAGTTCTTCCAGGCCCCCGGTCCTTGCTTCGGCTCCGCCCCGCACTCCCTCTCTGTTGGGATCGGCTTCCATCACCTGGCCCCAGGGACAGCCTGCTTCGATGTCCCAGGTCATTCCCTTGGAACAGGACGTGGCTGGTGAGACGTCCTAGGACAGCAGCACCCCCCACCCCTGAGGACGTCCCTCACAAGCGAAAGTGCAAAAGGCGGCACGTGGACTCCTCCGAGTCCTTGACTGATGACACAGATTTGGATGAAGGGGAAGGCTCCCCTAGGTCACCCTCCGAGGATGTCTTCTTCGGAGACATCATGGAAATGCTCAGGATAAGAGGGGGGTGGTCTGCCCCCAAGGCTTCCTCAGACGAATCCGTGTTCCTGGAGGCATTCGAAGCAGGCCCATCTACCTGTTGGGTGTCCCCTCCGCCCGACCCCTTAGTGGACCTTATTACCACTAGGGCGTGGAAGGAGCCAGACACTGGAGCCAGTCCCCAAACGCCCAGACAAGATACTTAGTCCCCCTTCCGAGAGGTCCCATTGGAGCAAGGGTCCCCCCGTAGATGCCATGTTGGTGGCGGCGGCCACCAAGAGGGAATTAGCTCAGGAGAGCCCCTCGGTCCATCCACCGAGCATGGAGTCCCGTTTGATGGACCGTTTAGGGAAGTGGGCTTTTAGTTCAGCGACCTTTTCGGTGAGGTCTCTGAACTACATAGCACATGTTATTCGACTGCAGCGGGACCTTATCAAAGAGTATGCTGCATCTCCCCCGGAGTCCATGTCGGTGGAGGACAAACGGTCATACTCCACTCGAATGGCCACTCTCAGGTCCATATCTAACACCTCTATGCGGCTGTTGTCCCACGCCACAGAGGGAGCCACTAGAGCCAGCGGAGCAGGCCTCGTCATGCGGCGCCAGGCCTGGCTCCGGCATTGCGATTTTGCGGAACCCTTCAAGGCGTCATTTGCGAATGCCCCTTTTGATGGTTCTGCCATTTGGCAAGACTGTTCGCGAGACTTTGGTCCAGAGCGAAAAGGACGGGAAGACGTCTGCCGTCTGAGTCCGCTTCTCTGCTCCCCAGAGGTCCTTCTCCAAGAACCAAAAGGGACAGAAGAAGATGTGGTTCCGGAAGTCGCAACAATCCCAGTCCGCTCCGGACCCCAAGTCCTTCCGTGGCAGAGGAGGACAGGGTGGACACCGCCCTAGAGGCAGAGGGGGCCCGAGGAATGGTGGGTCCAGAGAAGCTTTCTCTGACCGGCCCACCCAGCGACCCTGAGGGGTTGCCAGACTGCTCCTCTCTGGAGGCAGTCGGGGGACGTTTTTCGAGGCACCTGGCAGCTTGGGAGTCCATCACAACAGACCACTGGGTGCTTCGCATCATATCCAGAGGATACCAAATTCCCTTTTCTCACATCCCTCACCAACCCAAACGCCTCCCCGACGTCCCACCCGATCAGAGGGAGGCTGCAACTGCGGAAATTCAGCAGCTCTTAGGAAAAAGAGCCATCCAACACCTCCCCCCAGACCAGTTCGGATCGGGTTACTACTCCAGGTTCTTTTTGATGCCAAAAAAGACGGGGGACCTAAGGCCAATCCTCGATCTCTCCCTCCTGAACCTGTCAGTAACCAAAGAAAAGTTCCGGATGGTCACCCTTCAATCCATTCTCCCCCTGTTGCGGTAGAGCCACTGGATGTGCTCGATAGACCTCAAGGATGCGTATTACCACATATTGATGGACAAGCGATCTAGGAGGTTTCTCCGCTTCCGGCTAGGAGCCAGTCATCATCAGTTCAGGGTCCTTCCCTTCGGTCTCAGCTCAGCCCCCAGGGTGTTCACCAAGATATTGGCAGTGATAGCGGCCCACCTGAGGCTTCAGGGAATGCAGGTGTTCCCATACCTAGACAACTGGCTCCTGACCGCCCCAACAAGGCATCTACTCTGCTCAGCCAGGAATTACTTTCTCCACCTTGCTCCCCGGCTGGGGATCACCGTCATCACGGACAAATCCTTTCTCAACCCGACTCAGGTGATAGACTTTATCGGGGCCAGATTAGATACCAACAACTTACTAGCCTTCTTAACCACCGAATGACTTCACACCCTGAGACTTCATGTGCGGGCCATTTTATTATCGTTGGCTCCCCCGGTGGGATTGGTCCTGGGGGCGCTGGGCTCGATGGCGGCCGCAATTACCCTGCTCCCCACGGCCCGCCTGAATGAGGGTTTTGCAGTGGACTCTCCAAGTCCAATGGTCCTTCCGTCAATGCCCTCTGTCACCCCATTCCCCTCAGCAAGGCTTGCAAAAGGGCTCTCACATGGTGGTTACAATCACCGGACCTCCAAGTGGGATGCCCTTTCTCCATGGCCCCTCCTCTCGCCACGGTGACCACGGACGCATCTCGCCTCTGGTGGGGGGGGGGGCATTATGTGGGCAAGGACGGTCCAAGGCACGTGGAATGATAGAGACCTAATTGCATATAAATGTCCTAGAGATGAGGGCAGTGCTGCTGTTGTTGCAAGCACTTCAGAGCCTTCTTCCTACAGGAACAGTTGCAGTTTAGTCAGACAACATGTCGGTGGTCTGGTACATCAACAAACAGAGGGGAACCAGGTCCTACCCACTCTGTCGAGAAGCTATGAGAGTGTGGGAATGGGCGATCTCCACCAACCGCTTTCTTATTGCAATGCCTATTCCGGGACGGTCCAACATCCTGGTGGACAAACTCAGTTGCACCATTCTGTCTCCGTACGAGTGGTCTCTCAATCCCCAGGTAGCAAAGCGGATATTTGCCGTATGGGGACAACCCTGTTGCGATCTCTTCGCCTCTCCTTCAAACGCAAAATGCAACAGCTACTTCGCTCTAATTCCCCCCTCCGGGGAATACCCGAGAGACGCTCTGGTGCATGCTTGGCCTCCCGGTCTACTCTATGCTTACCCCCCTCTACCTCTAATGCTGAAGCTTCTACAGAAAGCCAGTCGGTTGGGGAGCAAAATGATCCTCGTTGCCCCATTCTGGCCTCGTCAAGCTTGGTTCCCTTACCTCTGGTCTCATCTGGTGAATCCACCTTGGATTCTAGATCCCCTCCCGGGTCTGATTTCCCACCCCCTAGGCCTCCCCATCCCGAACCTGGACAATCTCAAGCTTACGGCTTGGTTGCTCCAGTTCCACTCATAGCTAGGACTCCCGGTATCTCCTCCCCAGTTAAAGCTATCCCAGTAGCAGCACACAAGCCCTCTACTAGGAAAGTCTATAGGAGTAAATGGAAACGATTTACTATTTGGGCAGAGCGTCAGAACCTAGACCCTTTCACAGCTCCGTTGCCCGCCGTCTTGGATTTCCTTTCAGGGCTTTTTCATCAGGGGGCTAGCTGTTCCACAGTCAAAGTTCAACTAGCAGCTATCTCTCATTACCACGTGGGACATGAATTGGGTCCATTGATCACCACAAAGTTATGTAAGACCTTTCTGAAGGGCACCTTCCTACTCAGACCTCCAATAAAGGTAATAGTGCCTCCCTGGGATTTGACTTTAGTACTTCAGGCCTTGACAGCTCCCCCCTTTGAACCTGCAGCTTCAGCTGATCTCAAACATTTGTCATGGAAAACAGCCTTTCTCGTCGCTATTACTTCAGCTAGGAGGGTCTCTGAACTTCAAGCCCTATGTGTAAAACCTCCTTACTTGACCTTCCACAAGGATAGGGTTTATCTCAGGACCAATCCCTCGTTCTTTCATAAGATCGCCTCTAAGGCAAATATTAACCAATCCATTAATCTGCCAGTTTTCTTTCCTGGATACCAGAACAAAGGAGAATACAAACTACATTCTCTAGATGTGCATAGACAGCTTCTTTTTTACATTCATAGAACGGCTGGTCATAGACAATCCAACCAGTTGTTTGTCTCCTTTGCAAAATTTAATTTAGGCAAATCTCTGTCAAAGGTCAGCTTGTCGAGGGTGGATTTCACAATGCATCCTTTTGGCTTATGAAAGTTCTGGCAGGCCCGCACCTCAGGGAGTCCGTGCCCACTCTACTCGGTCCATGTCTACTTCTGCTGCCTTTCAGTCTAGAGTACCCCTGGATGATATTTGTTCAGCAGCCACTTGGTCTTCACCTCATACCTTAATCAACCATTATAAATTGGATATTATCTCTAGAGGGAGAGCATCCTTTGGCTTTGCAGTGCTCCGGAACATCTTTCCATGAAGGCCGCCCAAGGTACAGGTAGCTGGGGTCTCTGTCCCAAATTTGCTGACAAATTAAGTTAACTACTTCAGATTAAGAAGTTATGTACTCACCATAACATTCCATCTGAGTAGGTAGACTTAATTTGTCTGCAACCGTCCCACCCTCCTTCCCCCTGACCTTCGGATGTTATTTGGCCAGAGGTTTTACTCTGCCCTTTAAGGAAGGTAGTTAGTTTTCCTTTCTCAGCCTTATTGGTTATGGGCAAACTTGATCTGAGGTTAGTCAGGGTTGACAGGGGATTATGGGTGAAGGGGAGGAGCTAGGAACTCGGATCTAAGCTATGAAAGATTACCGGCTCGGATCCGAGGTCTGATCCTATTCCCAAAGTTGCAGACAAATGAAGTCTACCTACTCAGATGGAACGTTATGGTGAGTACATAACTTCTTATTATCGTAAGATTTTACACAACTGTACTTTATCCACATATTGTCCTCTGCCCAGAAACCTTCCACTAGGGAGGTTTTATAAAAGCAAATGGAGAAGTTTTTTTTTATTTTGGATTTGGAAAAAAAATGTGATCCTTTTTTAGACCCTCTTCCATCTGTCTTGGATGTCCTTGCACATCTCTCTCAAGGTGGTGCTATCTATTCCACTATTAAAATACAGTTAGGTGCAATTCCTTCCTTCCATGTAAGGGAATATCACATCTCCATAGTGTTGCTTAGATGTTCAGGGTCTTTCTTTGAGGTACGTTTCACTTTGACCTCTCTCTCTGTTTTGCAGTCCCTAGCTGGCCCTCGTTTCTAACCTGCTGCTAAAGTTGACCTAAACTTATTATCCTGGGAAACCTTATTTCTGGCGGCTGTCACTTATGCCAGGAGGATTTCTAAGCTACATGCGTTATCCTCAAAATATCTGTAACTGATTTTTCATAGGGACAGAGTGTGTTTGTCAGTTACGTTTTTATCTACCCCAGTCAAAACCCTTTAGAAAATCTGATCAGTTAATTATGTCCTTCTCCACTGCTAAACTGGGAAAAACAGTGGCCATAGTCCCTCTTTTCATGTTGGTTAACTCAGTGCATTTCCTTTATCAAGAAAAGGGAGTTTGTCTCTATCTGTATCCCAAAAGCTCTCTCAGCCAGATCAGTGGCTCCTTCTACAGCCTGTTTCTTCACTGTGATGACAGATGTTTTGCAGGTAACTGGTCTAATGTTCATATCTTCATCTCACATTAAAATTGGATATGTTTTGGTTTCAGCTGTGCTCCTGAGTTTCTTTCCATGAGACTACTCTGATGTAAAAGCAGCTGGGGACTCTTGTCCAATACATTGCAGAACAGACGGAAAAGATAACATCAGATGTGAAAGTTATGTGCTCACCATAAAAGAAAATCTGTGTTCTGTTTCCGTCCTTTCCTCAACTACTTTCCAGCCAGCTCTGTCCTTATTTTTGTAGAAGTATAGTTTGTTTACAATATATGAAAATAAGGAAAACCACCACAAATATGAAGAAAAATACTTTTTTAATGAGCGCTTTCGTCAGTAGATACACTTGACTTTCAGATTACATAAAACATTGACATCACTTCCTTTTAAAAGCCAGGCACCACCACATGACCACAGTTAATTGCCTCTACAGGATTCAGGTTGTATTGCAACACTATGTTTTAAAACTAAACATTGAAATATATTTGAAACTTGATTAAGAAATAATAAAAAAAATTACAAGACAAAACAGACTACAATAGTGTTTGATCTTCACAGTAGCCCATATGTATAAATAAATAACAAACATCAATCCAGCATGCTGTTGATACACTAAGACAGTATAAAAAGATGTATTATAAACATACATTGATCACATTTTCCCCTACTTTCCTTATTTGCTTTGCAAGTTAAAACATTATAAAACTATCAAAGATAAAATTCAGCTTTCAGTTTTAAATAACTACAGAGGAAAATAATATCATTCAACCTGGGGGGGGGGTTGTTTGCATTAAATCTTAACTGCCACATACATTCTCTAAATTTAAGAAACAATTCTCGTGGACCCCCCCCCCCCCCGTTGTTAAGAACAACTTGGTCAAAGGCAATCAATTTAAACCTATGGTCAGGATTTTCCTTGATGTGCAATGCCAATGCATTGTTTTCATTGGCTTTTTTAATATCATAATTGTGTTGGTATACATGCACTTTGAAAGCTTTTTTAGTCTTGCCTATGTAAAATCATTCACAGGATTGGCATAAGGCTGCATAAACTACAAAAGTGCTGTTACAATTCAGCCTGTGGTTCAAATGTATTAGACCATAATGTTGAATATGTAAGGTGTCCATTTCAAAAATACTGGAACAGTGTGTACAATGACCACATTTGGTCATCCGTCCTTTTCCATAGTTGCATTGTTTTGTTCAAGTACATTTTTAAAACTAGCATCTTTTTTTTATATACAGCACATGCCCCCCCCCCCCCCCCCCACATTTTTTAACAATTTTTGATCTCCTGTAAAAATAAACCAATTCTTATTTAATATGTCCTTGATGCCATAAAATAATGGGTTATAAGTTAAAATAAGGACCTTGCTGAAATTTTGGATCATGTTTGTTTCTTCACTCAAAATGTTAATATCATGGGTAACAATACCAGATGCATCAGTCCCTAATAATGGAAAAAAATTGTCCACATACCCTTTTTTCCGTGACCTCATTAAGAATTGGTTCAGTAAAATTGGTAGGATACCCTCTTTGTTGTAACATACCCCTCAACTTGTCCCTCTCTTCATAGAACATTTCTGTGTCACTGATCATACGTGCCAGTCTAACACATTGGCCTTTGACAAGTGACTTTTTTTGAAAGTCAAAGTATCCACACTCATAGTGTAAGAGAGTATTAGAATATGTGGATTTTCTGTATAGCATGGTTTTAAAGTTCTGTTCTACTTCATTTTTGATAATAAATATATCCAAAAAATTGATTTTTTTTTCATTGCTTTGTTCCATAGTGAAATTTTAAAAAGATGTACTAGTATTTAAAAATTCAAAAAATATCTGTAATTCATTTTCACTGCCTTCCCAGAATATTAATATATCCAAAAATCTCCCATAGAATTTACACAGCTTGAATAGCTCTGAAATGAATACCTGAGTGAGTTCCCACTGGGCCAAAACTATATTGGCAAACAGGGGGGCACAGTCTGCCCCCATTGCTACGCCTGTTGTCTGTTTAAATAGCTGGTTCTCAAATATGATGTAATTGTTGTTAAGGACCAATTCCATTAAAGTTCTAAACATTAATATCCTTTCATGCCTTATATTTGTGTTACTGCATAAAAAAATCATGAAATAGGTCAAAGCCCTCTTCATGTGGTATTACGCGAAATAAATCGATGTGAAGTAGTTAACTTCATTTGTTAGCAACCTTTGAGAATCGGATCCGAACCGGCAATCTTTCATAGCTTAGATCCGAGCTCCTAGCTCCTCCCCTTCACTCATAATCCCCTGCCAACCTTGACTGACCTCAGATCTAGTTTGCCACGCTTCTTGTCAGCAGCTAGGTTTTTGAGCTCCTGGTGTCGTAGGGTTTTTGTGAGAGTTTTTCAATTTTTTATTATCCCTTTAAGTGTACGAGTGAGTGTTGTGTGGTCAGGTTCCCTTTTTTGACTAAACTACCCTAGTTTATACCTTTTTAGTTAAACTTACCCTCCCTCCCCTTCGCTGGTCGTAGCGTTATGTGTGTTGTTTGTTTGGGGCCTAACGAGTGGATTTTTCTTTACAATGTTTGAGGCCCCAAAACCCATCTTCTCCAAGTGCACCGAGTGTGGCCGTAAGCTCTCCCCAGCGGATGGCCACACTCTGTGTGTGCGGTGCCTTGGGGTTGAACACCTTTCCTCTGGGTGTTCCATCTGCGCGGCATTCAACCCCAGGGCACTGAAGGACCGGAGGTCGAAGCTGATCCTAGCGGGACTTTTGCCCCCGGATTCGGCCTCCGGTGCTTCTGTGGCCTCCTCCCCGGCTTCGGCGGCGGCCACTCCTGCCTCTCTCCCTCCGGTCGGGACTCAAACTCCCGCTGCAGCTCCGGAGGAGAGGGAGGCCAGGAAAGAAAAAAGGAGGGAGAAGCACCACAAGTGGTGGGCCGAGGCCTCTGCTTCGGGCCCCCTGGCTAAGTGGTCTTCTCCCTCCAGGGCTTCCCAGTCTCCCCCTTCTCAAATCCGTTCTCCGTGCTTCTCACCGGGCCCCGAGGAGAAGACCCGATCTCCGTCGAGGTCATCGAGGCGGCATTCCCTGCCAGTCTCGGTGGCCTCTTCGAGATCGACTCGCAGCCTTTCCGACGCATATTTGGACCAGATGATGCGAAGGTTTCTCCAGGTCCAACTGCAAATGGGAGTGCTCCTGCCCCCCCCCCCCCCCTCTGGGGGGGAGCTCGACACCTTTCTTTGCCCCGATAGCTCCTTCTCCGACCCGCTTTCCAGGTTCGGAGCTGAGCAGCCTTGGAGCCGGAGGTGGGTTGGCACCGACAGTATCGGGTACGTCGGCGCTGACTTCCCGTGAGCCTGTCGGATCTGGGCTCTCGGAGCCGTGGGCTGAGCGTCGGATCTGAGGGAATCAGTGTGTCTTCGGCTCAGTCTAGGTCGGAGCACACTGGTCTGTCGGATCCGATGGCTTCGGCGCCGACCCTGATCTGTCCATCGGATCCGAGCGAGGGTCTGCTCTTGGATCCCAGAGAGAGCGGCTCTCCCTTGGCTTTCGGTGTGGTGGAGAGGGCACTGTCGAGTGCTTCCAGGCCCCGGTCCTTGCTTCGGCTCCGCCCCGCGCTCCCTCTCTGTTGGGTTCGGCTTCCATCACCCGGCCCCAGGGACAGCCTGCTTCGATGTCCCAGGTCGTTCCCTTGGAACAGGACGTGGCTGGTGAGACGTCCTCGGACAGCAGCTTGGAGTCCATCACGACAGACCGCTGGGTGCTTCGCATCATATCCGGAGGATATCAGATTCCCTTTTCTCACATCCCTCACCAACCCAAACGCCTCCCCGACGTCCCACCCGATCAGAGGGAGGCTGCAGCTGCGGAAACTCAGCAGCTGTTAGGAAAAAGAGCCATCCAACACGTCCCCCTAGACCAGTTCGGATCGGGTTACTACTCAAGGTTCTTTTTGGTGCCAAAAAAGACGGGGGACCTAAGGCCAATCCTCGATCTCTCCCTCCTGAACCTGTCAGTAACCAAAGAAAAATTCCGGATGGTCACCCTACAGTCCATTCTCCCCCTGTTGCGGGAGAGCGACTGGATGTGCTCGATCGACCTCAAGGATGCGTATTACCACATTTTGATGGACAAACGATCCAGGAGGTTTCTCCGCTGCCGGCTAAGAGCCAGTCATTATCAGTTCAGGGTCCTTCCCTTCGGTCTCACCTCAGCCCCCGGGGTGTTCACCAAGGTATTAGCAGTGATAGCGGCCCACCTGGGGCTCCAGGGAATGCAGGTGTTTCCATACCTAGACAAATGGCTCCTGACCGCCCCAACAAGGCATCTACTCTGCTCACCCAGGAATTACTTTCTCCACCTTGCTCCCCGGCTCGGGATCACTGTCAACACGGACAAATCCTTTCTCAACCCGACTCAGGTGATAGACTTTATTGGGGCCAGATTAGACACCGACAACTTACTAGCCTTCTTAACCACCGAGCGACTTCACACCCTGAGGCTACATGTGCGGGCCATTTTACTATCTTCGGCTCCCCTGGCGGGATTGGTCCTGAGGGCGCTGGGCTCCATGGCGGCCGCAATTACCCTGCTCCCCATGGCTCGCCTAAACATGAGGGTTTTGCAGTGGACTCTCCAAGTCCAATGGTCCTTCCGTCGATACCCTCTGTCACCCCATTCCCCTCAGCAAGGCTTGCATAAGGGCTTTCGCATGGTGGTTGCAATCACCGGACCTCCAAGCGGGACGCCCTTTCTCCATGGCCCCTCCACTCGCCACAATGACCACGGACGCCTCTTGCCTCGGGTGGGGGGGCATTATGCGGGCAGGACGGTCCAAGGCATGTGGGACGATACAGAGACCTCATTGCATATAAATGTGCTAGAGATGAGGGCAGTGCTGTTGTCGTTGCAAGCACTTCAGAGCCTTCTTCCTATAGGAACAGTTGCAGTTCAGTCAGACAACATGTCGGTGGTCTGGTACATCAACAAACAGGGGGGGGGGGACCATGTCCTACCCACTCTGTCGAGATGCTATGAGAGTGTGGGAATGGGCGATCTCCACCAACCGCTTTCTTATTGCAACGCACATTCTGGGATGGTCCAACATCCTGGCGGACAAACTCAGTCGCACCATACTGTCTCCTTATGAGTGGGGTGTCAATCCCCAGGTAGCGAAGCGTATATTTGCCGTATGGGGACAACCCTGTTGCAATCTCTTCGCCTCTCCTTCAAACACGAAATGCAACAGCTACTTCGCTCTAATTCCCCCCGCCGGGGAATTCCCGAGAGACGCTCTGATGCATGCTTGGCCTCCCGGTCTACTCTATGCTTGCCCCCTCTACCTCTGATGCTGAAGCTTCTACAGAAAGCCAGTCGGTTGGGGAGCAAAATGATCCTCATTGCCCCATTCTGGCCTCGTCAAGCTTGGTTCCCTTACCTCTGGTCTCATCTGGTGAATCCGCCTTGGATTCTAGATTCCCTCCTGGATCTGATTTCCCACCCCCTAAGCCTCCCAGTCCCGAACCTGGACAGTCTCAAGCTTACGGCTTGGTTGCTCCAGTTCCACTCGTAGCTAGGACTCCCAGTAAGTATCTCCTCACCAGTTAAAGCTATCCTAGTAGCAGCACACAAGCCTTCTACTAGGAAAGTCTGTAGGAGTAAATGGAGACGTTTCGTTATTTGGGCGGAGCGTCAGAACCTAGACCCTTTCACAGCTCCGTTGCCCGCCGTTTTGGATTTCCTTTCAGGGCTTTCTCATCAGGGGGCTAGCTGTTCCACAGTCAAAGCTCAACTAGCAGCTATCTCTCATTACCACGTGGGACATGAACTGGGACCATTGATCACCACGAAGTTATGTAAGACCTTTCTGAAGGGCACCTTCCTACTCAGACCTCCAATAAAGGAAGTAGTGCCTCCCTGGGATTTGACTTTAGTACTTCAGGCCTTGACAGCTCCCCACTTTGAACCTGCAGCTTCAGCTGATCTCAAACATTTGTCATGGAAAACAGCCTTTCTCGTCGCTATTACTTCAGCTAGGAGGGTCTCTGAACTTCAAGCCCTGTGTGTAAAACCTTACTTGACCTTCCACAAGGATAGGGTTTACCTCAGGACCAGTCCCTCATTCCTTCCTAAGATCGCCTCTAAGGCAAATATTAACCAATCCATTAATCTGCCAGTTTTCTTTCCTGAATACCAGAACAAAGGAGAATACAAACTACATTCTCTATATGTGCATAGACAGCTGCGTTTTTACATTCATAGAACAGCTGGTCATAGACAATCCGACCAGTTGATGTTATGTGATCCTATCTCGCCTACATTCTGTACTGATGGGTTCGGAGCCGATCCCTCGGCTCCGACTCGGCACGCTTATGCTATAGAGCGAGGCCTCTTATTGGCTGAGCTATCTTTATCCCAGGATGCACCACCACTAATCCCCCAGATCTCGTTTGCCGCTTACAGAGCTTAGACGTGGTCTCAACATTGGCTGGGCTAAGTACTATTTATTAGGCTTTTTCCTGTCAGTATTTTGCTTCATTTAAATCCAAAAGCTGTTTTAACGGCTATTCTTTGTATACGAGTGTTTTTGTGAATTTTAGTTGAGGTTTTCGTGTTATTTCCTGTCAGGGAAGGTTCCCGTTTAAGTTAGAGGGGCCTTCCCCTGTGGTTTCTACTACCTTAGTGGTTGTGTGTGGGTCAAGTACCCGTTTAAGTTAGAGGGTCTTGACCCTCTTTATCTCTTTATCTCTTTTTTCTTTGGACAGTTTGTCTTGTTTAAAAAAAAAAAAAAAAAAAAAAGGGGGCTTTAGTTTAAAAATTTAACACTAAACTAGTGATATATTTTTTCTTGTGTGTCAAACTTTTTTTTTCTAGTTGTGGTTAACTGTGTTTTGGCTTGATTATGTCGAAAGAACACAAACCCTCCGGGTTTAAGAAATGCACGAGGTGTGGCTTTAAAATGTCCATAACGGACGACCACTCCTCGTGCGTCTATTGCCTAGGTGCTAAACATCTGCAAGAGTCGTGCAGTGTATGCCATGCTTTCTCTTCTAGAGTCCTCCAGGAGAGGAAAAACAAATTAATCCTCAAAGGATTAATCAAGCCTTCCTTCGAGGAGGCTTTATCTTCCTCTCTGTCTCCTTCTAAAAAGAGGAAAGCGTTGGCTCCGACCAGTCAGTCGGAACCGACCGCTAAAAAAACTAAGCAGACTTCTCCATCGGCTCCACGGACTTCGGAGCCGAGGTCGGAACGGTCTGCCTCGATGCCTCCAGCCTCGACCCCTCTGGTTTCGGAGCCGAGGTCTGGGGCATCGAGAGGTGGGTCACCCTCATCGGCTCCACTGATATTGGAGCTGATAAGGGTTATCGGCTCAGACTCTTCCCCCTCGGAGCCGAAGTCCTTATCGGCACCGAGGGAAATTTCCTTGAAACCTTCCTCGGAGCCAATAATTGAGTCGTTTCGGAGCCGGTCCCCGAGCCCTTCGGAGCCGATGGAGAAATCAGTTCGGGCCCGATCGGTATCCTCGAGATCATCCAAGATCTCTGATTCGGACATCGACAGGGTGCTCCTTTGACTCTTCCAGTCTCCGGTGTTCCAAAAGCTGGTTTCGGCTCCAGCCCATTTGGCTTCGGAGCCGATGGTCCACTCCCCTACTGTGTTTCCTCCTCCAACAGCTTCGGCACCGTTGGAGCCGGTGCTGGTGGAACCTGTGGAGGTGTTAGGGTCGGGCCCGACCCTTGCTCCAACTCCGGCTCTTGGGTCGGAGTTCAGTGCACGGACTTCTTCCTTCGGCCCTGGGGTGGAGGCTTCGGGATTGATGCTTTCGGTCCCAAGTCTCCCTCTTGGTGCATCGGCGGGAGTACCGTCCACTGTCGTGGCCACGGAGGGGGGACCCTCCCAGGATTCTGGTGGTCCCGCCTTCAGGGCTATGAGGAGTGCTTTAGCCAAATCTTCCTTGGCTACCTCCACAGTTTCCCCAGCTCCTTCCCTACATTTGGAGACTGGGTCGTTGGCAGTCCCCCTGTCCTTAGACAGCGGAGCCCCTGGGCCTCAGGTTACCCCCGCTGGGGTTTCTCCCCCTCCTGGAGGTCCTTCTGAAGCCTCTTCGGAAGAACCTCCCAGGAAGAGAACGTGCAAGAGGAAGCACGTTGACTCCCCTGATGAGTCTCTGACATCTGACACTGATCTTGATGATGCAGAAGGGTCCCCCAAGTCGTCCTCGGATGATGTCTCCTTTGCAGACATCCTGGAAGCCCTAAAACAACGAGGCGGCTGGCAGTCCAAACCTCCCTCTGCTGATGAGTCGGTGTTCCTGAAGGCCTTCGGGGCTCAGCCCTCCGCCTCCTGGGTGTCTCCGCCCTTCGACGAGCTCTTGGATTTGATCTGTCGAAGGGCGTGGGAACGCCCAGACTCTGTGGAACCGGTGCCCGCTCGTCCGAACAAATTTCTCTCTGCGCCCCCGGATAGAGAGTTCCTTACTAAAGGTGTGGCTGTAGATGCTATGGTGGTGGCTCTGCTACCCAGCAAGATGTAGCAGAGGCTTCTACGTCCGTCCATCCTCCTAATAAGGAGTCTAGGAGCATGGATCCGTACGGAAAGCGCACCCTTAGTTCAGCGGCCTTTACACTGAGGTCCTTGAACTACCTGACGCACTTTACGAGATTTCAGAGGGATCTGGTTAAGGAGCTATCCGATACCCTCTTGGGTAACCTGCCTGAGGAGCTGGCCCAGACGGTTGGCTCTCAGCTGGCTACAATGTCATCCATTTCGAACTCGTCCAGGAGGCTCATTTCGTATGCGGCCGAAGGGGCGAGTAGAGCGGCGGGTAGAGGCATTGCTCTACGGAGACAAGCCTGGCTCCGCCTGTGTCATTTCGCGGAGGCCTTTAAGTCTTCATTTGCCGACGCCCTTTTTGATGGGTCCTCCCTGTTTGGACCCAAGGTAAAAGACACACTAACCCGCTGTGAACAGGAAGGTAAGACTCTGACTGCCATAGGGGCACGATTTTCCACTCCCTTTCGGCCTTATCCCAAGGCTAAAAGAGGAGGGAAAATGTGGTTCCGTAGATCTCAGAAGCCTTACCCCTCTCAGCAGGAAGGTTCCCCCTCCAGAGGCAGAGGGGGAAATTCATCCGGAAGACGCCGTCCCAGAGGCGGCAGAGGCCCTCGCAACACTGGAGACCGCGAGTACTTTCGTGGCTCTTCAGCCTTTCATAGTCCCTGAGGGATTGCCCGGCTGTGCTGCTCCGGAGCCAGTCGGGGGTCGTTTCTCGAAGCACCTGAAGGCCTGGGAAGGGATCACTCAGGACCGATGGGTGCTTCAGATTATCGCCGGAGGTTACTCCATCCCATTCTCTCACCCCCCCCCCCCCCCCCTCAGTCCAAAAAAATCCCGGACCCGCCACCCAGTCAACGGGATACCGCAGCCTTAGAAATTTCAAAGCTGCTGCAAAAAGGAGTCATCCAACCGGTCCCCGCAGACCAGATCGGATTAGGGACTTACTCAAGATTCTTTTTGGTGCCAAAAAAGACCGGGGACTTGAGGCCCATTTTGGACCTCAGCATCCTAAACCGTTCAGTCAGAAAGTCCATGTTCCGAATGGTCACTCTACAAGCCATTCTCCCATTGCTGGAGAAAGGTGTTTGGATGTGCTCCATAGATCTCAAGGACGCGTATTATCATATCATGGTACATCAAGCGTCCAGGAGACATCTGCGCTTCAGCCTAGGAGGCAGTCTTTTTCAGTTCCGTGCGCTGCCCTTTGGTCTCACCACAGCCCCCAGGGTGTTCACCAAGTGCTTGGCAGTAGTGACTGCTCACCTGAGAAAGTCTAGGATTCCAGGTGTTTCCGTATCTAGACGACTGGCTCCTAACTGCCACCTCCAAGCATCTACTTCTGCGGAGCCTACAAGACACTATATCACTGGGCAATTCCCTTGGAATCACCTTCAATTGGCCAGAGTCTGTGTTGCGGCCATCTCAACGAATAAGATTCATAGGGGTAGAGATAGACTCAAACCAAATGCGGGTCTATCTACCTACAGACAGAATTCAAACCATACAAAATCAAGTTCGAGCCCTACTTCCCAGGTCCAAAGCCCCAGCCAGAATGGTCCTGCAGCTATTGGGATCCATGTCCGCCACGGTTCTACTAGTCCCCTTGGCAAGGTTGCACATGAGGATTCTCCAGTGGCTCCTCTCAGCTCAGTGGTCCTTTCAGGAACTCCCCCTCAACCACCTTGTATGGATCACGGAATCTTGCAGACAGGACCTTCGCTGGTGGCTAGTGCCCTCCAACTTGGATCAGGGACGACCCTTTGTTCTACCTCCTCCGGCCACTTTGACCACGGACGCCTCCCAGACGGGGTGGGGGGGGCATTCCCTGGGCAGGTCAGTCCAAGGCAAATGGCATCCGGAAGAGATTTTGCTTCATATCAACATCTTGGAAATGAGAGCAGTACTTCTGTCCCTTCAAGCCCTCCACGATTATCTCCCTCAAGGCGTGATTGCCGTTCACTCAGACAACATGTCAGTTGTTTGGTATCTGAACAAACAGGGAGGGACCAGATCATATCCTCTTTGCAGAGAGGCCATGAGGGTTTGGGAATGGGCAGTCTCCACCAAACGCTTCCTAGTGGCTACTCACATACCGGGCAAGTCCAATGTGATAGCCGACAGATTGAGCAGGACCATTCTCTCTCCTCACGAATGGTCTCTGAATATGACAGTTGCAAGTCAGATTTTCAACGAATGGGGAGTTCCGTGTTGCGATCTCTTCGCGACTCCTCTGAATGCAAAGTGCAAAGAGTTATTCTCCCTAACCCCGGCTCCGGGGAAGAGCCCCATGGGCGCATTAGCCCGTCCTTGGCCCACCGGCTTGCTTTATGCCTTCCCTCCAGTTCCTCTTCTTCCCAGAGTGATTCAAAAGGCATCTCTCTTGAGGAGCAAAATGATCTTAATTGCTCCTTACTGGCCTCGTCAAGTGTGGTTCCCCTATCTTCGGAGACATGCTCTGGTAGGTCCATGGCTCCTGGATCAGATTCCAGACCTACTTGTTCACCAGTCGGGACTATTCCACCAGTCCCTACACACCTTAAAATTGACGGCTTGGCTCCTCCTCTTCCGACGATAGTCAGGAGTCATACATTGGATCCAGATGTTGTACACATATTATCTTCGGCCCATAAGTCGATTACTAAGAAACTGTATTCTAGCAAATGGAAAAGATTTGCTATTTGGGCTCAACTCCGGGGCCTGGACCCCATTTCTATTCCCGTAGCAGAGGTACTAAAGTTTTTGACTTCTCTTTTCAATCAAGGCTCTTCAGTTTCTACCATCAAGGTACAATTGGCAGCAATCTCTAATTTTCATGAATCCATGGACCCACCTTTAATGAGCAACAGATTGTGTAAGACCTTCTTGAAAGGTGCTGCTCTATTAAGACCTCCGATTTCTCATCCTGCACCTCCATGGGATCTCGATATAGTGTTACGCGCCTTGACTTCTTACCCCTTTGAACGGGCAGCTACATGTGATATAAAGTTCCTATCATGGAAGACAGCCTTTCTGGTGGCGATTACTTCCGCCAGAAGAGTTTAAGAGCTTCAAGCTTTGTCTGTAAAACCCCCGTACTTGTTTTTTCACAAAGATAGAGTATCCCTCAGGCCAAATCCTTCCTTTGTCCCTAAAATTTGTTCTAGTTTCTGCTTACAACAATCGTTAGAGCTTCCAGTTTTTTTCCCAAAATACTCTAACAAAGCGGAGTTCATATTCCACACACTAGATGTCCACAGACAGTTACGTTTTTATTTAGACAGGACCAAACAAACAAGGAAAACAGATCAGTTGTTTGTATCCTTTGCAGATAACAAATTGGGCAAAGCCGTCACAAAGGTCACTATTGCCAAATGGATCAGGGACTGTATTACTCAAGCTTATTTTTATTCTAACAATGAGCTTACCACCTCTGTCAAGGCTCATTCTACAAGGGCTATGGCTACTTCGATAGCTTTTCATTCTAAGCTTGCTATTAGTGACATTTGTGCTCTTGGCTACATGGTCTTCCCCGCATACCTTCATTTCCCACTACAAATTAGATGTGGCATCTAGAGGACGAGCTTCATTTGGTTCCACAGTGCTCAGGAGTGTTTTCCAATGAGCCACCCGGGATTTAGGTGATAGGGACGCTGTCCCATCAGTACAGAATGTAGGCGAGATAGGATCACATAACATCTTTTAGTTATGTACTCACCATAACTTCAGATGTTTGGGATCCATCTCGCCTACATTCCTAATAACCCACCCTCCTTCCCCCATCCTTGGAGATCAGAGGATATCAGAAGGTCCGAATCCTGTTGTTTCATCTTGAAACATCTAACAATGTTATATAAACGAGTTGTGCATGTGTGCATGAATGCGGACAAACAAGATCTGGGGGATTAGTGGTGGTGCATCCTGGGATAAAGATAGCTCAGCCAATAAGAGGCCTCGCTCTATAGCATAAGCGTGCCGAGTCGGAGCCGAGGGATCGGCTCCGAACCCATCAGTACAGAATGTAGGCGAGATGGATCCCAAACATCTGAAGTTATGGTGAGTACATAACTAAAAGTTCGTCTCCTTTGCCAAATTTAACTTGGATAAATCTGTGTCGAAGGTCACCTTGTCGAGGTGGATTTCACAATGCATCCTTTTGGCTTATGAAAGTTCTGGCAGGCCCGCACCTCAGGGAGTCCGTGCCCACTCTACACGTCCTTGTCTACTTCTGCAGCCTTTCGGTCTAGAGTACCCCTGGATGATATTTGTTCAGCAGCCACTTGGGCTTCACCTCATACCTTCATCAACCATTATAAATTGGATATTATCTCTAGAGGGAGAGCATCCTTTGGCTTTGCAGTGCTCCGGAACATCCTTCCATGAAGGCCGCCCAAGGTACAGGTAGCTGGGGACTCTGTCCCAAAGGTTGCTGACAAATTAAGTTAACTACTTCAGATTAAGAAGTTATGTACTCACCATAACGTTCCATCTAAGTAGGTAGACTTCATTTGTCTGCAATCGTCCCACCCTCCTTCCCCCTGAACTTCGGATGTTATTTGGCCAGAGGTTTTACTCTGCCCTTTAAGTAAGGTAGTTAGTTTTCCTTTCTCAGCCTTATTGGTTATGGGCAAACTTGATCTGAGGTTAGTTAGGGTTGGCAGGGGATTATGGGTGAAGGGGAGGAGCTAGGAACTCGGATCTAAGCTATGAAAGATTGCCGGCTCGGATCCGATTCCCAAAGGTTGCAGACAAATGAAGTCTACCTACTCAGATGGAACATTATGGTGAGTACATAACTTCATTTTGGCTACCACTGATATAAATATGAATATATTACTATATAATTCTTTCTTGATTTTCTTCAAACAATCCTACGAATCCTTGAGTATGTGTTGATAATCAAGAAGCGTAGATTTTAAATGAAAATCAAGAAATTTGGCTAAAGGTGGTGTTTTCCCTGCTTTTGCATCCACAATAGGCCTGGGGGGGGGGGGGGGGGGTTCTGATGCTTTTATGTATCTTGGGGATTCCGAATATTGTTGGAGTCTTGGTGTACATTTGTGTTAGAAATCTATTTTCTTCCTGTGTTATCTGATAGATAAGTAATAAATCATTCAAAGTGACATCAATATTTCTGTTAGCTATATTAAACTCAGAGAGCTTTCCACATTAACAGTCTCCATATAGAATCCCCAACATTTTAACTATATACATTTGTTGGTCCGTGACCACCAACCCCTCCCCAATCAGGCTTCATCATTCTAATGGATTTATTGGAACAAATACTCTGAAAAAGTCTTGTTTCACACACTGTTAAATTAAATGCAATTTTGGATTTGTTTAACAACATTCTAATATCATTCATACACATATTTTCAAATAAATGAATAGTAGGGTGGGGTGGAGGGTTGAATGTACTTGTTCTTGTACAACCCTTAACTCGTTCATAGGTACCATTCTTCTGAAACAAGCAATTTAAATTTAATTTCCTAGTATATATTTTGAAATCTAGGAGATACTTGTCAACGTTAACATTTCGTAATGGTACAAAATTCTTGCCCTTTTCAAATAGAGGCCCAATCACCAGTAACAGTTCCACTACTGTAATTGTAAATCGTAAAATCATTATGATGTTAAGTTGTCAATCTCGCCTTCATTCTTGCTTGATGGGTTCGGAGCCGATCCTCGGCTCCGACTCTGCACTTGCTAAGCTCGAGAGTCACTTTTACCAGCTCGAGGCAGCCCCATATCCCATGATGCAAGGCGGTAAGTACCCAGATCTCGTTTGCCGCTTCGCTGATGAGGTCCTCCTTTTGCCAGCTCCTGGTAAGTGATTTAGATATTACTGTTTTAGCCCCCTTTTCAACTTAAATCTTTATTTTTAACGTTTATAGTTAATTTAAGTCCCTTTCTGACTAGAAAATCCCTCACTCCTTTATATTTTTAGTCAGGCCTTCTCCCTCCACCCCTTGTTAGGGTGTGTGTGTGTGTGTGTATTAGAAGTCCGTTATTTGACTATTTGGGATAACTATTTCTTGGGACTGTGTTGTGTGTGTGTGGTTACAACTATGTCCAAGGAAAGGGTCTCAGGCTTTAAGAAGTGTGACTCGTGCGTGCTGTCAGAAGATGTCTCTGACAGACGGTCACACTTCTTGCTTTTATACTGCCTGGGACCTCTCCACCTGCAGGACTCCTGTGCAATATGTCATTCTTTTAGCCAGAGAGTCCTGCAGGAGAGGAGAAATAAATTGATTTTGAGGGGCCTTCTTAAACCGGAGGGCTCTCCGGCTAAGTCGGCCCCGACTAAGACTTCCAAGTCTTCCAAGCCCAGGCTTCTGTCTCTAAGCCTGCGGCCTCGGTTCCGACTCTTTCAGAGTCGAGATCGGCTCCGGCTGGAGCCGATCCTAGTTTGCACAAACCTTCGGCACCGATGGCTATATGTGCCGATACTGGTTCGGTCACATCGGTGTCGGCTCCGACTGGCTCCGACCACCATGTGGCTCAGGCTTCGGTGTCGGCGCCGACACCATTACTTTTGTGTCTGTATCTGCTCCGGCCGGAGCCGATACATCGAGACCTTCTGTCGGTGCCGAAAAGTTGTCGGCTCCGACAGCATCCATGGTTTCGTCGGCTCCGATGGTTCCTTAGAGGAAGAGGTCCAGGTCCCCTTCCTTGGAACCAATACTTTCGGCTCCGGCCTCTCCTCTCCTCTCGGAACGGAGCCATCGGAGCCGATCATCCAGGTCATCCAGGCTTTCTGACCATGATTTAGAGAGGGTGATCAGTAGATTATTAAAATCACAGGCACTGGCCCAGATGCTACATAGTCCGTCTCAACAGACGACTATTAGTCCACACCCCCTTGCAGTTCCTCCTTCGACTCTACCTCAGAGTTTGGAGCTGGAGTCTTCGGGAATGGTTTCTGCTATGGCTGAGGGACAGATACCCCCCCCTTCTGCTCCCTCAGCCTCTACTCTTATCTCCTCTTCGAGACCTTCCTTAGAGGGATTCGGTGGTCGGGCTTCCCTGGTCTCCTCCGAGGGGGTGAGTGGCATCGGTCCCTTGTCCGACCCCACTCCTCCCCTTGGAGCCTCGGCCTTGGTGAGCTCGGCTCCGACATCGGCCTTGGAGCCTTCCCTTTCGGTGGGCCCTGGAGTTCCTGGTTCTTCGGAACGGGTTCTCTCAGACCTCCCTGGGAGGGGAGCCTTCGAGGTGATGAAGAGTGTGCTAGCCACTGGACTCAGCCAGCAGTCTGTTCCCTTAGCTCCTCCCTCTACGGTGCCTGTCGATAGCTCTGCCATCTCTCTTGCTCCCGGACCCAGAGATCCTCCGCCTCAGGTTTCCCCACTGGGAAGAACCCCCTCTTCCGAGGATTCTCCTGATCAGTCAGGGGATCCTCCGCGCAAGAGGACCTGTAAGAGGAAACACGTAAGACTCCCCCGAGTCTATCACTTCAGATACCGACTTAGATGAGTCGGAGGGATCCCCAAGATCCCCCTCTGAGGATGTCTCCTTTTCAGACATCCTAGAACTCCTTAAACAGAGGGGAAACTGGCCCTCCAATAATCCCTCTGAGGATGAGTCGGTATACCTGGAGGCGTTTGGATCTCGGCCCTCCACCTCCTGGGTGTCTCCGCCTTCGACCCCTTATGCAGGTTATCGCTCGAAGGCTTGGGCTGCTCCTGACTCTGTAGAGCCAGTTCCTAGGAGGCCTTCTAAATTTATTACTGCCCCTTCGGACAAGCAATTTCTCACGAAAGGTGTCCCTGCTGATGCCATGGTGGTGGCGGCTGCCACTAAGAAGGAACTTGCAGATCCTTCCGTACCTGTCCATCCTCCTAATAAGGACTCTAGGACCATGGATAAGTATGGTAGCGGATGTTCTCTTCAGCGACCTTTGCTATGCGCTCACTGAACTACTTATGTCACTTCACCAGACTCCAAAGGGATATCCTTAAGGAGCTAGGTGAAGTAGTACAGGATCCCACAGCTGCAGGGGCTCAAGAAAAATTGCTTCGCAGCTAGGAACCCTTAATTCTATTGTTAACTCCTCCATGCGACTGATATCATATGCAGCAGATGGAGCGAGTAGGCCGCAGGTACAGGTGTGGCTCTTAGACGCCAAGCCTGGATGCGGCTCTGTAATTTTGCAGATCCCTTTAAGGCGTCCTTCACAAACTCTCCCTTTGATGGGTCAGCTTTGTTTGGCCCTCAAGTGAAGGAAACATTGACCAGGTGTGAGCAGGACGGCAAGACTCTTTCTGCCGTGAGTCCGTTTTCCACCCCTTCTAGACCTTACCCTAAAGGACAGAAGGGTGGCAAAATGTGGTTCCGCAAATCCCAAGGAGTCACGCCGGATTCACGTGGTCAATTTACCCCTAGAGGCAGAGGGGGTAACAATAACAGACGCCGCTCTAGAGGCAGAGGGGGTCCACAAAACCAGGGAAGCAGAGAATCTCTCTCTGACAAGCCTTTTCAGCATCCCTGAGATGTTGCCCGACTGTCCATCCTTGGAGGCAGTCGGGGGAAGACTATCGCTGTACCCAGAAGCCTGGCTTTCCCTAACTCAAGACAGATGGGTACAGTCGATCATATCCGAGGGTTACAAAATTCCTTTCGAGGAAACTCCCTTTTCTCATTCAAATTCCCTTCCAGATGTTCCACCCGGTCTAAGGGAAATTGCAGAGTTTGAGGTTTTAAAACTTCTGCAAAAAAGAGCCATTCAGCCAGTTACAACAGATCATTCAGAGCCCGGAATCTTCTCAAGATTCTTTTTGGTCCCCAAAAAGACGGGAGACTGGAGACCAATATTGGATCTCAGCAGACTCAACAAGTCTGTGAGACAAGATTCCGAATGGTCACACTTCAGTCAATTCTGCCCTTCTTACAGAAGGACAACTGGATGTGCTCAATAGATCTTCAGGATGCGTACTATCACATAAAAATTCACAGACGCTCCAGAAGGTTTCTCCGCTTTCGGCTGGGGTCCAGTCATTTCCAATTCAGAGCCCTGCCCTTTGGTCTCACTACAGCCCCCAGAGTGTTCACCAAATGTATGGCAGTGGTCACGGCTCACCTGAGACGCCAAGGATTCCAGGTGTTTCCGTATCTCGACGACTGGCTCCTTTCAGCCACCACCAGGCATCAGCTTCTTCAAGCCAGGGATTACACAATAAATCTTTGCACTCAATTGGGCATCTCGATCAACTACGGAAAATCCTCCTTGTTGCCCTGCCAGTCTATTACTTTCATAGGCAAACTTAAACACTGTTCGGATGTCAGCTACCCTCACAGACCAGAGAATCTCAGATATACAAGGTCACGTGAGAATCATTCTAGCCAGCAAGAAAGTACAAGCCAGAATGGTTCTAAAGTGTTGGGCCTCATGGCTGCGGCCATTACCCTTCTCCCCCTGGCCCGCTTCTATATGCGCCTTCTTCAGTGGATGTTGTTTATTCAGTGGTCTTACCATCAACTTCCGATGCGTCACCAAATACTGGTGACACAGATTTGCAAGAATCATCTTTCTTGGTGGATTACTTCTCCCCAGATTCACCAAGGCAGACCCTTTGTACCCCCAACCCCGGTAGCCACTGTCACTACGGATGCCTCCTGATCGGGTGGGGGCATTATCAGGGCAGGATGGTTCATGGGACGTGGCAACCGTTCGAATACCACCTGCACATAAATGTCCTAGAGATGAGAGCAGTGCTTTTAATGTTGCAAGCTCTCAACGACTTTCTTCCCTTGGGGACAATTGCAGTCCACACAGACAACATGTCTGTAGTATGGTATATCAACAAACAGGGCGGAACCAAGTCCTACCCCTTGTGTCGAGAAGCGTTCAGACTTTGGCAATGGGCGATCTCCTCTCATCGTTTTCTGGTAGCAACGCATATCCCTGGGAAAACCAACATTTTAGCGGACAGATTGAGCAGAGCTATTCTCATGCCTCACGAGTGGTCTCTCAAACAATCTATAATGGAGGAGATTTTTCTAGAATGGGGTCGCCCATGTTGCGATCTTTTTGCTACTCCCCAAAACAGCAAATGCCCAGACTTCTTCTCTCTCTTCCCACTGCCAGGCCATCCCCCCAGAGACGCTCTGACCCAGAATTGGCCCCAGGGACTTCTTTATGCCTTTCCTCCCTTTCCTCTGATCCCACAAGTAATCCAGAAAGCCACCGTTTTGAGAGCCAAAATGATTCTCATTGCCCCTTATTGGCCTCGACAAATTTGGTTGCCGTTCCTCCATCGTCACCTTTTGGTGCAGCCGTGGCATCTGGACCCAGTGCCAGATCTTCTGATTCACCATTCGGGTCAGCTGCACCGGTCTATCCCTTCTCTCAACCTCACAGCATGGTTGCTCCACTTCCTTCCTTAGCCAGGCTTCCTATGATCTCTAATCCTGTTAGAGACGTCATAGTAGCTTCCTTAAAATCCTCTACTAGGAGGATTTATACTAGCAAATGAAAATGTTTTTCTTATTGGGCAAAAGCCAAGAATATTGATCCCTTCACTGCTCCAGTACAAGCAGTTTTGGATTTCTTAACGGAAAATTTTCACGCGGGCTCCTCTTCTTCCACGGTCAAAGTTCAGTTGGCCGCTATCTCGAACTTTCATGTCGGGTTCGCAGATCACAACATTATGTCCCACAGGCTTTGTAGAGCCTTCTTGAAAGGAATTTTTCTCCTGAAACCTCCAATCAGAAGTTCTCCTCCTCAATGGGACCTAAATTTAGTGCTGACATCCTTGATTCTTCCTCCCTTCGAGCCAGCTGTTTCATGTTCCCTGAAATTTCTTTCATGGAAAACTTTATTCCTGGTTGCTATTACATCGGCTAGGAGGGTGTCTGAACTTCATGCTCTTTCTGTTCGCCCCCCCTATTTAGTCTTCCACAAAGACAGAGTATCATTGAGAACTAATCCGACCTTTTTGCCTAAGGTCGCCTCAAAGACTAATTTGAATCAGGCTATTGATCTTCCTGTATTTTTCCCAAACTATTCAAACAGATCGGAACAAAAATTACATTATCTTGATGTCCACCGCCAACTCAGATATTATTTGGACAGAACAAAACAACTCAGGAAATCCGATCAACTTTTTGTTTCTTATGCTGATAACAAGAAAGGCCTTCCTGTCTCAAAAGTAACCTTGTCTAGATGGCTTTCTTCTGTCATCTCTGAAATTTATCAGCTCAGGGGAAACAGCTGTGCTCAAAACCTAAAGCACATTCAACCAGAAGCTTAGCCACTTCCACAGCTTTTCAAGCTAGACTTCCATTAGACACTATTTGTGCAGCAGCCACTTGGGCCACTCCTCATACATTTGTTTCCCATTACAAATTGGATTTGGCCTCCAGGGACAGAGCCAGTTTTGGCTCTACAGTTCTCAAGAGTCTGTTCCATTGAGCCACCCAGGATAGAGGTGCTAAGGACGCGGTCCCATCAAGCAAGAATGAAGGCGAGATTGACAACTTAACATTGAGAAGTTATGTACCTACCATAACGTTCCATGTTAGTTGTCTTCTCGCCTTCTTTCTTGCGACCTCCCTCCTTCCCCCAGGCCTGGACAGACCTTTCTCTCTACAAGGAAGTATGCTTCTGAAGACCATACAGTGCTGGTCCTTCTACCATCCTTCGGGTTTTTTTCTCTCCTTCTTTCTTCCTTTTGGAAGTTATTATGCTAGGTGCTATTGCCTATTGTCATCAAACGAGATCTGGGTACTTACCGCCTTGCATCATGGGATATGGGGCTGCCTCGAGCTGGTAAAAGTGACTCTCGAGCTTAGCAAGTGCCGAGTCGGAGCCGAGGATCGGCTCCGAACCCATCAAGCAAGAAAGAAGGCGAGAGAAGACAACTAACATGGAACGTTATGGTAGGTACATAACTTCTCATTCATTAGTCACAACAGTACACACTTCATGTTCAACATCACTATTTTTAGATACTAGAAATGTCTCTGTGTTCTGCCCCCCTCCCCCTCCCTGAATAACCATTTCTCTGTCCATATTGGTAACCCCCATTCGTATTGTTCCAGTCCCTGTTTGCATCCTGTTGCCTCTGGTTGCGGATCCTTTCGGATCTTCTGGCGGGGGGGGTCCCCTAAAGGGGCATTATCCATTTCAAGTTCATTAGACATAGCTGGAGTGTCTTCCAAGTTGTTAATATTCTGCTGCACACCTCTACTTGAATTGTTAGTATCATATATGCCCCTGTTTTTAGGAAGAGGGAAGACGCAACCATTCTCATATTCATTTTTGTCCCTAGCAAGTTTTTTTAATCTTCCTTTTCCCTTATAACATTCGTCTGTCCACATTGACAAATACTGATTGATCTTCAGCTTGTTTAGTACAAAAGGCTAAATCATTCAAAATGTGTTCATTCAAGTTATTCACAGTCAGTTTAAACTGATGGGTGAAAGCACTTAACTGTTAAACAATTTTCTCATGGTTTTTATTATTTTCCTGTTGGTACAATAAATCGTTTTACATCATTGGATTTGGTTACTGGTCTTCGCTTGGCAGTATACACTAACCTAGAGGTGACTGGACACTTATTGTTGTCTCCGTGGCATTGAGTTTTGTTTATAACTATATACAAGTTGTTGAGAAAAAACAGAAGTATATTATCAGCATTAGTACAATCTTAATCAGCATAAAGTAAGTAAATACATAGCTTATTGTGTCTATAAATGCTCTCTATAGTAGTACTGTCTTACACAAAATCAGTGACCATAAGAAATAGGAAGTCATACATAATCTAGAGAGGTTTGATGCAAGTACATTTCTAGCATGAAGAAAGGTGAATTATATAGGGATGTTTTTAAATGGGAGGGAGTTTGAGTTGTTCTAACTGACAGAGGTAAAATATTCCAGTTCTTGGCTATTGAGAGTGAGCAAAGAAGCTGACCAGGTGAGAGGTAAGATTTGTGTACCCATAAGAGCTGCTGCTCCCCTTATCTAAGGGGCCTTTTTGGGAGGTGGTAGTTGAATGTTGAGCCAGGGCAGGATAGTCTTGGGGTTTGAAGAGTGTTTTGTGAGCTCTGGTTGATTGTAAGTGGGAGAGGTAGTTTGGAATTTCTAGCCGTTTCAGTGATTTGAGGGCAGTGCAGTGATGGGTGGAGTATTTGGAGTTAGTTGCAAATTTTGCGATTTTATTGTAGCATGTTTCTAGTATGAGTTTAGAGAAGCTTTGAATATTAGTAAGTAAAGGGGGCACCGTAGAGGAGAGAGGGTAGTAGGTATGTTGTGGCTAGGGTTATTCTTGTGGATGGGCTTAGGAAGTGATTGTAAAGGATTACAAGTTTAAAATGTGTATTGTGAATATTGTATTGTACGTGCACGTCAGATTTCATATGTTCATCAGTAGTTACTCCAAGGAGCTTTGTGTGGCTAACGACTTCACTTAATGATTTATTAAGAGAAAAGATGGGGAACTCGGTCTTATTTAAGGTTTTTTTTTTTTTTTTGTTTTGTTTTTTTTGGGGGGGGGGGGAGAGAAAAGTATGATTTTGGATTTTTGGAGTTTAGGGCTAGATGGTTATTGTGCATCCATAATTCGGTGGAGGAGAATGCCTTTTGAGTTCTAAGTAAGTTAGAGACAGTTGGTAGAGCAGACGATAGTAAAGTCGACTGCATACTGAATGACTGATCCTTGATATAGTGATGACTGGATATTGTTGATGAATATGCTAAATAGGATTGGTCCAAGTGTTGGAGCTTGAGGAAAGGAGAGGCGGAGTTTTGCCATCTAACAGCCTGTTGTCTTTCATTTAAAAACTAGAGAGCCAGTTTAGAGTATTGGGGGAAGGACTGAACTTGGAGAGTTGAGTGATGAGTAGAGGGTGTCAAAGGCTTTGGATAGGTCAAGGAAGAGGGATAGACAATTTTGCCAGCATTGCAGTCTCTGTTTACAGTATTCATAAAGGAGAGAAGGGCATTTGTAGTGCTATGGCCTGGCCTGAAGCCATGTTGTGCGGGGGAGAGTGTTGTCTAGAAGGTAGTAGAGAACTTGAATATTCATTTTTCTAAGGTTTGTGAGTTTGGAGAAAAAGATTGCAATGGGTTGGAAGTTAGTAATGTCAGTGTTACTGTCACCTTTATGGAGGGGGGAAATGAAGGCCTTTTTCCAGTCTTTGGGAATGTAGGATGGATCTGTTTAAGTATGCTTATGGGGTAAGAGATAGCTATCAACAGCAATTTTGTAGGTATTCTGACGGTATATTGTCAGGGGCATTGGAGCCGCTCAAGGGTTTCTCTGTGACGAGAAACAATCAGTAAACAAAACAAAAGACTCTTGAGCAGAGTTTGGCCAGGTGTAACTAAAGTGAGATGAAAAAAAGACTTTGGGGGGTAAGAGTTTATTGAAGTGAATTAAGCCTGAACAACATTATATACTTTAAGGGTAGCTAGTGTTCTTCAGTTTATTCACCAGGGACTAGCAATTTTGTGGAGTCAACATAGGGCTAAGTGGAGGGGAGAAAGTTTAGTTGATAGAGTACAGTCGGGGGAATTTGAAAGAAAGGAGAGGGATGGAGAATTGAAGGCTTATGAGATCAGTGTGCACACCAAAACCACAAAATAAGAATTAGGAGATAAATTACTTAAATCAAGTTAAATTATTTAAATCAAGTGAAGGAGTTTGTGTAGAAGAGACTTAAGTTGAGCACTCGAGATTAAGCAGATTTCTTTTTGTCACTTGTATACCACAAAATCGGTACTCAGGTCAAGTCTCTTTCTGGGTGAGAGGAGAGGAAAACGGTGATTTTTCTCTCTGTGGTAGCTGAAAAATAGAGAGAGTGAGGGATTTTAAGGTATGTGGAAGCAGAGTTAACCCAGGAGAGAACAGAGGAACGGTAGAGGGTAAAGATTAAGGTATATGAGAGAGGAAAAAGTAGGAGGATAATTAGCAGAGGTGTTTAAAGGAGGGAAAGTATGAGGTAATAGAGAATTCAGAACTGAAAATCCCCAGAAGGAACATAATGTCTGTATGGGCCAGGGGGATCCTGTGCATCCAGAAGGGGAAAAGAGAGAAGAACCCCTCATCCAGGAGGGCAAGGAGAAGCGACTGAATACTGCAATGACAGTGAAGAGGATATTACATAAGGGAGAGTACAGAAGCTGAAGACAAAACCGGGGAGGAGGAAGCCACTGAAGAACCCGCAAAAAACTCATGTAGGATAGCCCTGGTAATAACAGCCAACTTAAAATGTTTAGTGAGAGTATGGACAAAAGAGCAAGCAGCAGCCTCAAAGATGGAATTAGTATCTTGCACGCACCAGAAGAAGGAACAGCTCTGGTAGAGTGAGCCTTTACCCAAGAGGAAAAACATGTACCTTGAAAGGAATAACAAAAAGAAGTAGCTTTATATATCTGCTTAGAAACGGCTAAACTCAAAGATCTGGGATGAAAAGAAATAAAACGTTGCTCAAATTTATGAATAACTTTAGACCTGATGATGTCATTTTTATCCTTTCCTCAATAAATGGGTTTGGATCTGACTCTCCTGCTTTTTCCAGCTCGTGAAACACTGAAAGCTCTCCAGCTCCTCCCTTATCCATAATGCACTAGTCCCCTACCATACTTAAGATCTTGTTTGCCACCTTCGCGTACAGGCATTTTTGCTGACTAGCTCTTGAGTTAGAGCTACTTTGTAGTGAGTAGAAGTAGATACATATATCTTCTTTTTGACTACATTCTCCATTGCCTTTCCTACACTTTTTTAGTGTCTGTATCAATACCATTGTTGGTATTTTCTCTACTTTTCCCTTCCCTTTTCCTTTCTGGTAAACTCTTGAAATTACCATTGCTGGTAATACTTTATAATTTTTTGTAACTCTCTCTTTACCAAAAAAAAAAAGCTTTTCTATTTTGCCTGCTTTTTCCTAGTTAATAGTTAGTGTCTGAGAAACCTTTTGGTTTTAAAAAAATGTAAGGCCTGTGGCCATAAGATTCACTTTTCATATGCACACGAGTTGTGTGTTTATTGCTTAAGCCTGGCCCATTTGAAGTTGGCATGCAATATTTTTAAGGGCAGTAATCCAAGGGCCCATACTGTATGTAAGAATAAACTCATTTTAAGAAGATTGATGCATTTTTCTTCATCTGATACAGCATTTGGAGCTCAACCCCCCTTAAGAAAGGCAACAGAAAAGCGACCAAGAAGTGTCCATAGGACCCTTCAGGTTCTTCTGCTCCAAATTCAGAACTGCTTCTGAAAGTATCCAGACCGTCGGATCCAATTCCTTCGAGTCCAAAGACAAAACTCTTTGATCCGACTACTTCAGATCCAAAATCTACGTCTGATCCGAAGAAACTAGACAGGTCTCCTCAGACCTGGTCCCTTCCATCTCTGGATCTGGTATCTTCCTGTCTCTCATCTCCTTTCCTGGAAAGACATCACCACTTCAGGACTTGATCCATTGCTTCCTCTTCTCGATCCCACAGAAGTCTGACCGAAGTAGACGTGGATAAGGATGATGAGAGAATTTCTCTCAACACAAATTCAAATGGGTGTTTCCCGGATCCTACTCCACAGGGTCTGGAGGCCTTTATTAGTACTACCCCACCTGTTTTTGTCTCCTTCGACAATCCGACCATTGGTTTCAGAGCATTTGGATCCAAGAATCCTGGATCTGTCTGTATCATATCTAAAGATCCTTATATCTTCCACACCTGTAGCATCTCTGAGTGGGCTGGCTCCAAACTTTCGATTTAGAAGGATCTGACTGTTTGGAAGCATGTCTTCTCGGAGCTGTCAGTTTCTTTCTCCATGAGGCACCCTGCTTTCAAGATGGTGATAAGAGTTTTCTTTCCTCCAAGAGAAAGGGCACATCCTCCTTCCTCAGCTTCCTACGCCACAGGGACAGCCAGCTTAAAGTCTCCAGGATAGCCCACAGGGCATATTGATTTATTATGATCCTGCTTTGGAAACCCCTCTGAAGTTGCTAAGAAGAAGAAGTGCAAAAGGAAGCACTTACTCTCAAGAGTCTTAAATGAAGGGGAAGGGATCCTAAGATCACCACCTGATGATGGCTTATTTAGAGATGTACTTGAGGTCCTCAAGAAAAGGAGTGGCTGGTCTACCGGCAACTGTTCCCAAGAGGAATGAGTATTCTTGAAAGCCTTTGGGGCTGGCCCATCTATCTCTTGGGTGTCTGCACTCGCTGACAAGCTCATTGATTCAATCTCTCAATGGGTGTGGAAGGAACCGGATTCTGTTGAGGCATTCACCAAGAGAACAACAGGATCCTGGCACCACCTGAGGACAGGGAATTTTGGAGCAAAGGAATGCCAGTTGATGCCATGGTTATAGCGACATCCACAAAAGAACAAAGTTCCTCTGTTCATCCTCCTAACAAGGATTCTAGGGAGTGGGGTGATTAATGAAGCATGTGTATGCTTCAGGAACTTGCACTTCAGTCGCTGAATTATGACACACTTCAAAAGACTCCTGAAGGATTTGACTAAATAACTCTCTCTGGGACCATTACTTCTGAGGCAGAGAGCTCAATTGCCTCAATTAGCTACTGTACAGTCTATTTCAAACTTGTCCATGAGGCTCATCTCAAATGCAGCTAAAAGGTACCTCAACGGTGGCAGGTTCAGGCATTTCCATTCAGAGGCATGCCTGGATGTGCCTTTGTGATTTCAAAGCCCTTCAAGTCTTCCTTCATCAGTGCTCCATTTTGATGGAAGTTCTTTATTTGACCCCAAAGTTAGACACATTATCCAGGTGTGAGCAGGAAGGTAAAGCCCTGTCTTTTGGAGTTTGTTTTTCAACTCCTTAAAGGACCTTTTTTAGGAATCAATGAGGTGGTTGAAAAATGTAGTTCAGGAAGTCCCAGGGTCCCTTCCAAGATCCACGTAGAGATAGTTCCTCTAGGGGCAAAGGGGGGAATTCTAGCAGAAGATGCCGTCCGTGCAGCAGTGGAGGCACTCAGATCCTACCAGTGCTCCTGAAAGGAAGCCCAATTGTTCACCTCTGGAGGCAGTGGGGAGTTGTTTATCCCTGCACCAGAGAGCCTGGCTAGAGATAACAGAAGATTCATGGGTGCAGAGGATTATTTTCAGAGGTTATATAACCTTTTCCCTACCCCTCCTTAACTGTAAACAAAATTCCCAGTGTTCCACCCACTCAGAGGAAAGCAGCAGCACTAGAAGTAAAAAGACAGTCATCCAAATGGTCCCCCCAGACCACAAAGAGTCTGGAACTTAAGATTCTTTTAAGTGTCAAAGAAATCAGGGAACTGGAGATCAAGTTTGGATCTAAGCAGTCTAAACAAGTCAGTTCAGTACACCTAACTCTGCATGCTCAGTCCATTTTGCCATTTCTGCACAAGGACAACTGGATGTGCTCTGTAGGTCTTCAGGATGCATACTATCATATAAAGATGAATAGATGATCCAGAAGATTTCTATGCTTCTGGTTGGGAGCCAATCACTACCAGTTCAGAGCTCTGCCCTTTGGTCTCATCACAGCCCCCAGGGTGTTCACCAAATGAATGGCAGTAGTGGCAGCTCACTTGCGACTGCAAGGATTCTGAGTGTTTCCTAATTTGGACAACTGGCTCATAACCGCTCCAACCAGGCATCAGCTGATCAAAGCACAAGGTTATGTACTCCAGTTATGCTCTCATCTAGGCACTGCTATCAGTCACAACAAATCTCGGCTAGAACCAACTCAAATATTGCAGTTCATCAGTGTTTGACACAGTATCCCTGACAAAGATATGAGACAATGCAACAATTACAGCATCACTGACAGCCTCCTTTCTTTTTACTTTGGGTACAAACCATACAATTTCAAGTCAAAAAGATAATCCAAAGTTCCTCTCTTTCAGGCCAGTTGATCCGTCCAGGATTGGGGTCAATGTATGCTGCAGTAGTTTTGGTTCCGTTAGCAATATACCACGAGAATTCTTCAGTGGACTGTAATGACTCTGTGATCTATTCTTCACCAACCCTTGCCCACCCAAATCAGAATAACTCAAGCATGCAAAAATTACTTCCTGTGGTGGATTTACACTGAACAGATAATTCAAGATCACCCCTTCTTTCTCCCTCAGCCCAAGGCCAAAGTTGCCAAAGTTAAACTGGGGGAGGGGGGCACTACTTGGGAGTTGACAGTCCAAGACACGTGGTCCTCTGAAGAGGCCAAAATGCATATTAATGTCTTAGAGATGAGAGCTGTCCTAGTATTGCAGGCCTTCCAAGACTCTCCCTCAGTTAATACTGTTGTGATTCAGATGGACATTCTGTTGGTGGTGTGGTACATCAACAAACAAGAAGGAATCGAATCCCATAATGAGAAACTTTGAGAGTGTGGCAATGGGCGATCTCATTCAGTCGATTTCTGATAGAATCGAATCCTATATCGAGAAGCTTTGAGAGTGTGGCATTGGGTAATCTCATTCAGTCGATATCTGATAGCAATGTACATTCTGGGAAAATGCAGCGTGACAGCAGAAGAGTTAAGCATGTCCACTGTGATCCCCTCATAAGTGCTCTCTTGATATGAAAGTGGCAGAAAATATATTCTGTTGATGGGGCCAACCTTGATATATGACCTTTTGCTTCTCCCCTCAGCAACAAGTGCAGCAGGTTCTTTGCCCTGATCCCACCACTGGGGGAGTCGGAGAGATACTGGTCTCCACGATTGTACCCCCTGGTCCCTCTACACCTTTCCACCAGTACCTCTAATCCCAATATTCCTTCAGAAAGCATTTTGATTGAAGAGCACTGTCATCCTCATTGTTCCTCATTGACCTAGTCAGATTTGGTTCCCCTTTCTCATTGACCCCATTTTCAGCACCAGTAGCTAAAGTGCTGGAATTTTTTGCTACACTTTTTGACAAAGATGCTAGGTTCTTCAGTTATTAAATTATAACATCTGATGATGTAAATATTCATTCCTTACTGTTAGGACTTCAGTTCCATCCTCGGAACCGACACGGCCGAATCCAAGCTTGCGCCAGCCAAAAACTCTCAGCTAAGACCTACCCATAATGCCCCTCTCGTAGTCTCTCCAGATCTCGTTTGCCGTGTTCTTCCTCAGACGTGCCTAGCCATCTCTCTCAAAGCTAAGTGGAAAGTTGTGAATTTTTGTGCAGTTTATATTAATTATGTTATCATTTTTTTTTGTCAGTTTAGCCTTTTCTTATTATTGCCTATAACCTGCTTCTATTTCCTACCCTTTACCTTTGGTAATTAATTCTCTACCATCGTTGGTACTGTCCCTCTCTCCTACCTTTGGTAGGCCTTCCTTTACCACTTGTGGTATTTTGTAGTACCATCGTTGGTATTCTCTCCTTTTCTTTCCCTTTTTGTTGTTTCCTTTTGGATAGCCTTTTGTTGCCTGTACATGTCAGACAAAGTTAAGTTGGGGTTTAAACAGTGTGACAAGTGTGGGTGTAAGATGCCCAACTTGGACGTCCACGATCGATGCGTTTACTGTTTGGGCGTGGACCATATAAATGCTGATTGGGATATTTGTTCTAGTTTTAGTAATCACACTCTAGCAAAGCACAAAAACAAGCTAATTCTCAAAGGTTTGATCAAAATGCCTTTTTCGGAGTCTTTTTCTAGGTCGGAGGTCTCACCGCCTCGTAAGACCAAGAAACACAAGGAAAAACGGAGTCATTCAGTTCCTGCATCTCGTCAAGTTATGGAACCGAGTCAGCTCAATGCTTCTCCGGTGCCCTTGGTGCAGACCTCTTTGGAACCAGGCCCTGTGTCTTCTCCCTCTGTGCAATCTCTGATGTTGACTCCAATTTCGGTTACAGCCTTGGCACCATCGGCTTCGATGCTGTCCTTGGTTCCAACACTGGCTTTCATGATCATACCTGCTTCAGCACCATCCCCGGCCACAGTGCCGATAGCTTATTCAGCTCCAGAGACTATGGCCTCAGTCCCAAAACTCGAATATCTCCCAAGAGCCAGATACTCTTCAATGTACAACCCTTTTTTGGGGCATCGGTTTAGCCCCTTTCTTGAAAGACCTGATTCTCCTTCAGCAGCTTCCCATAGGGTCCACCAGGAGTCTTTCTGGACTAGATGTAGTGCGGGTTGTGGACCAGCTTCTGGCAGCTAGGGGATTGCCCACTCCAGCTAGATCTTCCGTCCCCTTTGGCTCTGAATCCTTTACAGCATATTCTCCTGTTTATCCTCCGGCCTCTACCCAGGCCCCAGAGATCTCAGTACCAATGTCCACTCCGGTACATACTGTTTCGGCCCCTACTACGGAGCTTTCCCTGTTGGGACCGACCACCCTTGCTGCATCAGCTCCATTGGAGCCGGTGCACTCCCTGAGCAGAGTTTGGACTTTTGGCACCTTGGTACCTAGCCCGGCACCTATTTTTTTTGCTGGCGCCGTCTATGTCCACTGCTCTGACAGCTCCCAGTCCTCGCGGAGCTCCTCACCCTGGAGGTGGGCTCCTCAGGGCAGGGTGTGACCCCAGTTCTGAGGTTATCCTCCTTGGGTCCGAGCTCCCATCCCTTCTCAAGCGGGCCTGATTTCCAAGTGATGGAGAGGGTTCTTGCCTCCGCGGTCTCGCAGTCAACATCAATGACATCGGCACCAGAACCCCCCCCCCCCCCCCCAAGCATGCAGCTGTCCCAACCCCCTACTTTGGGATCCCGGGCATGGGAGCCACAAGACCTCCCTTTGAAGGGAACCCTTTCTCTGGAGTCCTCCTCAAGATTCCACTGGGGAGCCACCCTGGAAGAAACGGTGCAAGAGGAAGCACCTTGATTCCCCTGAGGAATCTATCACTGAGGACACTGATTAAGATGAGGGAGAACGGTCCCCGTGGTCTCCCTCAGACGACGTCTCATTTGATGATATTCTCGAAATCCTCAAGCAGCGGGGTGACTGGAAGTCCTCTAACCCTTCTTCTGAGGAATCTGTGTTCTTGCAGGCCTTCCGTGCCCGGCCATCTACTTTCTGGGTGACCCCACCTGTGGATGAGCTTATTAAGCTGATCGTGCAGTGTGCCTGGAAGTCCCTGGACAACGTAGAACCCATCCCCCGAACGTCGGACAAAATTCTATCCACCCCCAAACACCAGCCCAACTGGTCCAAGCAGTTGACTGTTGATTCCATGGTCGTGGCAGCGGCCACCAATAGAGAACTGGCAGACGATAGTTCCACTGTCCATCCTCTGAACAGGGAGTCTTGGGCCATGGACAGACTAGGGAAGCGGACCTATGCTTCATCGACCTTTGCCATTCAGTCGGTGAACTATCTGGCATACTTCACTCGCCTCCAAAGAGACAAAATCTCTGAAATGTCTTCCTCTTTGGCAGAGGTACTGCCTGATGAGGTGCGTGACACTGTCGCCTCACAGCTAGCTACCCTTGAATCTGTCTCGAATTCCTTGATGCGTTTGATATCTCACACCACCAAGGGGGCAGCTCGAGCTGCCGCATCAGGCATTGTCATGAGACATCATGCTTGGATACATTTGTGCAATTTCGCAGACCCCTTTAAATCTTTTTTCATCAACACGCATGTCAACTAATCTGCACTTTTTGGTCCCAAAGTACAAGACACATGGATGTGGACAGGATGATGTGGGTCTTCCTGAAAGCTCAGATGGAGTTGGGGCTTCTGGCGTCCCCGGCTTGCAGGTCTGGAATCCAGTCTCCCACTCCCCCTTCGATCGCTTCTCGTTTGATCACTGGCTTGGATTCTCAGGGACAATTGAGCAGAGTGGAGGCTAGGGGAGTTCTGGGGCCCAGTTTGTGTACTTCCCTGACGGGATCGACTGCTAGTACTGTTCCCCCAGAATAGGCCACCCGGCCATTCAGACCTGACGAGCCAGGATCTGTGGGGTTGGATTCAGGCCCGGGCTTTTCGGAGGGGTGTCTTCCCCTGGGCGCCTCGGCCTTCGACATTTTCGGTGCAGTCTGGTGGAGTGGCGGGACTGGGGGAGGTCCACTCTCTCTTCCACTAGGGTTTTATCATCAGGAGAGGGGGACGGAACATCATCTAGTCCTTCCGCTTTCCAGGCTGCCAAAAGATCTTTCTCTGCTATCAGAGCTGCCTCTCCTACTCACGTTCATCCTACCCAGCCCCAGTATCTGAACGGCTTCTCATCCTGCTTCCGGTCAGCTTGTCCGATTTAGCCTCCAGGGGATGTCCCCCGCACAGGGATCGCCTCCTCTTCCAAGTCTTCCCCACCACCCCCATCAGAGGAAGTTCCCAGGAAGAGGACTTGTAAGAGGAGACATCTTGACTCCCCTATGGAGTCTCTTACCAAGGATGCAGATGCTGATGAGGAGGACAGGTCCCCAAGATCTCTGCTGGAGGGCGTCTCCTGTGGAGATCCTCAAGGCCAAAGGTGGTTGGTCTACCTAAATCCCATCGTATTTTTGGAGACTTTCAGAACGGGGCCATCTACCTTTTTTCCACCCCCCTTCTGATCCTCTCATTGATCTTGTGGCCAGCAGGGCTTGGAAGGAGCCAGATACTGTGGAGCCAGTGCCCAAGAAAGCGGACAAGTTTCTGAGCCCTCCATCACACAAAACCTTTTCGTCCAAAGCAGTCCCAGTTGATACTATTGTGGTGGCCGCTGCCACCAAAAAGGAATTGGCAGAGTTCTTCTGTCTATCCGCCCAATCGTGAATCGAGGGCTATGGACAGATTTGGAAAGTGGGTGTTCACCTCTGCTGCCTTTAACCTGCGGGCACTAAATTATCTTGCGCATTTCACCCATCGCCGGAGGGGTTTGATAAAGGAACCATCTTCTTCCCTCTCTGAGTCCATGTCTGAGGAGGAATTTAAGGCAGTTACTCCAAAGCTATCAACCCTTCGTTCAGTTGCAAATTTGTCCATAAGGCTAATTTCCAGTGCTGCAGAAGGGTCCTCACAGGCAGTGGGCTCGGGTATCGCAATTAGGCGTCATGCCTGGCTCTGTTTGAGCAGGTTTGCAGAGGCCTTTAAGACGTCTTTTGTTAACGTCCCCTTTGATGGTTCCAAACTCTTTGGTCCCACTGTGAAAGAGACTTCGAGTCACAGTGATCAGGAAGGGAAGACCTTGTCAGCCATTGGGATCAGGTTTTCTGCCCCTCAGAGGTCCTTTTCCAAGACCCAGAAGGGGAGTAAGAAAATGTGGTTCAGGAAGGCACAGTCTCCCTTTCAAGATATTCAGGAGGATTCCTCTTCCAGGGAACAAGGAAGAAGTTTCAATGGTAGACATCACCCCAGGGGCAGAGGAGGCTCGCAAAACCAAGGTTCCATGGAGCCCTTCTGTGAGAAATCTTTACAGCGTCCCTGAGGCGTTGTCTGACTGTCCGTCCTTGGAGGCAGTCGTGGGTCATTAATTGCTGCACCTAGCCTGGGCAAGTATTACAAAAGATCAGTGGGTGCTAGCAATTATATCCAGGGGTTATTGCGTTCCCTTTCTGGAAATTCCCCCAAAATTCAGTTCTCTTCAGGATGTGCCAGCCAATCAGGAAGAGGCAGTCTGACAGGAGGTTGTAAGTCTTCAAAAAAGAGCCATCCAACAGGTCCCCGCAGAACAGAGAGAATCTGGAACTTATTCTCTCTTCTTTTTAGTTCCAAAGAAAACAGGGGACCTTACGTCCTATTTTGGATCTGTCGCATGAACCAGTTCGTGTAGAAGTTGAAGTTTCGGATGGTCACTTTGCAGTCGATTGTGCCTCTCTTGCACGGCAACGACTGGATGTGCTCAGTGGACTTCCAGGACTCGTACTACCATATAAAAATGGATCGGTCCAGGAGGTTTCACCACTTTTGCTTGGGAGTCTATCATTTCCAGGCTGTTCCTCTTTGGTCTCATCTCAGCCCCTAAATGCATGGCAGTGGTAGCTCATCTCCGGCTGCATGAAATCCAGGTTTTTCCCTATTTTGGACAATTGGCTCCTGACGGCCCCCACAAAGCATCAACTACTGGACAATATTCAGTCCATACTCTCCCTGTTCCGTCAGCTGGGTATCAAAGTGAACATGGCAAAATCCTCTTTGATTCCAACCCAAAAGCTAGAATTCATAGGCAGTCTGTTGGATATCAATTCTCAGATCGCAGCCTTCATTCCTCGAAGGGTGTCGCTTATTCACGACCAAGTTTGGACCTTGCTGGAGCTACGTAAGCTAACGTGTTCTCCAGCCTCACTCTTTCTCAGGGCTCTAGGATCAATGGCGACCGCCATTTATTTGGTTCTGATGGGCTTGATACCATGTGAGGGTCCTTCAGTGGACACTTGCAGTTCATTGGTCAGCGTGGTAGCATCCCCTGTCCTTTCCCATTCGGCTCACCCTGGTGCGTCACAAGCATCTTTCGTAGTGGATCTGTTCACTGGATCTTCTAGCAGCCAGGCCTTTCGTTCCTCCTTCTGCTGTGGCGACAGTCACTTCAGACGCTTCCCTCCTGGGGTGGGGTTGGCATTTCCAGGGACAGACTATCCAAGAGACATGGTCGCCCTCAGAGACCAAGCTGCACATCAGCGTTCTGGAGATGAGGGCAGTCCTCTTATCGTTGCAAACCTTTCAAGACTGCCTTCCTCACGGGATAATTGCAGTTCTATCAGACAACATGGCTGTTGTGTGGTATATAAATAAGCAAGGGGGCACATGTTGTTATCTGCTGTGTCACGAGGACATGAGGGTTTGGGAGTGGGCAATGGCCACGGGGTGCTTTCTCATTGCAGCGCACATTCCCAGAGCATCCAACGTGTTGGCGGACAAATTGAGCAGGGCTATATTGACTCCTCACGAGCCGTGCCTGAATCCAGTGGTGGCTCAACAGATCTTCCGTCGGTGGGGTTATTCAAGCTGCGATTTGTTCGCATCTCCTCTCAACCACAAATGCAACAACTTCTTTACATTGATTCCCCCCCAGTGGGGGAATCCCACAGGGACGCACTCACCCAGGATTGGCATCCAGGTCTCCTGTATGCTTTTCCTCCGTTACCTCTAATTCCCAGAGTACTTCAAAAAGAGAGATGCCTCAAGAGTCAACTAATCCTCATTGCCCCCTTTTGGCCTCTGCAGGTGTGGTTCCCTCTCCTCCGGTCTCATTTGAGGCATCCACCCTGGGTGCTCGATCCAATTCCGGATCTGCTATCTCATCCTTCTCTTCTACCCCTCTCAGATCTTCACACCATACGTCTGACAGTGTGGTATGTCCACTTCCAGTGATTTTGGCTAAGTCCAGGCTAGCTTCACCCATAAAGGAGATTATTTATGCTTCCCAGATGTCTTCTACTAGGGAAGTTTATTCAAGTAAATGGAAGAGGTTTTCGGTTTGGGTGAAGAAAAAGAATTTAGACCCCTTCTCCGTCCATTCCCGAAATACTTCTCTTTTTGACCTGTCTATTTAAGGAAGAAGCTAGTTTTTCGGGTTTATAATTAGAACACCGAACTTTTGAGTGTTCTAATATCGAACCCTATTAATCGGAAAATTTAAAACATCGAACATACAGAACAGCAAATTTTTTTTCCTAGGGAAAAAATTTGCTGTTCCAAAACACGTACACACAACACAAGCACACCAAACAAACAGCAATCCACACACATACACCTAAACTCTTATACCTAACCCTATACTAAACTATACATACACCACTATCTATCCACTTACCTTAACCCAAACCCTAACCCTAAGGTCTGTCACTATCGCACAGTCACCTCACCCGCGCCCTAACCCTAACTCACCTACCCCGCCCTAACCCTCATGTCTACACAATCGCACACTTACCTGAACCCAACCCGTAACTTTCCACCACAGCACTGAAAATACCGAAGCAACAGAAACGGACAAACAAATTCTTTCCCTAGGAAAAAAAATCGGTTTTCTGTTTCTTCGATATTAGAACACTCGACATTTTGAAAGTTCGGTGTTCTAATATAGACCCAGTTTTTCCAGTATCAAGGTACAGTTGGCAGCAGTTTTGAATTTTCACCTTGGCAGTGATTTGGCCTTTTCTGCACGCCTCTGTAAGGCCTTTTTAAAAGGGGGTTTCTATTACGGCCTCCTGTTAAAAACCCTTCTTCCCCATGGGATTTGACTTTGGTCCTACAGGCTTTGACAAACTACCCATTGAACCTGCGGCTTCGTGTGATATTACATTTCTATCCTGGAAGACTGCCTTTTTAGTGGCAATAACTTCAGCAGAGAGAGTTTTGGTGTTGCAAGGTCTTACTGTCATTTTCCACAAGGACAGAGTGTCTCTAAAACCTGATCCATCCTTCATGCCTAAAGTGGCCTTACCATTGAATCTCAATCAGTGTATTTATCTACCAGTATTTTTCCCTAAATTTTCCAATGAAGAGGAATATATTCTGCACACATTGGAAATAGTCAACTTCGCTTTTATTGACATAGAACGCAAGAATTTATGTGTTCAGTCCAAATATTTGTTGCCGTCCCTTTAAATAGAAAGGGCAAGGGTGTTTCTAAAGTCACCGTTTCCCGTTGGATTTCGCAATGTATTTCTTTCATTTATTCTTCAGAAGGTATTACCTTAGCTATACCAGTGACAGCTCATTCTACCAGGGCAGTATCTACTTCCACTGCCTTTGCAGATAGTCAATCTTTAGATGACATTTATGCAGCAGCAACGTGGTCTTCTCCCCACACGTTTATTTCCCACTATAAGTTGGATTTGATTTCCAGAGGAAGGTCTTCATTTGGCTCCACGGTTCTTTGGCATATTTTTCCTTGAGACCTCCCAGGATTTAGGTAGCTGGGGACTCTGACCCTAACATGAGGAATGGTGGCTAGATAACCTCAGATTTATAGTTATGTACTTACCATAACTTGGCATCTATGTTATCTATAGTCACCATTCATCACAATCCTACCCTCCAGCCCCCTTCCTGGAAGATTGGTTGGATTTGGAGGGTCTGTTTGTTTAAATACTTTGTCTTCCTTCCTTATGCAAACTCGATCTGAGGGAGTGTAGGGCAGTAGAGCATTATGGGAGGGGAGGAGCTTGAGCTAAGCTGTTTTCTGAGTATGCCGGCTCGGATCCGATATCAGATCCAAGACCATAACGTGATGAATGGTGGCGACAGATAACACAGGTGCCAAGTTATGGTAAGTACATAACTATAATTCTGTACCGCCCCTTCCCAATCCTCTGTGGATTGAAGCCTTGCTCCTAAATGTCCGATCCATGGTCAACATCTCCAGGAGACCCTCCAGCCAACCCCTCAGCAAGAGGTTACCCTGTCTTCCAAGTCCTCCCCTTGAGGTTCCCCAGAAGCGTCAGTGCAAAAGGAAGCACATTGACTCCCCCTTGGAGTTTTTAACAAAGGACTCCGACTTTGAGTAAGGGTCCCCCCAATCTCCACATGACATCTCCTTTGGAGATCTCAGTAATCCTGAAACAAAAGGGTGGATGGTCTTCCCAACCCCCTTCCTCGGAGGAGTCAGTGTTCTGGATGCATTCGGGACGGGGCCATCTATGTCCTGGGTGACCCCACTGGCAGACGAACTTATTAACCTCATTGCCTGCCGGGCTTTTAAGGAGCCTGACACCATGGAACCAATCCCAAAGCATGCAGATAAGTATCTTAGTCCCTTCCAAGGATTGTCCTTCTAGAGCAAAGGTGTTCCTGTTGATGCCATTGTGGTGTCGGCAGCCGCCAAGAACAGAGCTCGCCGAACAGGGCTCTGCTGTTCACCACCCGAACAAAGTCTCGGGCTTTGGACAGACATGGGAAGTGATTGTATGCCTCAACCACCTTTTCCCTGTGAGCATTAAGTTATCTGGCACATTTCACTTGCCTCCAGAGAGACCTGTTGAAGGAACTTTTCACATCTCTTGTGCAGTCACTGTCAGACTAAAACTTCAAAAAAGTTTTCACACAGCTGATTACTGAGACTTTGATTGCTAACTCCTCAATGAGGTTAATCTCCCACACAGTGAAGGGAACCCCTTTTTTCCTTTCAAAAATGTTTATTGTTTTTTAACAAAACCGTTAACATAACAATTATTAACATTTTAACTATAATTAACTATATACATAGTCCATAAGTTTTATAAATGTAAATCTACAGCAGGAAATCAATCAGTATTTCTCTAGTAAGGAATCCAACTTCTCCCACTCGATTTAATTGTGTTACATTTGTTCTTTTCAGTTTTATGGTAGCAGTTTCTTTTTCACATAAATATTTAGCTAGATGAATTAGAGAGTGGTATAATTTTTCTAATTCTCTAACAACTTTCTTTGCTACTGCTATAATTGACCACAACACATGCATTTGAGATTTGGGTACATTATGTGGAATCGGAACATTCAATAAGATAAGAGAGTCAGTAATGTTAAATTTATCATTCCATAATGCTTTGCAAAAGATTTTAAAATCATTCCAAAATGAGGATAGTTTTCCACAAGTAACAGTCATATGTAGCCAGTCAGCATTTATTGAATTACATCTCCAACATTTTGCCTCTATTTTTATACATTTTGGTTATTTTTTTTGCAGTAATGAAACTTCTATGAAGAAATTTCTAAATATAAATTCTTCATTGGAGAGAGGCTGTTGTTTTTCCTGATGACTTTGTGTAGGTTTTTTTTTTTTTGTTAGTGGTAAATTTTTTTCCATTTATTTTAACAGAGTAGCTCCAATAGGAAGCATCAATAAAAAATAAAACCCGATCTAATAGTTCTGTAAAGTAAGGATATGAGATATACCTCTTTGAGAGCCATTGTGGAGGGAACCTCTTGAGCTGTTGGTTCAGGCATAGCCCTCAGACGTCATCCTTGGATGAGACTATGCGGGTTTGTGGACCCCTTCAAAGGCGCCCCTTTGACAGTTCCTTTTTGTTCGAACCGTCAGTAAAGGAGACTCTGACCCAGAGTGCACAGGAGAGCAAGACTCTGTCTGCTGTAGGGATCAAGTTTTCTTCCCCCCAGCAGACCTACTCCAGGAACCAACGGAGCAGGAAGATGTGGTTCCGCAAATTCCAAGGGGCTTTCCCTGATTCACAGGACGAATCCTCTTCCAGGGGCAGAGGTAGGCGATTCAATGGTAGACGCTGCCCCAGAGGCAGAGGGGGTCCACAGAACCAGAGCTTCAGAGAACCCTTCTCTAACAAACCCTTTCAGCACTCCTAAAGCCTGCCTGACTATCCTACTCTGGAAGCAGTCGGGGGCAGGCTATCTTTGCACCCAGCAGCCGGGACAGACATAAACGACGCTTGGGTGTTAAAAATTATGTCCAGAGAATATTACATTCCCTTTTCCCTTCCTCCTCCTGCTCCTCCTCCCCACACCAGGGAGCGTTTCCCCAATGTGCCACCCAGTCAGAGGGAGAAGGCCCCTCTAGACATACAAAAACTTTTAGACAAAAGTGTCATCCAGTAGGTCCCAACCGAACATTGAGGCTGCAGAACTTACGCTTCTTTTTTGTGCCAAAGAAGACCAAGAACCTTTGGACCCATCCTGGATCTAAGCAGTTTGAATCTGTTTGTCAAGAAGACAAAGTTCTGCATGGTTACGGCACAGTCCATTCTGCTGCTCATCCACAAGGACAACTGGATGTGTTTGGTGGCTCTCCAGGATGTGTACTGTAATATCAAAATAGAGCTTCCTGCTGGGGGCCGATCATTTACCAGTTCAGAGCTCTGCCTTTTGGTCTCACCACTGCCATATCCACCCCCCCACCCCCACCCCACCCCGGGTGTTCACCAAATGCATGGCAGTAGTCACAACACATCTCCATTTGCAAGGATTCCAGGTGTTCCCTACTTGCATGATTGGCTCTTAACGGCACCAGCAAGGCATCATCTACTTTGGACAATTCAGGTGGTGATGCGCCTATTTCACCACCTTGGAATCACAGTGAACATGGCAAAGTCTAGGACATCGAGTTCATCGCAATTCAGTTGAGCACAAGTTGCAGCTCTTCCCCTACAAAGGATGTAGTCTTATCAGGCAGCAGGTACAATGCCTACTAGACACACCATCTCCTTCAGCTCACCTAGTTCATAGCCTTGGGCTTCATTTTGGCTGCCATATTTCTGGTGCCTCTAGCCAGGTTCTTGATGCAAGTTCTCCTGTGAACTCTGGTGGTTCAGTGGTCCAGCTGGTGTCACCAGTTGTCAACCCCAATCAAGCTTTCTCCAATTTGGAAACGGCACCTGCATTGGCAGATGCTCAGAGGCGATCTTCATCTAGGCAGGCCTTTTGCCCTTCAACTCTGGCTACAATGACTACGGACGCTTCCCTGTTGGGGTGTGGGGGGGCATTTTCAGGGAAGGGTGGTCCAAGGACGTGGTACCCTACAGAAACCAAATTGCACATAAATGTCCTGGAGATGAGGGTGGTCCTCCTCACTCTGCAAACCTTTCAGGACTGCCTCCCTTTGGGAATGATTGCAGTCTTGACAGACAACATGTCAGTGGTATGGTACATTAACAAGCGGGGGGGACCCGATCTTACCTGCTCTGCAGAGAGGCCATGAGAGTTTAGGAATGGGCGATTGCTTCGGACCACTTTCTTGTTGCAACACACATTCCTGGGGAATCCAGCACTTTGGAGAACAAGCTGAGCAGGTCAATTTTGAGTCCTCACGAGTGGCCCCTGACTCAGTAGCGAATGAGATTTTCAGCCATTGATGCCAACTTTGCTGAGATCTGTTTGCCCCCCCAACAACAACAACAAATGCAGCAGCAGGTACTTTCCTCTCGCCTCCCCTGGCAGGGGAGTCACCCAAGGACACACTAGTGCACGATTGGCCCCGGGTCTCCTGTAGCCTTATCCTCCGATCCCCTTGATACCCAGAGTTCTACAGAAAGTCAGCAGGTTGAAGACCAGTCTTATCTTTATTGCCCCTCATTGACGTCGTCAGATGTAGTTCCCCTTTCTGCAATCTCACAGCAAATATCCTCCATGGATACTGGATCCCAGACAGGATCTCATTTTGCATCTGACATAATGACAGACTCCCAATATTTGGTCTCTCAGACTAACCGCTTGCTTTCTCCACTTCCAGTAATTTTGCTAATGTCCAGACTTCATCTGTCCATGATATCATTCTTCTCAAAAGCCCTCCACCAAGAAGGTGAGTTGTAGCAAATAGAAAAGGTTTTCCATCTGGGCTTCACATAGGAATATAGACCCCTTTTCAGCCTCAGTTCCGGATGTCCTTATGTTTTTCAGTTCTGTTTTCCACGAGGGAGCTAGTATTTCTACTATAAAGGTGCAAGTTGCGACCGTCACTAATTTCCATATTGGGAAGGGGGTTGATTTTCCCTCTACCTGTCTTCTTCTAAGCTCTGTCGGGCATTTTAAAAGGGAGTTTTTCATCTAAGACCTCCAATCAAGGATCCTCCTCTTCCCTTGGGATCTTACTTTAGTACTGCAAGGTCTCACCCAGAAACCTTTTGAACCTGCTGGTTCTTGCAAGCTGAAGTACTTGTCATGGAGGACAGCTTTTCTTGTGGCTATTACGTCAGCTAGGAGAGTTTCAGAATTGCAGGCTCTGTCTTCTCAACCATTGTACACGACGTTTTTCAAGGATAGAGTTTCTCTCAGGACGATTCCTTCCTTCATTCCAAAGGTCGCTTAGGAGGCGAACATAAATCAGACCATTCATTTACCTGTGTTCTTTCCCAATTACTCCAATAAAGGTGAGTACATTACATTCTTTGAATATTCACAGACCGTTACATTTCTACCTATACAGGACCAGACCTCATAGAAAGTCAGAGCAGTTCATTGCCTTTGTGCCTAAAACCAAGAAAAAAGCGATCTCCTCCTCAACCAAACTCCACAAAAGCAAAAAAAAACCCGGAGCGGGGACGATGAAGGCTGAAACCAACCTTCCAAATTTTATTTGACACTAGAATAAGTACGCACAAGCACAAACATTTTAATATTTTTCTTGTTTGTGCTTGTGCGTACTTATTCTAGTGTCAAATAAAATTTGGAAGGTTGGTTTCAGCCTTCATCGTCCCCGCTCCGGGTTTTCTTTGTGCCTAAAAGGTACAGACTGTGTCTAACATTACCTTAACAAAATGGATTATAGAATTGTATTTCTACAATTTCTTCTCAGCAAGGCAAACAATTTCCCCGTCCAGTTAGAGCCCACTCCACCAGATCAGTGTCCATTTCTACAGCCTTTTCTGCTAGAACTCCAGTTTATGAAATCCCTGCTGCAGCTACTTGGTCCACGGTTCATACTTTTGTATCTTAGTACAAGTTAGATATTTCGAGAAAGCGAGTATCCTTCAGTTCCGTGGTGCTCAGGCATATCCTTCCTTGAGGTTCTCCCGTGGTTTGTGTAGCTGAGGACTCTGACCCATTCGTAATGCGTAATGAAATGGACATCAGATTAGAAGTTATGTACTTACCACAACTTTGTATCTGTGTTGTCCAGTTTCATTATGTATCACTTCCCACCCTCCTTCCCCCTTCCTTGTGCAACTGAGAGCGATCTAGAGGTTTACGCAACCCTATGGATGTTCATGTTTCACTGTTGTAGTCATTACATTTGGGTTATCCCTGCCAGGGTAGCCCTCGGCTGGCCCGAATATCAGAGACTTAGTATTTCTGCGTCTGTTGCTGTCGCTTGAGGACTGACGTCAGGTTGTTAGTAATATAAAGTAAGGCAGCCGACACCATTACATCAGTTTTTCTTGCCGTGGAGCCCGAAGCAGAAGCAGTTCGCTCGAGTAATGGTCGGCCACTACCTGAGTTTTCTTCTACCGAATTGAAGTTGAAATCTTCTAAACTAAGTACTCCATTGGGGATCCTTTTTTTCTTGCACTAACCAATGTCAGAAAAAGTTAATTGTCTCGCCTGTGGAAAACAAATACCACAGCAAGACTTCCACTATTACTGTGTCACTTGTTTAGGCCCAGACCACAACGTTGTCGTCGTCGCTTTTGTGCTTTGTTCAGTGCCAGAACTATCCGTCGTTGGGCCCTTATTGTAGCCAGATATTTTCGCTTACAGTCTTGTAATTCCAATATGGCTTCGGTAAGCCATCCGACTGCAGAGCTTCCAAAAAAAGTAAAGCTTAAGACAGAGACAGACTGCACAGGTCCAAAGCTACTGATGACGCTTCTGTTAACTAGTCGTCAGTTCTCCAGTCCTCAGTGAGGTGCTTTCGCAGCCCCTGATGCCTGCTTCTGTTGATTCGTAGGCTGCTACCGAGACCCTTTTACAGTCAGGTATGCCACAAAACTCTTCTTAGACTAAGGATCCTGCAGTCGTCTCAACCTTGGATGGGTCCAGAGCCGCTGAGCAGGCACTGGCTTCCGAGAAAGTCCTTCGCACTACCGAATCGCGACACAAACCGACGTCTTCTTTTGCGAGTACTGTTCTTTCCAAGTCTAGTGAGTTTCTTTGGCCCAGGGCATGAACCACACCCAAGAAACCGATGACCCACTCTCAGGTGCCTGCTACTTTGCCTCCATCTCAAATGCTTAAAATGGCAGAAGACCTTATGCTGATCAGGGGAAGCCAAGGTACCCCCTCCAAAAGGAGGAGATCTGTCCCCTGTAGTTTTGTTTGAACAAGAGTCAGATGAATCTGATGCATCTGAATATGAAGACATGCAACTCCTCTCCACTTATGAGGATTCTGATGTAGAGGATTCCATTCCTTCAGCCTCTCCCCCAGAGGATTTTTCCTTTGGGGAAACCCTGCATAACTTAAGGGAGCATCTCCAACAGGAGAGTCAGGACTACCCTCAGTCTAAAAATAGACTCTGGGAATTCTTAGATGTAAGCAGTGGACTACCTCCACTTCAAAACCAGGGAGTTCTAAGCCCACCCCCTTATGATAAAAACTCACAATGACTCATCTCCTCCACCCCCTCCCTCTGTCCACCTTCACTTACCCCTAGGAGGAAAACTCTCCTTTCACTCCAGGACCTGGGCCACCATTACCAAGGACCACTGGGTTCTGAACAGTGTGTCCCAAGGTTACAAATTTTCCTTCCACACCCTTCCAACTCCAAAAGGGTTCCCAGATCTACAACCACATCAGTGGGCAGAGGCTCAAAAGCAAACCCTTTCCCTGCTCTCTGTGAGGGCAGTAGAGCACATTCCTGCGGAACAGATAGGCCAGGGTTTCTACTCCAGACTTTCTGGTGCCCAGAAAAAAGGGCACCTTGCGCCCCATCCTCGATCTGTCCATTTTAAACACCTTTCCTGATTCCAAAATTCAAAATGCTCATCCTGCAGCAGCTGTTACCCATGCTATCCAAGGACGTTTGGCTAGCCACCCTAGATCTGAAAGAGGCCTACTTCCACATTCCTATCAGGGAATCATCCAGGAAATATCTCCGCTTCAGGGCAGTATCTTAACACTTTCAGTTCTCTACTCTTCCCTTTGACTTAGCTACTGCTCGCAGAGTTTTCACAAAACATCTGGCTCTGGCCCTTGCCTTTTGCAGACAAAGAAATATTCAGATTTACCCATACTTAGACTGCCTTATTCAGGCAGACGGCCAGGAAGGAGCTGTTCAAGCACCTGGCCTTTGTAAAGACCCTACTAACCTCCCTAGGGTACACAATGAAAAGAAATCCAAACAGGTGCCCACCCATAGGATAATTTTCCTGGGAGCAAATCTGGACACAGCTTTCCAGATGGCATACCTTACTCCAGAGAAACAAATTTTCCTGACAGCCTACTTCTCTCAACTAGCCACTAGGCCCCAGCTAACTGCAAGGAAGATCCTGCAAGCTCTGGGGTTCATGGCATCTTGCATACTACTCATTCCGTATGCCAGACTGCATATGAGGAAACTTCAGTGGTACCTAAAGAGACTTTGGTGCCAACACTCTCAAGACCTGGAAACTCTTCTACCTATAATTCCTTGCCTCAGAAAAGATTTTCTTTCGTGGGCAACAGCATGCTCCCACAACAAGGGAATACCTTTCTCCCCACCCCCCGCTGCCCAGACCCTCACCACAGACATATCAGACTACGCTTGAGTTGCACACATGGCTGGCGGGTGCATACAGGGCCAATGGAATCTACAGCAAATCCCTCTGCACATCAGTCAAAAAGTGATGATGGCTGTGCAGCATGCCTTGATAGCTTTCAAACCCCTTCTCTTTCCAGGGGCTCTCCTGATCAAAACAGACAACACCACTGTGATGTGGTACATCAACAAGCAGGGAGGGACTCACTCCTACCCTCTATGCAGGCTGGCCATGACCCTTTGGCACACAGCCTCTGCCATGCAATACTCCTGTTAGCACAATTCCTACCAGGCTCTCTCAACTCTCTGGCAGACCAGTTAAGCAGAAATCTTCTGGACCCACATGAGTGGCAACTCAACAGAAGTACCTTTGCCCTAATAACTCAGAAATGGGGAACCCCGAAGGTCGACCTCTTTACCTCCCACACCAACCAACAGCTCAGCAAATTCTGCACCAGGGAGCATCACTGCATGGCTTGGAAAATGGATGCCCTGTTCTTCCCCATGGTCAGTCTATCGGTCTGTGCCTTTCCTCCCCAGGGTACTGCTCAAAATATGGGAGGAAAAACCAAGTACCATTCTTATAGCTCCAGATTGGCCCCGGCAGAACTGGTACCCCTTGCTTTGCAGCCTGTCCCTCGCTACCCCCATGGCATCTTTCTCAGATTCCAAACCTTTTGACCCAGAGGGAAGGGGAATTCATGCATCCCCAATTGCAGACACTCAGTTTGGCAGCTTTGCTTATTCCCTAACCCCAAACCAATCTGCCAACCTCAGTAAACAGGTTCTGGATGTTATCCCAGGCCAGATGTCCTAGCACCAGAAACTCTTATGCTGATAAATGGAAAAAGTTCTGCACCTGGATCCATGCTAAGGGAGCCAATACGACACAGCCCTCCCTCCTTCTCATCCTGGATTTACTTAGCTGACCTACTACACAGTGGCCTCTCTTTCTCCTCTAAAAGTTCATGCCTCTGCTATTTCTGCTCATTTTCCCATTGAGCAGCCCCTTTTCTCACACCCTTTGATCAAACAGTTCTTAAAGGGGGCTAGCAACTTGAGGCCACCTAGAAGGGCACCAACACCAGCTTGGGACCTTAATTTTGTATTGGAAAAGCTTACCTTGCCCCCTTTCGAACCAGCCTCTTCTGCAGAACTTACATTTCTCTCCTGGAAGACAACATTCCTTCTGGCCATCACTTCAGCCAGAAGAGAGTGTCTGAGCTGCAAGCACTCGTGGCTGTGGAACCCTTCATCATCTTTCATGCAGACATGGTATCCCTCAGAACTACCCCATCCTTCATGCCCAAGGTGGTGTCCAGTGTGGCTCTCCACTAATCCATTCATTTGCCCACCTTTTTTCCTAATCCCTAGAACAAGGGGGGAAGGATTCTTCACTCTGTAGATGTGCACAGACAACTCAGATTTTATCTAGACAGGATTAAATCCTTCAGAAAGTCTGATAAATTGCTGGTTAGCTTTACTACAGGGGCAGAAGGCAAAGCCATCTCCAAACAAACTATTTCCAAATGGATAGCACACTGAACCCATTTCTGCTACAAACAACATGGAAAGCCCCCCCCCCCCCCCCCCAGAGGGTCAGGACACACTCCACCAGAGCAGCCTCCACCTCTGCGGCTTTCCTCAGAGTCCACCCCCCCCCCCCCCACCCACCCACCAGGGACAATCCTGGACGCTGCCACCTGGACATCTGTTCACTCTTACCAAGCATTACCGCCTGCCTCTCTTCTCCAAATCCAGGGCAGGGTTTGCCTCTGCAGTCTTGCAGGGCATTCTAGCCAACTTCTAGTTTCATTGACTGCCTCCATCATTTTCCTCAGCTTTGGGAATCAACCCAAATGTGATGACTGCAACAGTGAAACACGAAGAGCATAGTACACTTGTGTACACTTACCATAAATGTAGATGTTAGTGTGTTCATTGTTGCAGTTCTGGTCCCCCCCCATCCATCCATCCATCCACCTTTCTTCTCTTTCTACTTTTATTACCATTTAACTTGTTCTCCTTTCCTTTCAAGGGACATATTGGTATTTATTTTCCACTGGTGGGGTTTCTTCCACCAGACCCTGGCCTCCTACTTGGGGGCTCCTGACAGGTTAGGGCAAAAAAACTGATGTAATGGCGTCGGCTGCCTTACTTTATACTACTGACGACCTGACATCAGTCCTCAAACGACAGCAACCGACACAGCAATACTAAGTAAGTCTCTGGTATTCAGGCCAACCAAGGGCTACCCTGACAGGGATAACCCAAATGTGATGACTGCAACAGTGAATACACTCGAACATCTACATTTATGGTAAGTGTACACAACTGTACTTTCCTTGTTTGGACTCCAGTATGTCTTTTGCCTCTATTTCTGTTATCACTGAGATTATCATCTCTAGGAAGGGGGAGCAAACTCGATCTGAGGGTTTGAGGAAGAGTGAGGCATCATGGGAGATGGAGGAGTTTGAAGCTCGGATTGTATGTCTGAGAAATGGCTGGCTTGGATTCGAGGATGGATCCAAAGACCCAGTCATGATGCATAATGAAACTGGACAACACGGATACCAAGTTATGCAAATTTTAGTTATGTACTTACCATAACTTTAGATGTATGGGATCCATCTCGCCTACATTCTCTACAGATGGGTTCGGAGCCGATCCTCAGCTCCGACTCGGCCGCTATACAATAGAACGCAGTCTCTTATTGGCTGAGTTACCTCGTATCCCAGGATGCACCACTACTGCTTCCCCAGATCTTGTTTGTCCGCACACATGCACACACACATAGACTGTTGTTATAACATTGCCAGGTGTTTCAAGAGAGGAAGAAATTGAAATTGGATTGTCCGGTCTCTTCTGGCCTACAAGGCAGGGGGAAGGAGGGTGGGTTATTAGGAATGTAGGCGAGATGGATCCCATACATCTAAAGTTATGGTAAGTACATAACTAAAAGATGTAATGTGATCCTATCTCGCCTACATTCACTACAGATGGGACAGCGTCCCTAGCACCTAATTCCTGGGTGGCTCACTGGAAAACGCTCCTGAGAACCGTGGAACCGAAGGAAGCTCGACCCCTAGATGCCACATCCAATTTGTAGTGAGAAATAAAGGTGTGTGGAGAAGACCACGTAGCAGCCGCACAAATGTCACTAATAGAGAGCTTGGAATGAAAGGCTGCCGAAGTGGCCATAGCCCTGGTAGAATGAGCTTTCACTGGAACTATAAGCTCCTTATTTGAAATGAGATAAATATGACTGATAGTCTCTGATCCACTTGGCAATAGTGACTTTCGTGACGGCTTTGCCCAATTTACTATCCGAAAAGGACACAAACAGTTGATCTGATTTTCGTGCTTGGTGTGTCCTATCCAAATAGAAACGTAATTGTCTGTGCACGTCTAAGCTGTGAAAGGTATACTCAGCTCTGTTTGAATACTTAGGGAAAAAAAATGGTAATTCCAATGATTGTTGCAAACAAAAGTTAGAACAAACCTTTGGTATAAAGGATGGGTTTGGTCTGAGAGATACTCTATCCTTGTGAAATACCAGATATGGTGGTTTGACACATAGGGCTTGAAGTTCTGAAACTCGCCTGGCTAATGTAATAGCAACTAGAAGAGCAGTCTTCCAAGAAAGAAATTTTAAGTCACAGGTTGCTGCTGGCTCAAAGGGAGATGAGGTTAATGCACCTAACACCACGTTAAGGTCCCACGGTGGTGCAGCATGAGATATAGGGGGCCGTAGAAGCCAAGCTCCTTTAATAAAAGCTTTGCATAACTTGTTGCTCATTAAAGGTGGTTCTACGCTCTCGTGAAAATTGGAAATAGCAGCCAATTGAACTTTGATGGTAGACACCGAACAACCTTGGTTGAACAGGGAAGCTAAAAACTTCAGAACCTCTGACACCGAGGCTGTCATAGGGTCTAATCCTCGGAGTTGGGCCCAAATAGCAAACCTCTTCCATTTACTGCTATACATCTTTTTGGTAGAAGTCTTGTGGGCCGAGGACAAAATATGCATGACTTCAGGGTCCAAAGAATGGCTCCTAACTATGGTCAGAAGAGGAGTAGCCAAGCTGCTAACTTCAATGAATGGAGGGACTGATGGAGCTGTCCTGACTGATGCGTCAAGAGGTCCGGAACTTGGTCCAGGAACCAGGGACCCTCCAATGCATATTTGTGAAGAAAGGGGAACCAGACTTGACGAGGCCAGTATGGGGCGATTAGAATCATTTTGCTTTCCAAGCGAATCGCCTTCTGAATCACCTTGGGGAGAAGGGGAACCGGTGGAAAAGCGTATAGCAGACCGGGGGGCCAAGCTTGGACTAGAGCATCCTTGGGGATCTCCCCCGGAACTGGGGTGAGAGAGAAGAACTGCTGGCATTTCGCGTTGAGGGGAGTTGCGAAAAGATCGCAGCAAGGAGCTCCCCATCTCATGAAAATCTGTGTTACCACTCTGTCGTTCAAGGACCACTCGTGAGGGGAGAGAATAGTTCTGCTCAGTCTGTCGGCTATCACGTTGGATCTCCCCGGGATGTGTGTTGCCACTTGGAAACGTTTGGTAGCAATCGCCCAATCCCATACCTTCATGGCCTCTCTGCAAAGGGGGTAAGACCTGGTCCCTCCTTGCTTGTTTAAGTACCAGACTACCGACATGTTGTCGGACTGAATGGCAATCTTGCCCTGGGGGAGGTGATCGTGCAGTGCTTGCAATGTTAGAAGCACCGCCCTCATTTCCAGGATATTGATGTGGAGAAGACTCTCGTCGGTGTGCCACGTGCCTTGGACTGACCTGTCCAGATAATGTCCCCCCCCCACCCTGTCTGGGAGGCGTCCGTAGTCAACGTGGCCAAGGGGGATGGGGGAACGAAGGGTCGCCCCTGATTCAGGTTGGAGGAAAGAAGCCACCAACGAAGATCCTGTTTGCATGTCTCTGTGATCAATATGTGGTGACTGAGGGGAAGGTCTTGATAAGACCACTGGACTGATAGGAGCCACTGGAGTATCCTCATATGCAACCTTGCCAAGGGGACCAGAAGAATGGTGGCTGACATGGAACCCAACAGCTGCAGGACCATTCTCGCTGGAGCGCGACGTCTGAGGAGTAATGCCCGAACTTGAGACTGCAGCGTTGCTATCCTTTCTGCAGGAAGATAGACTCACATCTGCCTTGAGTCTATTTCTGCACCAATAAACAAAATACGCTGAGATGGCAGCAATACGGACTTTGTCCAATTGAAGGTATTCCTAAGGAGTTGCCTAGAGAGATGGTGGCTGCTAGAGTTTTCAAGAGTAGATGCCTGGAGGTGGCAGTTAGGAGCCAGTCGTCTAGGTATGGAAACACCTGGAATCCTAGACTTCTCAGGTGAGCAGTCACCACCGCCAAACATTTGGTGAACACCCTGGGGGCTGTGGTGAGACCAAAGGGCAGTGCACGGAACTGGAAATGACTGTCTCCTAGGCTGAAGCGCAAGTGTCTCCTCGACGCCTGATCTATCAGAATGTGATAATAGGCGTCTTTGAGATCTATAGAGCACATCCAAACACCTTTCTCCAAAAGCGGGAGAATGGATTGCAAGGTGACCATTCGGAATTTGGACTTTTTCACTAATCGGTTTAAGTTGCTGAGATCCAAAATGGGCCTCAAGTCCTCGGTCTTTTTTGGTACCAAAAAGAATCTTGAGTAAGTCCCTGATCCGGCCTGATCTGCGGGGACAGGTTGGATGACTCCTTTATTGCTGGCTGCCAGATCCCATTGACTGGGTGGCGGGTCCGGGATTCTTTGGGATGGTGGGGGGGGGGGGGGGTTTGAGAGAAGGGAATGGTGTAACCTCCGGCGATGATTCGGAGCACCCATTGGTCCTGAGTGATATTCTCCCAGGCCTTTAGGTGCCTCGAAAAACGACCCTCGACTGGCTCCGGAGCTGCACAGTCGGGCACTCCTTCAGGGATGCTGGAAGAAGGAGGAGCCACGAAAGGACTCGCGGTCTCCAGTGTTGCGGGGGCCTCCGCCGCTTCTGTGATGGCGTCTCCCTGAAAAATTTCCCCCTCCTCTGCCTCTAGAAGGGGAATCGCTCTGCTGTGACGAGTAAGGCTTTTGAGACTTACGGAACCACATTTTCCCTCCTCTTCGAGCCTTGGGATAAGGTCTGAAGGGAGTGGAAAACCGGGCCCCTACAGCAGTTAGTCTTACCCTCCTGTTCGCAGTGAGTCAGTGTCCTTTACCTTGGGTCCAAACAGAGAGGACCCATCAAAGGGGGCGTCTGCAAAGGAAGACTTAAAGGCCTCCGCAAAATGACACAGGCGTAGCCAGGCTTGTCTCCGTAGAGCAACACCTGTTCCCGCCGCACTGCTCGCTCCTTCGGCTGCATAAGAAATGAGCCTCATGGACGAGTTGGATAACGAGGACAGGGTAGCCAACTGGGAGTTAACCGTCTGGGCCAACTGCTCAGGTAAGTTATCGGAGAGGGTATCCAAAAGCTCCTTGACCAGATCCCTCTGCAGTCTCGTGAAATGCGTCAAGTAGTTCAGAGACCTTAGTGTAAAGGTCGCTGAAGTAAGGGTACGCTTCCCGTACCGATCCATGCTCCTAGACTCCTTATTAGGAGGATGGACGGACGTTGAAGCCTCTGCCACATCTTGCTGGGTGGCAGATGCCACCACCAAGGCATCTACAGCCACACCTTTCGAAAGAAAGTCCTTATCAGGGGGTGCCGAAAGGAATTTATTGGGGCGAGCTGGCACCGGTTCAACAGAGTCCGGGTGTTCCCACGCCCTTCGAGAGATCAAATCCAGAAGCTCATCGAAAGGCGGAGACACCCAGGAGGCGGAGGGCTGAGCCCCGAAGGCCTTGAGGAAAACCGACTCCTGAGCAGAAGGGGGTTTGGACTGCCAGTCGCCTCGTTGCTTAAGGATCTCCAAGATGTCCGCAAAGGATACATCATCCGAGGACGACTTGGGGGACCCTTACGCATCATCTAGGTCGGTATCCGAGGTGAGAGACTCATCAGGGGAGTCGACGTGCTTCCTCTTGCACTGTTTCTTCCTCGGAGGTTCCTCAGAAGACGTTTCGGAGGGACCTCCAGGAAGAAGGGAACCCCCAATGGGGGTAACCTCAGGCCCAAGGGCTCCACTGTCGTGAGACAGGGGGATTGCAAAGGAGCCAGTCTCCGTGCCAAGGGAAGGTGGTGGTGAGATGGTAGAAGTGGCCAGAGAGGATTTGGCCAAGGCACCCCTCATGCCCTTGAAGGCGGGACCCCCAGAGTCCTGGGATGGTTCAACCCCCAAGGCCACAACAGCAGTCTGAACTCCCGCAGCCAACGCACTGAGAGGGAGACTCGGAACCGAAAGGATCGGTCCCGAAGCACACCCCTCCCCCGGGGCCGACAGAGGAGGTCCGCGTACCGAACCCCGACCCGAAGGGCGGGGTTGGAGTTAGGGTCGGAACCAACCCGACAACTTCCACCGGCTCCACCAACACCGACTCCAACGGCGCCGAAGCTGTTGGAGGAGGACCCGAGATAGCAGGATGGGAAACCGGCTCCGGAGCCGACAGGGCTGGAGCAGAGGTCAAATTTTGAAAGACCGGAGACTGAAAAAGCCTTTGAAGCACCCTGTCTAAATCCGAATCAGACATCCTCGACGACCGAGAAGAGACCGACCGGGTCCGAGTCTACTTCTCCGCCGGCTCCAAAAGACTAGGGGACCGGCTCCATATGGGTTCGAGAAGTATCGGCGCCGAGGGAGATTCCACTACCACTGCAATTTCCCTCGGAGCCGATGGGGACTTCGGCACCGAAGGGGAAGAGTCTGAGCGGGCAACCCTCATCGTCTCCGAAGGAAGTGGAGCCGATGGAGATGACTCGCCTCTCGACACCCGAGCTCTCAGCTCCGAAGCCAGAGGAGTCGAGGCTGGAGACATCGAGGCAGACCGTTCCACCCTCTGCTCAGAAGTCCGTGGAGCCGACGGAGAAGCCTGCCGTGACTTTTTAGCTGCGGGATCCGACGAGCTGGTCGGAGCCGAAGATTTTTTCTTCCTTGAAGCGGAAGAAGAAGAAGATAGGGCTTCCTCAAAGAAAGGGGTAATAAGCCCTTTCAAAATCAACTTATTTTTCCTCTCTTGGAGGACGTGAGAGGAAAAAGCGTGGCAAACGCTACAGGATTCCTGGAGGTGCTTCGGGCCCAAACAGTAAACATACAATGAATGGTCGTCCGTAATGGGCATTTTATAACTACATTTGGAACATTTTTTAAATCCTGATGGTCTATGTTCTTTCGACATGGTTAACTACTTCAGACACACTAAACTTCGAAAACTACACAAAAACTACACAAATAACAGCCTAGACTCTAACTAAAACGCCTAGGATAGGGCAAGGCCCCTCTAACTCAAACGGGAACGCTTACCACAAAAAATACAATTTTACCACAAAAAACTTTCAATTCACAGTCACACAACAACAAGTAGCTGTTAAAACAGCTTTTGGGTAAGTTTTAGCACAAAATTTGGCAGAAAATAATGTCACTAAGAGGCACTTAGCTCAGCCAAGTCCGAGACCACGTCTATGCTTCAGAAGCGGCAAACGAGATCTGGGGAAGCAGTAATGGTGCATCCTGGGATACGAGGTAACTCAGCCAATAAGGGACTGCGTTCTATTGTATAGCGGCCGAGTCGGAGCTGAGGATCGGCTCCGAACCCATCTGTAGAGAATGTAGGCGAGATAGGATCACATTACATCTTCTATTTCTTCCATTGTACAAGTTACTCCTCCTTGTTTAGAGTGTGTATGATTCAGCTGATACTTCTTGCAGGGCTAGGGGCACTGTTACTGTTCTGAGGACATTTGCCTGGCTGTGTTCTCAGAATTTCACAAATGATGTGAGAAGTGAGATTTTAAATTCTCCTTTTGATAAAGATTGTTTTTGCTTCCTCTACTGCAGAGGTTATCAAATGTTTGATGAAAGGGTTTAGTTGATACAAGGAATCTTTTAAGATTTTGCAGTCCTTCTTTTCCAAAATTTCTAAAAGATTTACTGGTCATCTATTGTTGCCAAGAAATGAAATACAGTCTCAACAAAATGCTGGTAAACAGACATATAAGAAGAAATGGCAGAGGTTCCAAAAATAATTCAGAACTCCCGAAAATCAGGGACAGCCCAGCAAGTCAACATGACTATTTAAGTGACCTTGTAATGTGCTCCCTCCCTTCAACCTGGCAGCCCCTTTTCCCTCCTAAGATTCAAAGAAACTTTGTCATTTAGGAAACACAAGTGCTACCTAAATGAAATTTCGAGTGTCAGCTCTTTTACAAGAGAAAACAAACACAAAGACAGACATAATAGTTATTAAAGAATAAACAATAACTATAGTACAAAACTAAATATATTTGAGTAGCTAATGCACATGCTTATACACTATTTATATACACTGGACAACACTGACTCATGTGAAAACAGAAGTTCACTGTACACAGAGGTGAGATTGGGTGATAGTGCACCTAAGGAAGTGACTGGAATTGCACTTGAATGAGAATATATTAATTTTAGTATATAATAAATAGAATTACTGTATAAAAGACTGAGAACATAATTTATTATAGTTTTGATGCATCCAGATTTACGTCTGCATTAATGAATGTAATTGCAGTTGGATAGAAACTGTTCATGAATCTGGAGGTCCTGCAGCAGATGCTCCGTATCCTTCTACCAGAAGCAAGTTTAGTGAACCAACCATACTCTGGATGAGAAGTGTCACTCAGTATTTTGCGGGACCTCTTTTTACATCTCAATTCAAAGAGCTCCTGTAAGGTAGGAAGACTAATGCCCACGATCTTTTCTGCTGTTCTTATTCTTTGCATCTTCTTCCTTTCGGCCATTGTGCTGTTACCAAACCATACAGTGCAGTTGCTGGTGATAGTGCTCTCAATGGCTCCTCTATAGAAGGTAATTAGAGCATTCATAGACAGCTTTGTTTTTCTCAGCCTTCTTAGGAAGTGTAGTCGCTGGTGGGCTTTTTTAATTAGCTGGCATGTGTACTTCAAGAAAGATCCTCTGATATATGTACTTCCGGAACTTTGTAGTTTGGACTCTCCACTTCTTCATTGATTTTGAGGGGCAGGTGCACGGCAGAGCTTTTTCTGAAGTCAATAATAATTTATTTTGTTTTATTGACATTCAAGTCCAAATTGTTGCACCATTCAGTCAGAGAGTTGACCTCATTCCTCTACCCACCCTCGTCATCACCACTTATGAGTCCTACCACTGTGGTGTCATTTGCAAATTTGATAATGTGGTGGTTGCTAGCTTTCGCAGAGCAGTCGTGGGTAAGGATTGTGAACAGTAGAGGACTCCGTGCACAGCCCTGAGGTACTCCGGTGTTGTTTGTAATACTCCCTGAACTGTTGTTACCAGCACAGGTCCTTTGTGGTCTTCCAGTCAAGAAATCAAGGATCCCGTTGCACAGCCCTTTATGCCAAGGTTGATGAGCTTTTCTATAAGTTGCATTGGAATCACCGTATTGAATGCCAAGCTGAAACCTATGAACAGCAGCCTGGCATAGTTCTTCTCTTCAGTGTGCTCCAATGTGAGGTGAAGTGCCACCGAAATGGCATCAGCAGTTGATCTGTTTGCCCAGTAGGCAAACTGCATTGGGCGAAAGGATTGGGGTAGTACTGTAGTCAAATGCGTTTTAGCCAGTATTCCGAAGCATTTCAGTATATTCAGTGTAAGGGCCACTGGCCTGTAATCATTTAGGCAGGTGGGGTTGGCTTTTTTGGGCAGAGGGGATTATGTTGGGAACTTTGTAGCATGCTGGTACTTTTTCCTGGGCAAGTGAGGTATTGAAGATGTCAGTCAGGACTGTGCTGAGTTGGTCTGCACAACCTTTCAATACTTTCCCCAGAATGTTATCAGGGCCAGCAGTCTTCCTGGGGTTCACTTTTCTTAGTTGGTTCCTTACATCCACAGCACTGAAGTTAAGTACTGCCTCTTTCTGGTCTTTGAGAAGCTTTACAGCCTCCAGGTTGTTTTTCTCTTCAAACCTGCCATAAAATGTGTTTAGATTGTCCAGAAATTCAGTGCTATCATCGCACTAAGCTGACTTGTATTGTAGTCAGTTGGCTGTTGAATACCATGCCACAGGCGTCTTGAGTCTTTTGCATCCTTGAAGCGTCCTTGTAGCCTCTTTCCATACTCCCTCTTGGCTTCTTTGATACCCTTTTTTAGATTATCCCTTGCCACACTTAGACCCTTATTATCCTTTGCCCTAAAAGCAGTGATGTGAAATTGTTCAATCTCGCAGTTTGTTCTTACACACGGGTTCGGAGCCGATCGTCGGCTCCGAGTCAGCCACATCACCAGCTCCGCATCTTTGAGAAAGCTCGAGGCACAGTAATATCCCATGATCCTGAGGTGCTAACCCTCAGATCTAGTTTGCCGCTAGCAGCAGATCGCATATTGAGAGGCTCGGGCCAGTATATTTTTTCTATTTTTCATCTAGTCGACTTAAAGTTAGTTTTTAGTGTTTAAAGTAGATTTTTTAGAAGTAATATAGTATAGGAGTGTTATTTGAGAGTGTATTTTAGGTAGAATAGATAGTTTAATATTTTACTAGTTAAGGCCTGCGTTTTTTTCTGTTGGGATTGACAGTATTTTACATAGTCCTTTGTAAATTTTTGCCTTAACTATATATATATATATATATATATATATATATATATATATAATAGTGTGCTGTGTTTTGGATATTTCTATAATACAGTAGGTTAGAGTTAAACTGTTGCTTTATTATTATTATTATTATAGACATTTAAATTTACACATATATTTATATAGTGTGTTTCTCTGTGTGCTGTGTTTTGTTTTGGACATATACTATATATATTTTCAAAATGTCAGAGAAAGCCAAATCAGGCTTTAAGAGATGTCAGTGCGGACAGAAGATGTCCATTACTGATAACCACTCCTCCTGCGTCTACTGTCTTGGCCCTCTCCACTTGCAGGAAGACTGTTCCATTTGTCATTCCTTTAGTGGGAGGGTCATGCTGGAAAGACACAGGAAGTTGGTTGACAGAGGGTTGCTTAAACCCGAATTTCAAGAGGCCCTGGACAAGACTGAACAAGTGTCCAAGTCTTCGAAGGGGTCGAAGTTTTCAAGAGTGTCGGAGCCCAAGTCCTCGGCTCCGAGCACCTCTTTCCAGATTCGGACGCCGACTCCTATGAGCTTGGTGCCAGGCGTCGAGCGCTTGTCTCTCATCGAGACTCAGGTCTTTGGAGCCGGTGTCAGAGGTACCACCGCCTTCTATCCTTCGCTCGGTGACGGCTTCGGCCCCTTCGACCCGTTCTTCGAGGCCACTTTCCGACTCCGATGTGGACCGAGTGGTACAGAAGCTAATGGAGAACTCTGCTCTGTCCAAACTAATCGAGGTTTCGTCCCAGCTGGTTTCGAAACTCGAGACTATTCCTGCCCCCTCGACACTTCCTCCTCCGAGACCCGTCGAGTCATCGGAGCTAGGAATCGAAGAACCGATGATCATAGAGCCTTCGGTGCTGAAGCCTCCAGTAGCGCTATCGGCCTTGTTGACCTCGACTCCTTCGGAACCAGCCGGAGGGTCTCGGAGCTGAAGATCTTTCCTGGGTTCTGGGGGGGGACAGTCAAACCGAGATGTCTGTTCCGACTCTTCCCCTCGGTGCCTCGGCTCAGATCAGTTCGGATCCGTCCTCTGTGTCGGAGCCCGTGGTCCCGATTCCGGAGAAACTACCACCATCTTTGGATCGGGTCGGATCAGGGCACCAGTGCCTTAGACATCATGAGGAAGGTCTTGTCTGATCAGACCCATACATCATCAGTCTCTTCTTCTCCTTCCCCAAAAGGCCCACGTTCTGCTTCTGTGCCTTCGGTCCCTACCAAGCGTCGAGACCCAATGCCTCAGACAGCCCCACAGGGCGACCCTGGTTCCTCGGATGCATCCCCAGAAGCCCCCGCTGAGGATGTTCCGAGGAAACGATTGTGCAAGAGGAGGCACATTGATTCCCCCAGGAATCTCTCACATCTGATACCGATTTGGATGAAGCAGAAGGGTCCCCACGGTCCTCCTCTGAAGATGTCTCGTTTGCGGACATTTTGGAAATCCTGAAACAGAGGGGAGACTGGCAAACCCTTACCCCTTCTGTGGATGAATCGGTTTTGCTGAAGGCATTTGGGGCTCAACCTTCTACCTCCTGGGTGACCCCGCCATTTGACGAACTCATGGATCTAATAGCCCGGAGGGCTTGGGAAATGTCCGATACAGTGGAACCAGTCCCCCGCAAGCCAAACAAATACATGACGGCCCCCCAGGACAAACCTTACCTTACAAAAGGAGTTCCCGTGGATACTATGGTGGTGGCGGCGGCCACTAAGAAGGAGATGTCTGAATCATCTTCCTCTGTCCATCCCCCTAATAAGGATTCCAGGACGATGGACAGGTATGGGAAGCGCGTATTTAGTTCTGCGACTTTTTCCATCCGATCGCTCAACTACCTTACGCATTTCACGCGTTTACAGAGAGATCTCATTAAGGAACTGGGAGATACTCTCCAGGGAAACACAGGTGCTGCTGTCGCCGAGAAAGTGACAGCGCAACTTAACACCCTAAATTCCATAGTTAACTCATCCATGAGGCTTATTTCATACGCAGCCGAAGGGACGAGTAGAGCTTCAGCGATCGCCCTGAGGAGGCAATCCTGGTTGCGCTTATGCTCCTTTGCGGAAGCCTTCAAGTCTTCCTTTGCCAACACCCCTTTTGATGGTGCCTCCTTGTTTGGGCCCAAAGTAAAGGAGACTCTCACTAGGTGTGAGCAAGAAGGGAAGACCCTGTCTGCCGTAGGGGTCCTTCCATCTACAGCCTACCCCAAAGGGCAACGAGGTGGAAAAATGTGGTTCCGAAAGACTCAGGGATCCTTTCAGCCCACCCAAAGTGAGGCCCCCTCCAGAGGCAGAGGAGGAGGAAGAAATGGAAGACGCCGCCCAGCCGGCAGAGGGGGTCCGCAAAATCAGGGCGACACATACTTTCTGGGAAGCCCTTCCAGCACTTCTGAGTGCAGGCCCGACTGTCCTTCTCTGGAGGCAGTCGGGGGTCGCTTGGCTTTATACCCAGAGGCCTGGCTAAATCTTACATCAGATTCGTGGGTAAAAAGCATAGTTACCAGAGGCTACAACATTCCATTCATGAGAATGCCACCCAACCCCAAAAAGCTCCCAGACGTTCCACCCAGTCTGCGAGACCAGGCAACCGTAGAGATAAGAAGGTTGCTCGAAAACAGTCATCCAACCAGTCCCGGCGGACCAAATAGGATCCGGAACTTACTCAATGTTCTTTTTAGTTCCAAAGAAAACAGTGGACTGGAGGCCAATTTTGGACCTCAGCAAACTAAACGCCTTCGTGAAAAAGGAAAAGTTCTGAATGGTCACGCTACAGTCAATCCTTCCTTTTCTGCAGGAGGGCGACTGGATGTGCTCTATAGATCTCAAAGACGTGTACTACCATATCAAGATGGCCAGGGCGTCCAGAGATCACCTGCGCTTCCACCTGGGAGCCAGTCATTTCCAGTTTTGCGCTCTGCCCTTTGGTCTCACCTCAGCCCCCAGGGTGTTCACCAAATGCATGGCTGTAGTAACGTCTCACCTGAGACGAAGGGGATTCCGGGTGTTTCCTTATCTAGACGACTGGCTCCTATCCGCCACCACCGAGTATCGTCTTCTGCAAGCCAGGGATTACACCATCAGCCTCTGCTCCTCTCTAGGCATAACGGTAAATTTTGGAAAGTCAGTCTTATCGCCGTCACAGCGTATCTTATTTATAGGAGCACAGCTAGACACTTCCCTGGCTCGACTTACTCTTCCCGCCACCGAGAGTATCAGACCTCAGATATCAAATTTCGGTCCTTCTCCAAAGCAAGAGAGTCCCTGCGCGACAAATATTAAGAGTGCTAGGGTTGATGGCAGCCTCCCTTATCGTAGTCCCCTTAGGCAGGATGCATATGAGGATCCTTCAGTGGATGCTATTCGCTCAGTGGTCTTACCGACAGCTTCCACTATCTCACGAGATCTTGATCACGAACTCTTGCAGAAAGGATCTCTTGTGGTGGATACACAGTCAAGATCTAACACTAGGACGACTGTTTGTGTTACCCAGTCTGGTAGCAACTCTAACCATGGACGCTTCCCTGATAGGGTGGGCGGGATTTTTTCAGGGACAAACAGTCCAAGGTCAATGGTCCAACTTGGAGTACAACCTGCACATCAATGTCCTAGAGCTGAGGGCAGTGTTCCTAGCATTGCAACACTTTCACAAGTCCTTACCTCAGGGAACAGTGACAGTTCAGACAGACAACATGTCAGTAGTCTGGTACATAAACAAGCAAGGGGGAACCAGGTCTTACCCGTTATGCAGAGAGGCCCTCAGAATTTGGCAATGGGCGAAGTCCACCAGACGCTTTCTGATAGCAACGCACATCCCGGGGACATCCAACGTAATCGCGGACAGGCTGAGCAGAGCCATCCTGTTCCCTCATGAGTGGTCCCTCAAATCTCAAGTGGCGGAAGAGATTTTCCGCAGATGGGGCCAGCCTTGCTGCGACCTGTTTGCATCCCCATTGAATGCCAAATGCAGAAGCTACTTTGCCCTGTTACCCCCTCCGGGGGGGGTGTCCCCAGGGACGCACTAGTACACAATTGGTCCCCGGGTCTCCTTTACGCCTTTCCTCCTGTTCCACTAATTCCCAGGTTCTTGCAGAAAGCCAAACGTCTGGAGAGGACCATAATACTGATAGCCCCATTCTGGCCTCGACAAATCTGGTTTCCCTTCCTTCAATCTCATCAAGTGGAGGAACCATGGATTCTGGACCCGGAGCCAGACCTGTTGACACATTCGTCGGGAGTTCCTCACACCTTCCTCAAGTCCCTCAAACTGACATCTTGGCTGTTCCGCTTCCCATCTTAGCCAGGTCAGATTTACTATCCCCTGTAGTACAACACATTATTGTATCTTCTCACAAATCATCTACAAGGAAATTGTACAACAGCAAATGGAACCGTTTAGCGTACTGGGCCTCCAAACAAGGTATAGATCCATTCGGGGCTCCAGTACACAAGATACTAGATTTCCTTACCACACTCTTTCAAGAAGGTGCATCAACGTCCACAATAAGGGTACAACTGGCGGCTATATCCAATTTTCATGTTGGTCGGGGAGGTAGTTCTCTTATGTCCCACAGGCTTTGTAAAGCTTTTATGAAAGGTACCTTTCACCTCCGTCCCCCCCTTTCGTAATCCAGTAGCCCCTTGGAATCTTAATCTCATGCTGTCACAACTCATGTTGCCCCCATTCGAACCAGCCGCCACAACCCCATTAAAATTTCTGTCATGGAAAACGCTTTTTCTGGTTGCCATCACTTCCGCCAAGAGAGTTTCAGAGTTGCAGGCTGTATGTATCCGACCCCCGTACATGATTTTTCACCCAGATAGAGTAACCTTGCGCACCAATCTGTCCTTCCTTCCGAAGGTTTGTTCGGTTCAAAACATCAGTCAGTCTATTGAACTACCTACCTTCTTTAAAAACCACTCCAGTGAATTAGAATATACACTGCACAAATTGAATGTCCACAGGCAGCTGAGATTTTACTTACACAGGACAAAAGAATACAGAAAGTCAGACCAGCTATTTGTCTCATATGCTGACCAAAGGAAAGGACAGGCGGTAACAAAGGTTACCTTATCCAAATGGCTCTCAGACTGCATAAATTGTGTATATGCTGAATCGAAACAACAACTCCCTTTCAAACCCAGAGCTCATTCTACAAGGGCGATCGCTACCTCTTTAGCCCATACTACTCGTTTGCCTTTAGATACCATTTGTGCAGTGGCAACTTGGGCAAAACCACATACTTTATCGCCTACTACAAGCTAGACAAGAGCTCCAGGGACAGGGCGACGTTTGGTTCCACTGTACTCAGGAATGTTCTCCCTTGAGCCACCCAGGAAAAAGGAGCTAGGGACGCTACCCATGTGTAAGAACAAACGGCGAGATTGAACAATTTCACATTAAGAAGTTATGTCTTACCATAACAATCCATGTGAATTGTTCATCTCGCCTTTGTTCTTACATTCCCCCCCTTCATCCCCCGTCCTGCGGTCTGGGAGAACGGGTTTGACTGAATTCTTGTTGTCTTCTCTAGACATTGTTAGCATTCAGCTTATTACTTGTTCATCAGGAATGGCATCTTTTCTCCTCTATTTGATGGCAGGGTAACACACAGTGTGTAGTGTTTGTTCTAAGTGTTTAGGACACAGTTTCTAGAGGGATTCTTCTGGTATAGCAAACTAGATCTGAGGATTAGCACCTGAGGGTCATGGGATATTACTGTGCCTCGAGCTTTCTCGAAGATGCGGAGCTGGTGATGTGGCCGACTCGGAGCCGAGGATCGGCTCCGAACCCGTGTGTAAGAATAAAGGCGAGATGAACAATTCACATGGAACGTTATGGAAAGAACATAACTTCTTATTTCCTGCCCTCAGCAACTCCTACACCTTGCTGTTTCACTATGGTTTTTGGTTGGCACTTACTTTAATAATGTTATGTTGTCGATCTCGCCTTCTTTCTTTCTGGTTTGGTTCGGAGCTGATCTCGGCTCCGACTCGGCCACTTCTAAAGCTCGAAGATTCCTTATTGGCTCGAGGCTAGCCCCTTATCCCAGCATGCATAGCAGTAGCTACCCACATCTTGTTTGTCGCTTGCAGCGTCAAGATTGTCTTCTGCTGGCTATGGCTAAGTAGTGATATTTTTCTATAAAAATTCATATTGTTTAAGGATAAATTTCTTTAGAGTTTAGTGATTACTCCTCCTATATCACCCCTATCCTTGTTGCTTTTTTTTTTTTTTTTTTGCTGCTGCTGTTAGGCCGTTTTCTCTCAGGCCTTTACCTGTGTGGTGGTGTTTGCGGCCCGTTTTTCTTGAGGATTGTTCTCTTGTCCTGTTATCCCTCCTTGCTACCTAGGAAGAAGCTGTTTTAGTGAGAGGCCTTCTCCCTTTGGGAGCAGTAGACATTTAACTTATTGTAACCTCCCCCCCTTCTTCCTCCCTTTTCTTTAAAAAAAAAAAAAAAAAAACACTCTCCAAGTTGTTAGTCCTGTATTTTGTGGTGTTTATAATGTCTAAAGAAATACCTAAGCAGTCAGGGTTCTAGAAATGTCAGTAAACCAAGCTGGAAAGCACAACCTAGTAACTTTGAAAATGAAAATACCAGGATCCAACCAAGAGACACACTGAAGCACAATGAGCTAGCGCTTTCATCCACTTTTAATGATGTGAACTTCTTCAGAAAAACAAATAATAACCACCTAACCACCTTTTAAATGATTCATTACAGGAAATGATGTCGTAGTCTGCACAATGAAATAAATTTAAAGTAATACTATGTAAAATAATTGATATATCTATAAAAATGTATATACATACATATAAGTAAATACAATATATCAATATGTTATTCCATGCTCTATTTATCTATACTTTAAAAAACATTTTATGTTAATGACTTCATTAAGCCCTGGGTATGTATCAGCCCCAAAAAGGAGCTGCCAAAATGCTTCCCTCTGTTCTAATATGTTGTCAATGTCACCACCAAACATCCTTTTTCTCTACATAATCTAAAACGAAAAATTCAAATTTCTTAAAATTCATACAAGAAAGAGCATGTCTAGCTAAAGAATTGTTTTTATCTTTTTTCTTTATAGCTAGAACATGCTCATAAATTCTACGTTTTAAAACTTTTTGTTTTGCCTATATAGTAATTTTGGCATGTGGAACAAGTAGCCATGTAGACTACATTTTCACTATGGCAATTAAAATATTTATTTGCCCAAAATGTTTGTCCCAAATGTTCTGTTGTAATGAAGGACGAATTACACATGAACCTACATTGTTTACAGTCTTTACATGCAAAAGTACCTTTTTTATTGCTAACTGATCTGTCCTTGTGAGTTTCTGACTTCTGAGAAGTTTCTAACTTCTGTCTAATGTTTGTAACTTTTTTATATGTAAACTTTGGTAAATACCCCAAAGATAAACTTAATTCATTGTTACCTAAAATGATTCTCCAGTTCTTCTCAATAATTTCCTTTATACACCAAATTTCATTTACTATTGGCAAAGGAAATGCTATGTTGAATTCTTGATTTTTTCTTGTGTTACTATGATGTAAACTTATAGGAGCTCCCACCATTATGTCCTCAAAAGCCAAAATGGGCTGAGCAACACCTTTTCTTAAAAGTAAAACCTCTTTTTCTATTCCCTCTAACCACCTTCGGTCATAACCTCTTTGGAGAAATAATTCTCTAAGAAAGATAAGCTCATTTAAAAATATATGTTCATCAGAAGTGAGCCTACTGAGTCTGATAATTTGACCCTTGATAACCCCTTTTTTCATGTGTGTTGGGTGCAAACTATCCCTATGCAAATACTGTTTTTTTGGAATTCCAAAAATTCAAAATAATGAACTAAGTCCATCTTTTAGACCTATAGTCTCTGCCAGACAATTTAAAACTGTGAATATTTCAATATAGTTAGACAATGTTCTTAATCCACTAGTACAAAAATCTGAACACTATATAAGAGATTATTGGCATTTGCTTGAGATTCTAGACAAATATAAAGTGCCTGACAGAGACATATATTTTTGTACGCTAGATGTCACAAGTTTGTATACTTCCATTAATCAGGAAGTAGGTTTAGAATTCATGAGAGAGTATCTTACATGTCATACTGATTTTTCAGGTGAAAAAGTAAACACAATTTGTACATTAATGGAATTAGTACTCGACAATATTTTTTTCAAATTCAATAATACATTATATAAGCAAATATCAGGTGTAGCCATGGGAGCAAGAGTGGCACCGGCTTTTGCAAACATAGTCATGGCCAATTGGGAAAATAGGTTCCTGAAGTTACACCCTGGTTACAACAAGGTAGAATTATACCATAGATACATAGATGATTTGCTTTTTTTGTGGTCAGGGGAACATTCTGAATTTGTATCTGACCTTAATGGCACTACAGATTTTTTATTATTTAAAATAGGTGGTTATGGTGAACAAATTAACTTTTTGGAGTTGACACTTAACATAGATAATGTTACAAGAAAATTTGGAAGTAGAATCTATAGGAAGTCCTGTTTTGCAAACCAGTATTTGCATAGGGATAGTTTGCACCCAACACACATGAAAAAGGGGGTTATCAAGGGTCAAATTATCAGATTCAGTAGGCTAATTTCTGATGAACATATATTTTTAAATGAGCTTATCTGTCTTAGAGAATTATTTCTCCAAACAGGTTATGACCGAAGGTGGTTAGAGGGAATATAAAAAGAGGTTTTACTTTTAAGAAAATGTGTTGCTCAGCCCATTTTGGCTTCTGAGGACATAATGGTGGGAGCTCCTATAAGTTTACATCATAGTAACACAAGAAAAAATCAAGAATTCAACATAGCATTTCCTTTGCCAATAGTAAATGAAATTTGGTGTATAAAGGAAATCATTGAGAAGAACTGGAGAATCATTTTAGGTAACAATGAATTAAGTTTATCTTTGGGGTATTTACCAAAGTTTACATATAAAAAAGTTACAAACATTAGACAGAAGTTAGAAACTTCTCAGAAGTCAGAAACTCACAAGGACAGATCAGTTAGCAATAAAAAAGGTACTTTTGCATGTAAAGACTGTAAACAATGTAGGTTCATGTGTAATTCGTCCTTCATTACAATAGAACATTTGGGACAAACATTTTGGGCAAATAAATATTTTAATTGCCATAGTGAAAATGTAGTCTACATGGTTACTTGTTCCACATGCCAAAATTACTATATAGGCAAAACAAAAAGTTTTAAAACGTAGAATTTATGAGCATGTTCTAGCTATAAAGAAAAAAGATAAAAACAATTCTTTAGCTAGACATGCTCTTTCTTGTATGAATTTTAAGAAATTTGAATTTTTCGTTTTAGATTATGTATAGAAAAAAATGTTTGGTGGTGACATTGACAACATATTAGAACAGAGGGAAGCATTTTGGCAGCTCCTTTTTGGGGCTGATACATACCCAGGGCTTAATGAAGTCATTAACATAAAATGTTTTTTAAAGTATAGATAAATAGAGCATGGAATAACATATTGATATATTGTATTTACTTATATGCATGTATATACATTTTTATAGATATATCAATTATTTTACATAGTATTACTTTAAATTTATTTCATTGTGCAGACTATGACATCATTTCCTGTAATGAATCATTTAAAAGGTGGTTAGGTGGTTATTATTTGTTTTTCTGAAGAAGTTCACATCATTAAAAGTGGATGAAAGCGCTAGCTCATTGTGCCTCAGTGTGTCTCTTGGTTGGTTATAGAAATGTGACTCGTTGCCAGAAAATGTCCCTTACGGACGGGCACATGAGGTGCATGGATTGTCTAGGGGCAGTCCACCTGCAGGACTCATGCTCTGTTTGCCATGTCTTTAGCGCATGGGTTTTGCAGGAGAGGTGCAACAAACTTATTTTGAGAGGGTTATTAAAACCCCAGGTTGAAGTAGCATCAGATGACAAACTGGCATCTTCGTCGGCTCCACCTTCGGTGCTGACAAAGTCTAGACCCAAATCTTCAGAACCTTCGGAGCGGATTCTTGGCTCTGAGGAGTCTTTCTCCACCAGCTCCATCAGTGTCTTTGGAGCCGTCTTGGACCCAAAAGAGATTGAGATATCCTTGGCTGGACCCGGTGAGATCTGTGCCTCAGTCTCTACTGTTGCAGTCAGTGGCAGGTAGTTGCCAGTCCTCGGCCCACTTCTGTCGCTCATCCAGGAGTTTATTGGATGATGATGTGGAGAGAGTGGTGAAGAGGCTGCAAGACACCAGTATTTGCTAAATTGTTGTCGAGCCCAGCCCAGAAGGATGTGGCTCCGTTGTCCAAACCAGTCCCTGTCTGTATATTCCTCCTCCGACTGCGTCCAGTTCGCAGCCAGAGGGCATGGAAGTGGTGGTGGAACAGTCAGTTCTGACAACCCTTGCCTTGTCTGTTCCAACATCCGCTCCAACCTCCTCGATAGTCCGCCCTGTCGATGGGGTGTGGATGCCGAGACTCTCTCATCTGCTCTGAGGGGGGAGTGGCATCGGATCCTTGTCCAACCCCGCTCTCCCCTCGGAGCCTCGGCGCAGGCGAGTTCGGCTCCCATATCTGCCTAGGAGCCATCGCCTTTGGTACGGAGGTGATCTCCAGGCTCCTCGGAGCCAGAGCCTCCCTCCGTTCCAGACCATGGTGCCTTCGAGATGATGAGGAGTGTGCTGTCTACTGAAACCGCTCCACCCTCTGCTCCATTGGCTCCGTCCCCATCGATACTGGTGTGTGCCTCTGATCCTTCTCTCCGTCCCAAGCATAGAGAACCGATGCCCCAGGATGCCCCACAGGGTGACCCCTCTTCTTCCGAGACCTCTCCTGAGCATGCCTCAGAGGAGGTTACCAGGAAGAAAAGATGCAAGAGGAAGCATGTTTACTCCCCTGAGTCCGTCACTTCTGACACAGACTTGGATGACTCGGAAGGGTCCCCCTCTGAGGATGTTTCATTCTCAGACATCCTGAAGGTCCTTAGGCAGAGGGGAAACAAAGTCCCTTGCCCTTCTGAGGACGAGTCCGTGTACCTGGACGTGTTTGGTTCTTGACCCTCCACCTCCTGGGTGTCTCCTCCTTTCGACCCACTTTTGTCTATAGTGAGTCAAAAGGTGTGGAGTGCTCCAGAGACCATGGATCCCATTCCGAGAAGGCCTAACAAGTTCATTACCGCACCAGAGGACAAGACACTTCTCTCTAAAGGCATGCCAGTTGGTGCTATGGTGGTGGCAGCAGCCACCAAGAAGGAACTCGCAGAGACTTCCTCTTCTATCTAACCGCCAAACAAGGAGTCTAGAGCCATGGATAGATATGGGAAGCATGTTATCTCTTCAGCGGCCTTTACTCGCTGAACTATTTGACACATTTCACAAGACTTCAGAGGGATCTCCTTAAAGAGCTGGGAGATATCCTGCAGGATCCTTCAACTGAGGGAGCGGCTTCCAAGTCGGCTAACCAGCTAGCGACCCTTACCTCCATTAACTTCTCCATGCGCCTGATTTCTTACACAGCAGATGGAGTGGGTAGGGCTGCAAGCATAGGAGTGGCTCTTCACAGACACTCCTGGATGTGCCTTTGTCAATTTGCAGAGCCCTTCAAGTCCTCCTTTACGAACACCCCCTTTGACGGCTCGGCCTTGTTCGGGCTGCAAGTTAGAGAGACTCTTACCAGGAATAAACGAGATGGCAAAGCTCTCTCTGCCGTAGGAATCTGTTTTCCCACTCCATCCAGGCCTTATCCCAAAGGCCAAAAGAGTGGTAAAATGTGGTTCCGTAAATGCCAGGGAGCTTCACCGGACACTCGTGGAGATAATTCTCCCAGGGGCAGAGGGGGAAATAATAATGGGAGACACTGGTCTCACAGCAGTAGGGGGGCCAGCAACAGGATGACAGGGATATGTTCTCTGCCAAGCCCTTTCAGAATCCCTGAAGGATTGCCCGTCTGCCCACCTCTGGAGGCAGTTGGGGGCAGAATATCACTGTACTCAAAACCCTGGCAAGATATAACAAAAGACGCATGGGTACTGTGCATATTATCCAGGGGTTACAAAATTCCCTTTTCCCAAACACCCCCAAAAAGTCAAAAACGATCAGTCCCAGATGTTCCACCCAATCTTTGGGATCAAGCACCCTTGGAAGTAATAAGTTTGCTGCAAAAAAGAGCCATTCAGGAAGTCCCTGCAGACCAGATCGAATCCGGAACTTACTCAAGGTTCTTTTTAGTTCCAAAAAAAGACAGGGGACTGGAGACCTATCCAAGTTAAACAGGACAGTAAAGAAAGGCCAAGTTCCGGATGGTGACACTGCAGTCCATTTTACCCTTTTTGGGGTCAGGATGATTGGATGTGCTCTGTCGATTTCCAGGACGCATACTACCATATAAAAATGGACAGGCAGTCCAGGAGACATTTACGCTTCTGGCTTGGAGCCAGTCATTACCAGTTCAGAGTTCGGCCCTTTGGTCTCACTACAGCCCCCAGGGTGTTCAAATGCATGGCAGTAGTAATGGCTCACTTGAGCCATTTGGGATTCTAGGTGTTTCCTTATCTAGACGACTGGCTTCTCACTGCCACCACCAAGCATAATCTCTTAAGGGTCAGGAACGACATGATTCACACTTGTGCACGTCTAGGAATCACAGTAAACTATGAACAATCTGCCTTGTTGCCCTCTTAGTGTATTACTTTCATAGGCACTCAACTAAATACAAAAGGCATGATAGCCAAGCTCCCATAGGAAAGGGTGCTTACCATTCGACGTCAGATCTCTCCTCTTGTCATAGTCAAAGGTTCAGGCACGGTTAGTCCTAAAGGTCTTGGGCTTGATGGCGGCTGCCATTACTCTAGTCCCATTAGCTCGTTGCCATATGGAATTTTGAGGTGGCTTCTTTTCACCCAGTGGTCGTATCAGGATCTACCAATGTCACACATGATCTTAATCATGGATGCTTGCAAAAAAGATCTACAGTGGTGGTTCCACTCTACCCTAGTCACTCTAGGCAGACCCTTTGTAGCCCCTCATTTGGTAGCCACAGTAACCATGGATGCTTCCCAGATGAGGGAGGGCATTATCTGGGACACAGTCCACAGACCTTGGCAAGCTCACAAGTACCATTTGCACATCAGTGTCCTGGAGATGAAAGCAGTGTCATTAGTGTTGCAAGCATTTCACGGCTCTCTTCCTTTGGGCTATATAGCAAATCAGATGGACAGCATGTCAGTAGTGTGGTATATCAACAAACAGGGCGGAACCAAATCTTACCCCTTGTGTCGGGAGGCCCTTTGAGTATGGCAATGGGCGATTTCCTCTCAGCGTTTTCTCGTTGCAGCACACATCTTGGGGAAGTCCAACGTGATAGCAGACAAGCTCAGCAGGGCAATTCTCATGCCCCAAAATTGGTCTCTGAAACAAGACGTGGCGGATATGATCTTCCGCAGATGGGGCCAGCCATGCTGCGATCTTTTTGCCTCACACCTAAACAACAAATGCAGTAGCTACTTTGCCCTAGTTCCCCCACCGGGACAGTTACCCAGAGATGCACTTATCCATGACTGGCACCCCGATATTATTTAGGGTTCCTATCGTGTGATCGAAAATTGTAAATAGCGAACGCGTATTGAGCGAACCCGATTGGTTGAAAACGTGCACATAACATGGAAATCACCTTAGGGAATATTTTCCCTTTACTTCAATGCAGTGCTATCTCGGAGTAGGAAAATTTAAGTAGCGGGGGTGTACAGGGGGGGCTTGCCCCCCTGCCTACAGCGTTTTGGTAAGTATATTTTTTTTATTTATTATTTTTTATTGTATTTTCGAAATTTCAAACATCGCTCATATGGTGTTGACCATATGGTGTTCGATGTTTGAAACTTTTGAAAATATAATGTAGTCCCAATTCTTTACGCCTTTCCTCTAATTCCAAAATTTTTTCAGAAAGTAAAGTTGTTGAGTCGCAAGCTGATCCTCATTGCCCCTTACTGGCCCCGTCAGATATGGTTCCCGTTCCTTTGGCATTACCTGCAAGAGGAGCCTTGGATTCTGGACCCAGTTCCAGATCTCCTGACACATCAGTCGGGTGCTCTTCATCCCTCCATTCAAACTCTCAAGCTGACAGCTTGGTTTCTCCACTTCCAGTCCTAGCCAGGCTTCTGGATATCTCACCTATGGTTCAGCATATTTTTGTCTCTTCCCAAAAACCAACTACTAGGAAACTTTACACTAGTAGATGGAAGAGGTTCTCTTTTTGGGCCGAGCAATATGACATTGTTTCCTTTACAGCACCAGTTTCAAAAGTTTTGGACTTCCTGGCTAAATCCTTTGAGAAAGGAGCAGCAGCGGCTGCTACGATTCAAGTTCAACTGGCTGCTATTTCCAGTTTTCATGTGGGCCTTCTAGGTTCTAACATCATGTCCCACAAGCTATGTAGGGCCTTTTTGAAAGGTGCTACCCTATTATGGCCTCCCATCTGAGAACCTCTCCATCCTTGGGATTTAAATTTAGTACTAGTAGCTCTAATCCTCCCTCCCTTTGAACCAGCCGCTTCTTGTCCTCTAAAATTCTTATCATGGAAGGACCCTCTTCTTGATTGCAATTACATCAGCCAGGCGGGTTTCTAAGTTACAGGCACTTTCCATCCGCCTGCCTTATATGATTTTTCACAAGGATGGAGCATCTCTTAGAACAAATCCTTCCTTTTTACCAAAAGTTTGTTCAGAGTATAATTTGAATCAGTCAATTGAACTCCCTGTATTGCTTCCAAATTATGGCAACAAGGCAGAGTATAAGCTACATCAATTGGATGTCCACAAGCCATTACGATTTTATCTTCAAAGAACGAAGGACATCAGAAAATCAAATCCGCTGTCTGTATCCTTCTCACAGAGTAAGCAAGGCTCACCAGTTTACAAAGTGACTTTGTCAAAATGGCCGTCCAATACTATTACTTATGCTTATGAGTCTCGGAATGTGTCTGACCCGGGAAAGGTAAGGGGACACTCTACTAGGTCCTTGGCTATCTTCATAGCTTTTCAAGCCAAGCTTCCTTTAGATACTATTTGTGCAGCAGAAACATGGGCTACTCTCCATACCTTCATTAATCATTACAAAGTGGACATGGCCCCTCGGAACAGGGCATCTTTTGGTTTCACGGTTCTGAAGTCTCTTTTCCAGTGAGCCACCCAGGATTTAGGTGCTGGGGATGCTGTCCCAACCAGAATGAAGGAAGGAGAGATGGACAACATAACATGAAGTTATGTTCCTACCATATTGTTCCATGTTTGTTGTCTTTTATCTCGCCTTCCTTCTTGCGTCCCTCCCTCCTTCCCCCATCCTGGATGATTGAGAGGAATTCCCTTTTTGGCTGAGTTTCCTTTGCTTTTCAGCTGTTGGTATAGTCCTTGCCACCATTGTTATGTTTTTTTTTTTTTGGTATAAGGAAGCAGTATTGTTTGGTTACCTCCTTTATTTGGTAATTTATAGTTCTATCTAGTGGTTAGTTGTCACAAACGAGAGCTGGGTAGCTACTGCTAAGCATGCTGGGATAAGGAGCTAGCCTCGAGCCAGTAAGGACACTTTGAGCTTTAGAACTGGCCGAGTCGGAGCCGAATGGCTCCGACCCAACCAGAAAGAAGGAAGGCGAGATAAAGGATAACAAACATGGAACATTATGGTAAGAAGAACATAACTTTTTTTTTTTTTTTTATGTTCTTTACATCCTCCACACGTGGATATATAAGCCACAGTTGTCTCAGTGTATTCATCAGTGTTCACCAGATTGTTCACCATGGCTGCCTCCCTGAAGACATCCCAGTCTATGGTTTTAAAGCAGTCTCTGAGACTTTCCATGGCTCCTTCATGCCAGCCCCTAATCTGTTTCACAGCAGGCTTATCTCTGATCAAGAGAGGTTTGTAAGCTGGTATTATTTTTATGGAGATGTGATCAGAGCCACCCAGGTTTGGTTGTTACGGGCAGCTCTGTATGCCCCTTTTATGTTAGTGGAAGACTTTTCCAGAGTATTTGCTCACCTTGTGGGAAAATCCACAATTTGGTAGTAATTGGGTAGCACCTCCCTGAGATCTGCTTTGCTGAAGTCACCAGCTATCATAAATGCACAGTCAGAATTCTTGCATTGCAGCCCACATATAGTATTATGCAGTATATTCAGTGATGTTAGCCCTCAGTGGTATATATACAGCTGCTACATATTTAGTTAGTTCTCTGGGCACATAAGTATCAAAATTCCACATTTACAAAGCAATGTTCATTCACAGTGTTTGTTTTTGCACCAGTTGTCATTCACAAAAATGCATACTCCTCCCTTAGTTTTTCCACACATTGCTAGGTTCCTATCAGCTCTGAACAAAGTGAAACCATCAAGGCTTTTATAGCACCCTGTTTGTGGTGTTGAGCTCAAGCCTGAGAAAGTCCATCTTGTCTAATGAGCATACATCTGCTAACAGAATTGAGGCAAGTGCGGGCCTGTGAGGGTTTGTTTTCAGTCTGGCAACAATTCCAGCTCTGCAGCTTATTTCCTGATTCTGTTACGTCTCTTCCTTTTGGGTCTCCTCCTGATTGTTCCACAACCTTCCATTCGCTGATTTAGGTACTTTGAAGCTTGTTTGGTTAGGATGTTGAGTTCCAGCAATTCTCTGAGTGTTATAGGCCCCAGATGCTCTGTAGTAAGCAGGGAATCCAGCCAGAATGATGGCACAATGGAAAACTTGATTTCCAGAAGTTTCTTTCTGCTGTAGGTTACTGTAATATCATTTAAATGACTGGAAAATTATTTTCCTTTTTTTTTTTTTTTTTTTTGCCATAAAAATAAGACCGATGAAGCAATCCTGTATCATGTAAAATGCGCAAAGCAAAATATGAGCACTGGAAGTGCACTAAGCAGATAAAAATTCAGCTATAAAAGTCACTTCATCAGACCAGAACAGAAGGAAAAAGCACACAATATAAAGGGTATAGCAACCAGTAAAGGTGCATCAATAAAAACACACCCACCAAAAACAAACCCAAATGCATGTCTAATAGGTATAACAACATAATAAAACACTGTAGAACATAATAAAAGCTCATCATGATATAAATATACAGAATGAAAAAGCATTCATTTTTTCCTCAGGGCCCTTGATTTTAAAACAAGCTTCAAGGAAACATGGCCATTCAGTCCAGAACCCCTGTTAAACCTCATTCTAAGAATCTGTTCAAGTTCAACAGACTCTGTCCTATTTTTTAAGTCACCCATTCTAGGACCCATATAAACCCTATCTACAACACAGAACCTAAATTCATGGGAATCGCCTCCCAAAAATATGTATAGCAAGTGCATTTCACATGCTGTGTCTTAATGCAATCTAGGTGTTCCCGAATACATTCCGTAAGCGTGCGATTACCCTTAACCAATATAGAAACAAGAACATGTCACGCAACGAGCCAGATAAACAAAATCCTTCATGTTGCAATTGGCCTGAATAGACTGAGTCTTCTGTATATTTATAGATGAGCTTTTATTATGTTCTACAGTGCTTTATTATGTTGTTATACCTTTTTGGCATGCATTTGGGTTTAATTATTTTTGGTATACGTGTGCTTTTATTGCTGCACCTTTATTGGTTGCTATACCCTGTATATTGTGTGCTTTTTCCTTCTGGTCTGATGAAGCGACTTTTATTATTGTCGTGAAAGCGCTTACCTAATAAATAGTTGTATTTTTATCTGCTCAAGTGTGCTTCCAGTACTCATATTTTACTTGTATTAGCTGTATATGACTGGGAACTGGACACCGGCTGATGAGTAGCTTATTGACCCAGGGCTGCTAGGCTGTATGGCCCACTTATCACCGGTAACTACCCATGCCCATTTGGTGACATTAGCCAACATGACCGAATCACTTAGAGCCATATTTTACACCGAGTAGCTAGCCCTGCCATGGCGCTCAGTTTGTAATCTGTGTTCTGCTGTCTTGAGGATACTGCACACTACAGATGCCCAAGGTGTTTGGTCTCTACAAGTCTTCCCCTATAGGGCACCATGTAGAGTCTGTGCTGCTGCCCCCAGATCCATTTATTGGTGAGTCTGAGATGGAGAACACTCAGCATGGTTTTAGAGGTGAGAATAACCCGCAGAGAGACTGTGAGAACATGCATACTCCAAACAGATATTGGCTAGGGGTCAGGATAGAACCTTGTACCATGTACATGGGAGGCAAAGACCTTAACCATTATGCCAACTGGGGGGGGGGGTGCAAAGGTCTAAAATTAGGGCCAGATTTTAAATATTGCTCTTATAAACTTAGATAATTGCTAGAATACAGGATTTGTGTTGGCATGCATTTTTCTAAAGGATAATAAGTCTATAACTCAAATGTAAATCACCCTTTAGTGAGTTTACATGTACAATTTGCCAGAAAACCACAAAATCTGATGTTGTCCTTTTCATTCTTCCTCAAGAAATGAGATTTGGATCCAGTCCTCTGATCCAACTCAGCCTCATACTTTTAATGTTGGATCCAGATTTCGAGCTCCTCTGTCTACCCATAATACCCTTATTCATCTTCAGCACCCCAGATCTTGTTTGCTGCCATCGTGCTCAGACATGGGTCCTTCAGTGATTTCTAAGTGTTTTTGATATCGTGTCTAAAGAATTCTTCATCTTGCTTCTCAACATCCCTTTTTTGTTTTGCTATAGTGTCAGGTTCCTTACTATACTGTGTTTTCTTTTTTACCATAGTTCATATTCTCTTCTTTACCCTATAACACAGAATATTTTATTGATTACCAGGGCTGGTAGTCTTTTCTTTCTACCTTTCCTTTTTTTTTTTTTTAAAGGAAAAGCCCTTCTCATATTTCTTTTAGTGCTTTTATAGTAGCACTTTAAATTTTAGCACTCTTGTCAATGCTGACAAACCAACAGGATTCAAGAAATGCACTTCTTGTTGGCATAAAATCCAAAACTTGGATGCCCACATGGAGTGCGTTTGTTGTCTTGGAGCAGCCCGTCTAATTTAATTTACATTTGTTTATCAGAATAATCCAACTGGGCATAACCCATTTTCAGAGGAGGCCCGGGGAGAAAAGCTCCACATACAACAATGACAATATATGCAATACATAGAACAGTTTACATATCCATAATTCAGTATGTAGAATAATGTGACAAGAATAATATGACAACAAGAGGTAGGGGAAAAGTGAAAAAGATCAGGGGAGATATAATTTGAGATATAAAAAGGATCAAATTTGTATTGATTTTGGAATAAGGGTAGAAAGCAAAGGGAAGAAGGGAAAAGTAAAAAGGCAGATGTATAAAACATTTGCCTCTGATTATTGTTGAGGAAGAAAGAAATGATTTTGAGCTCTTTAAGCAATATCTAGATTCATTTAGGAAATAGAGGGGTTATATTTTAGTGGGCGAATAAGCTATGATGTTATAGAAATAAAATGGTAAGACTGGGGAGTGATAGTTTTTCACAGGGGAGTATTGATAAAGAACTTTGCTAACTTGGATTGTTGCATGAGCATAACCATGAACGAGATAATTGTTCAAGTATTTTGTTTTAAATGAGTACTTTTAGAAGTAGATCTAATACTTTGTGGAGAGAGAGTTCCAGTGTTTGCAACATGATTAGAGAATAGTGAGACACCTGCAGAATTCCTAGCTTTGGTTGCTTTTAGAAGTGATTTGTTAGTACAGCATAATATCTGGTTGTTGGTGTATGACAGAATTATGTTTTGTAGAACAGGAGTTTTTTTTTTTTTTTTTTTTTTTTTTTTTTGGGGGTGGGTATGTTTGTGCTGTTAGCTGATTATAAGCGGGGAAGCTCCAACCAGAATAGTTGCTTCAGGGCTAAGCAGTTAATGATTCAATGTGAAGTCTGTAGCAAATTTTCCTATTTTATTGTAACAGGCTGTGATGTCCCTCCTGTGGGCCAGTAATCAAGGAGCCTCAATCCTTGCCACTGACACTGGTGGGGAACGTTCACTTAGAACAAAAATAGATACACACGGTAATTTCAGATGTAGATCTCTGCACCAAGCACAGTTTCCCTTAAGAGAGCACAAGGAGCACACACAGTCCTGGGGTTGGAATTCCTCCTCCAAGCCCCAAATAAGATTTCACCTTTCTGCAGAAACCAGTGCTCTGTGTCCCTGTTCCAAGTAGCTGACACACACACACACACACACACACACACACACACACACACACACACACACACACACACACACACACACACACACACACACACACACACTGAGATTTGATTTTGATTTTTCACTCACACACACATTCACTTGGGAAAGGCTGACACATATTTACCAGCTATACCCCCCTCTGCCCAGACTATAAGGTAGCTTCACTGCCACCAGCCAGCTACTTTAAGGCTCTTACCAGGGTACTCAATTACTTTTAGTAAAATCCGTAATTTTACAAATGGTAATGTTTTCAAGCAGCAAGACCTGAAGCCCACAGTGTCACCAAATAAATGCAGTTACTCTCAAAGGTTAAAATATTCTATTTATTTATTTATTGGCATTTGTTTACCAGGCAAGTCCACTGGGCCAACCAGTGAAGGCCTGGGGAGAACAGCTCCACAAGGTAGTTAGTAGAAATAGTACAAAAAATTCAAAACAGATGACAAACAGTATTAACAGAAGCAGATCAGTATTGTACAAAAACAGGTTAAGCAGCATACTATATAGGCAATTTAAAAAAGTTTGGCGGTATCTAATAACTAAGAAGTTATATATTGTACATTTGGAGATAATGGTGATTAAAACAGTCATATAGAAATATTTACAAGGTATTCTGAGAGCATCTCTCACTAATATCTAAACAGTATTTCAGTGATGGCTATAGAATGACATCACATCTGGTCACCTGACTGTGTGGTTCCCACACTACTCCACTGACTAGAAACTGAACCAGAATCCATCACAGATGTGTCACAGTACACACCTAGAGCTTTGTTAAGGCATCTGGAGGCTGTAAAACAATTCCAATACTTTCATCCTTCTTGTAGAGACTAACCAGCCATTCCCTGGCACCCCAGGGTAGCAAGTAGCTCTCCACTAAGGACAATAAGAATAGGATCCCAGGCCAGACATTGAGTCTCTGACTGCATTCAGGCCTGTGAGATGGTCCTTATGGCCTAAACCAAGTGATTTAATTTTGAGCTATTTTTCTTGAGGTAAACTGGGCTAAGCTTAACTCCTACCTTTCCAGCATCCTCTGTTAACATATATACATTTTGTCAGTTACAGTACAGTCTGATATAAATGTATATTTTTCTTTCCAGCAGGACCCACTGCCGATACATTTTTAACACAATCAGCTTTACAAGTATATTAACACAAGTATCTGTGCAAATGCAGCTTGATCTGCAAATGATGCAAAATTATTTACAAAACTCCAACTAGCTGTGCTAGCATATGTTACACATGCACTGCCCTACTCTGGCATAGCTGGCACAACCTCACATGATCAAACAGGCTTCTAGTTTTCCTAGGTTAGTACTTCTCAGGTTGGTAAGAATAGGAGAGTTGAGAGGTGTGTTGCTGTGGATATTCTAGTATTGTGAGTTAGGAACTGTTTGCTCATATGAAGTGTTCCTATGTTTTTATGTGCTTTATTTATAGTTTGTGATATGTATATATCAAATTTTATGTTGCTGATCATGACACCCAGGAGTTATATTGGTGTGATAATTGTATTATTTATTGCTTTAATTCCAGGGTGCTGGCTGACCCTTATTTTAAAAAGACTTCTTCCTCCTGCTTTAACATATTTTTGTGGGGCTCAAATTTCTGTCAAAACTACAAAATCTTCTACTCCTGAGCATAGAAAATGCTCTCTTCTGAAGTCCCCAGAACTTCATTGGATCCGCCAGCTAAAATTCAAAAATCCTTCGATCCGACATCCTTTGATCTGAAGGCTCAATGTTTGGCTCTGAAACCATGGGATCACAAACCTTGGGATTCTATTATAATATCAGCCAGTCGTTTGGCTCCTATCCTGGATCCGAAACTAGTCAATTCACAGATGCAGATAATTTGCTCACTAGAGTCCATCCTGGATGCGATTTTCTCCTACTCCGCACTCTTTCATGCAGACTCCCAAAAACATTCCAAGCCCCAGTCTACCACATCCTCCAAAAGTTTATCAGAAGCAGATGTGGATAGGATGATGCGAAAATGTCTCTGCAAGCTCAGATCCAGATGGGGTAAATACAGGCACTGTCCCCTATTGGTATTGGATCCATCCTTGCCTTTCTAAGTCTGGTGGTGGACAGCTTGGGTCTGGTTCCAACCTCAAGGCACGGGTCCGATAGTCGTGATCTACCTGTACTTGAGGTCTTGGCTCTTGTGCGAGTCACCATGGCTTCTCCAAGCCCGTCTCCCTTCGAGGTTGTGGAAAGGGCTTTTTCTCTGTCTAGAGAACCGGTCTCTCATCCATGTAATCCAGTCTCTGCCCCCTTCTCAGTTCTGCACTCTGAGTTGATCAGGTCTGTTCCACAGGGACAGCCAGTTCCAACTAACTTCCAGTCAGTTGCTGTAGAGGAACTCCACCTCTCTTCAGATAGCTCCCCTGATCATTCCCCAGAGGAGATCCATCAGAAGAGAACATGCAAGAGGAGGCACATAGATTCCCACTGGGATCCCTCATGGAGGATGCTGATTTCAGTGAACAAGAAGAGTCCTTCAGATCACAACCAGATGATATCTTCTTTGGAGACATATTAGAAATCCTCAGACAGAAAGGTGGTTCATCTTCCGAAAATCCTTCTCCAGAGAGAGAGATATTTTGGGATGCTTTCAGTTCTGGCCCATCTTCCATCTCATTGATTTAGTTTCTCGCCTAGCATGGAAGGAGATGGATATTGTTGAACCAATTCCAAAATGACCAGTTGAATTCTAACCTCCTCCTAAGGATAGACCCCCACTGGAGCAGAGGAGTACCTGTGGATGCTTTGATGGTAGTGGCAGCCACTAAAAAAGCACTAGCAGAAAATAGCTCTTTTTTCTGTCCACCAGAGAGTCTAGGGCTTTGGACAGATTTGGAAAGCAAGTCTTTGCCTCGGCAACCTTCGCCTTAAGGTCTCTTAATTACCTGGCACACTTCACAATACTACAGAGAATTCTCTCTGAATCCATGTCTAGCGATGATTTCAAAAGCTCATCCTCTCAGCTGGGCATTCTTTTGTCAATTTCCTATCCTTTCATGAGGTTGATCTGTAACACAGCTGAAGGCATCTCACGGGCTGCTGGTTTAGTCATTGCCATAAGGAGGCATGCCTGGATACAACTGTGTGACTTTGTGGAGCCTTTTAAGATGTCTTTCATCAGTGCTCCCTTTGGTGGCACATCCTTATTTGGTCCATCGGTTAAAGAAACACTTACCTGCAGTGAACAAGAAAGGAAGACTGTCTGCCATGGGAATCAAGTTTTCTACCCCACCTTTTCTAGGAATCAGAGACTGTAAGAAAAAAAGTGGTTCTGCAAATCTCTGGGACCTTTCCAAGATTCACATGGGGACAGCTCCTCCAAAGGCAGAGGAGATAGTTCAAATGGTAGAAGTCTTCCTAGAGGCAGAGGAGGCCCGCAAAACCAGGGTTTCCATGATTCCTTTCCAGGCAGACCATTCACAGCTCTTGAAGTGCTGTCCAACTGTCCACTTCTGGAGACGGTCTGGGAGTGACTATCCTTGCACCCAGACACCTGGGCAAGTATAACAGATGATTCCTGGGTGTTAATAATAGCATTCAGAGGTTATTCTGTACCATTTTTCCAACGTCGACTGCAAAAGAAGGAAGCTTCCCGACATAGGAAGGCAGAAGCACAAGAAATTCAAAAGCTGCTAGACAAGGGAGTCATCCAAGAGGTCCTGCCAGAGCAAATAGGATTTGGAATGTACTTGCGCTTTTTAGTGCCCAAAAAGACTGGTGACTTCAGACCAGTTTTGGAGCTGAGCAAATTGAATCAGTACATGAAAAATGTCAGTTATGAATGGTCACCGTACAGTCCATTCTGCCATTTCTTCGAAATGATGAGTGGATGTGCTGTATAGATCTTCAGGATACGTACTCCTTTCAGCTGCTCCCGTTAGAGATCACCACAGCGGATCTTCTGTTTACATTTCTTCCTGTCCTCTGCATCTTGCTCTGTCTCACCAACCACATGCATGTCCTCTCTCACCACGTCCATAAACCTTATCTTAGGCCTTCCTCTTTTCCTGTTACCTGGTAGCTTCATCCTTGACATCTTTTTCCCAATGTACTCTGCATCCCTCCTCAGCACGTCCAAACCGACATAATCTTGTCTCTCTGGCTTTGTCTCCAAGCCTTCCACCCTGGGCTGACCCTCTAATATACTTATTCGTAATCCTGTCCACCCTCGTCACACCCAGTGCAAATCTTAACATATTTAACTCTGCCACGTTCAGCTCTGACTCCTGCCTTTTTGTCAATGCCACTGTCTCCAGCCCATATAACATAGCTAGTCTCACTGCTCTCTTGTAGACCTTCCCTTTCACTCTTACATGTACTCGTCTGTCACAAATCACTCCTGACACACTTCTCCACCCTGCCTGTACTCTCTTCACCTCTCTTCCACACTCACCATTACTCTGAACTGTTGATCCCAAGTATTTAAATTCATCCACCTTCGCCACCTCTACTCCCTGCATCCTCCCCATTCCTCTATCCTCCCTCTGTCACACACATATATTCTGCCTTAGTACTACAGACCTTCATTCCTGTTCTCTCTAGAGCATATCTCCACCCTTCCAAGGTAATCTCCACCTGTTCCCTACTCACTACAGATCACAATGTCATCTGCAAACGTCATAGTCCACGGGGACTCCTGTCTGATCTCGTCTGTCAACCTGTTCATCACCATTACATATAAGGGCTCAGAGCTGATCCTTGATGTAATCCCACATCCACCTTAAACGCATCCGTCGCTCCCAATGCAGACCTCACCACTGTCACACTACCCTCATACATATCCTGTTCCAGTCTTAATACTTCTCTGATACTCCCGACTTCCTCATACAATACCACAACTCCTCTCTAGGCACCCTGTCATATGCTTTCTCTAAGTCCACAAAGACACAATGCAACTTCTGACCTTCTCTGTATTTCTCCATCAACATACTCAGAGCAAACATTGCATCTGTAGTGCTCTTTCCTGGCATGAAACCATACTGCTGATCACTAATCATTACCTCCCTTCTTAACCTAGCTTCCTCTACTCTTTCCCTTAACTTCATGCTGTGACTGATCAATTTAATCCCTCTGTAATTACTACAGCTCTGCACATCACCCTTATTCTTAAAAATCGGTACCAAAACACTTTTTCCATTCCTCAGGCATCCTCTCACTTTCCAAGATTTCATTAAACAATCTAGTTAAAAACTAAACTGCCATTTCACCTAAACTCCTCCATGCTTTCACAGGTATGTCATCTGGACTAACAGCTTTTCCATTCTTCACCCTCTTCATAGCTGTCCTTACTTCCTGCCTACTAATCCGTTGCACTTCCTGATGCACTATCACTACATCATCCAACCTTATCTCTCTCTCATTCTTCATCCCCTCAAAGTGCTCTTTCCATCTGCTCAACACACACTCCACGCTTGTGAGTACATTTCCCTCATTATCCTTTATCACCCTTACCTGCTGCACATCTTTACTAGCTCGGTCCCTCTGTCTAGCCAGTCAGTACATGTCCTTCTCTCCCTCCTTAGTGTCCAGCCTTTAGTACAACTCTTCATACGCCTTATTCTTAGCCTTCGCTACCTCTCTCTTTGCCATGCACCTCATCTCCTTATACTCCTATCTACTTTCTTCATCTCTCTGACAGTCTCACTTCTTTGCCATCTTCTTTCTCTGTATACTCTCTTGTACTTCCTCATTCCACCACCAGGTCTCCTTGTCCTCCTTCCTCTTTCCAGATGTCACACCCAAGCATCTTTCTAGCCATCTCCCTTACTAGCTTTGCTGTAGTTATCCAGCTATTCGGTAACTCTTCACTTCCACCCAGTGCCCGTCTTAACTCTTCCCTGAACTCCACCTCACATTACCCTTTTTCAATTTCCACCATTTGATCCTTGGTGCTGCCCTCATACTGCTCTTCTTGATCACCAATTTCATCCTACAAACAACCATCCTATGCTGTTTAACTACACTTTCCTCTGCCACCACTTTACAGTCTTCAATCTCCTTCAGACTGGCCCTTCTACATAAGATATAATCCACCTGTGTGCATTTTCCTCCACTCTTGTATGTCACCCTGTGCTCTTCCCTCTTGTTAAATTTTGTATTCACCACAGCCATGTCCATCCTTTTCGCAAAATCCACTACCATCTGATCTTTTGCCTTCCTTTGCTTAACACCATACCTACTCATCACTTCCTCATCCCCTCTGTTCCCTTCACCAACATGCCCATTGAAATCTGCTCCAGTCACCACTCTCTCACCCTTGGGTACAGTCATCACCACTTCATCCAACTCACTCCAAAATGTCTTTCTCATCCATCGCACACCCAGCTTGTGGAGCATATGCACTAACATTCATCATTACACCATCAATTTCCAGCTGCATAAAAATCACTCTATCCGACACTCTCTTCACCTCCAAAATACTCTTAACATACTGTTCCTTCAGGATAACCCCTACGCCATTTCTCCTCCCATCCACACCATGATAAAACAATTTGAACCCGCCTCCGATACACCTAGCCTTGCTCCCCTTCCATCTGGTCTCTTGCACACACAATATACCAACCTTCCTTCTGTCCATCATATCAGCTAGCTCTCTCCCTATACCAGTCATACTGCTAACATTCAAAGTTCTGACCGTCACAACCACAGTCCTAGCCTTTAGCTGCCTTCGGGCATGCCTTCCCCCTCTTCTCCTTCGGCCAACAGTAGCCAAATGTCCACCAGCACCCTGTCGCTCTGAAAACATGTTAGACTTTCACCTGGGAACCAGTCACTACCAATTCAGAGCCATGCTCTTTGGGCTCACCACAGCCCACAGGGTGTTTACTAAAAGTATGGCAGTGGTGGCAGCTCACTTGAGACTCAAGGGATTCAGAGTATTTTCATATCTTAACTGGCTTTTCACTGCCCCCCCCCCCCCCCCCCCTCCAGGCATTGCACAATTCAGGGACTATTTGCTCCAGATTTGACACTCACTGAGAATAACAGTAAATTATGCCAGATCAAATCTGACACCAGTACAGAGCCTGAAATTTATTGTTGTCACATCTGAACCCACCACCACAAACTGCATCCCTACCAACTCATCACATAGACACACTCAGATCTCAGGTTCATCAGATCTTTTCCCACCCATCTCCTACAGCCAGTTTCATTCTTCAAGAATTGGGATCTATGGCAATAGCAGTAGTCCTACTTCCTTTAGTATGCTTCTATATGCCTGTGCTTCAGTGGGATCTAGCTGTTCAATGGTCTGTTTTTTTCCAGTTAAGCTTACTCTGATTTGCAAGTGTCACATGCAGTGGTGGATCCAATCAGATAACAGTTATACCTAAGCCAACCTTTTTTTACTGCTCCCATGGCCACAGTGACTATCGACATTTCCCAGTTGGGGTGGGTGGGGAATTTCTTTAGAAGGATGGTCCAAGGCACATGGTCCCCCAAAAGATCATGTCGCATATCAATGTACTGGAGATGAGAGCAGTCCTGTTAGCGTTGTAGGCATTTCAAGATGCTCTTCTTCTAGGGACTGTTGTGGTTCAGACTGACAACATGTCTGTCTGGTACATCAGCTTTGCAGAGAGGTCATGAGAGTGTGGCAGTGGGCGATTCCTTGAAACCCCTTTCTAGCTGAAATGCAAATTCCAGGGTAAACCACCGTGTTAATGGACAAAATAAGTAGGTCCTTTCTGATGTCTCATGATTAGTCTGTAAAATAATTTGTGGAGGAAGAGATTTCCCATCATTGGGGTCAACCTTGCTGAGACCTCTTTGCTTCCCCCCACAACAAGAAGTGCAGCAGGTATTTCATTCTGATTCACAGGATGATTATCCTCCAGTTTCCTTGATTTCCAGATTTCTACAGAAAGCAGCCCAGTTGAAGAGCTTTAGTCATCCTCATTACCCCGCACTGTTCTTGACAGGTATGGTTCCCCTTCCTTTGGTCTCATCTTTATCCTGTAAGGATACTGGAACAAATTCCAGATCTGTCACATCTTTCTGGAATAAGCCATCTCATTGTCCAGGCTTTCAAACTGACCGCGTGGTTTCTCCACTTCCAATAATTGTCAGACAGCCCAGGCTTTCTTCAGCAGTACATATCATTATGTTATCCTTGCAAAAAGAGTCCATCAAGGAAATTCACAAGAGCAAGTGGAATAGATTCTCCTTTTGGACATTGAAAAATGGTATTGACCCTTTTTTCTGCTATGGTTTCTACAATCCTTGAATTTTTGGATGTCCTTTTTAAATAAGGAGCTAGCTTCTCTGTAGTTAAACCGCAGTTGAAGGCCATTTTCAATTTTCATACAGAAGACAAATTATTCTTTGGCGTCTTCCAAATTATGTAAAGCATTTCTAAAAGCATTTTTCTCCTTAGACAACCAGAAAAGGATCCTGCACCTCCCTGGGATCTAACTGTCGTGCTACAAGGTCGATCTCAAAAACCCTTTGAACATTCAGCAAAGAATGATCTAAAATTCTTTTCATGGAAAACAGTCTTCTTGGTAGCTATAATTTCTTCAAGAAGGAGAAAGACTTTCTGAACTCCAGCTCTTTTATCAAAGACTTCCCACATTATTTTTCATAAAGATAGGGTTAATTTATGAACAAACCCAAGCGTCTGAATCTAACATTAACCAACCCATCCATTTACTGGTCTTTCCAAAATTTTCAAATAAAGGAGAATGCATGCCACACCTTCTGGATGTGTGCAGTCAGTTGCGTTTTTATGTACAAAGCAAATCAGAAAGTTAGGTCAAACATTTGATTCCTTCTCACCAAAACAACTGGTTATCCTGTTTCTAAAGTTACTTAAGACTGCATTTCTTGGATCTGTTCTCAACAAGACATTCCACTACCTAAAGCCCAGTCAACCAGATCCATGGGTACTTCATCTGCTTTTTGGTCAAGACCCTATATTGATGATATTTGATGAGCAGCTGCTTGGTCTAATGCACATACTTTTGTTATTCATTACAAATTGAATCTAATATCCAGAAGGTGAGCTGTTTTTGGCTCAGGTGTCCTCCTGAATATCCTTCCATGAAGCTTCCCAAGATCAACGTAGATGGGGACTCTGTCCCACTTGTTGAAGAAGAATGAAAAGGACATCAGATTTAAAAGTTTTGTACTCACCGTAACTAGGCATCTGTGTTGTCCATTTAACTAGGCATCTGTGTTGTCCATTTTCATTGTTCCTTAACTTCCTCCCATCCATCCCCGTCCTTAAATCTTTTGGAGGAAGCCATTGGATTGTTTATTGGAGCTTATAGGGTCATAGGTTGGTACTAGGCTATCGGCCCTAGGGCCTATACAAGCCTAGCTATAACCATTCCCTGGATATTTCTTCCCACAATATTTACTTCCCTAGTTCCGAGTTTGAGCCCTGTTCTTTCAGCTATCCCATCTCTTGTTTAGTTATAGGGGTTTTATGGCAAGAAACTCAGTCTGATGTATTGAAGATGGACAAGGGTATTATAGGTGGAGGGGGAGCTTGAGAGTTGAATGCAAAAAGTGTGTGGCTGAGTTGGTCCAAGGACTGGATCTGGACCCGTTTGTTGAGGAAGAATGAAAATGGACAACTAAACTATATGCCTGGTTACAGTGAGTACACAACTTTTAAATTTATGAGGAACAGTCCAGTAAATAGTAGGCAAAAATATGGACATTCTAAAAATCTGGACAGTTGAGAGTTATGGTCCCTCTTCACTTTACACTGTATACAGATTTCTTGAGCTGAGATGTTGAGAAGTATATATACCTCTTAACTGCTGTCACTGGCTGATCACTCTGTCTCACATACACACACTCTTACATGAAGATGCAGACAGAAACTTGCACACATTTTTTTTTCTTTAATTTTGCACTTGCTAAACAGCAAATGCGCTGCTTAACAAGTGTAATATAATGGCTTGATCAATCTGTCTTAATTTTCATGCATGCATACACTAACATATACACAGGTAAACACGCACTCCTTTAAAAAAAATTGTATTGTTTGTTTTTATTTTATGCTCGCTCGATAGCAAAAGTGATGCTTACTGAGCATAAAATCATGGTGACTGTTAGCTTCCTTACTGTCTGAACTTCTTGGCAGCGTAATATGCTGCCATGAAGTGGCGGACTCATTTTTCAGCAGACATTACTTGTACACTAACACCCTGCTGGAGGAAGTTCAATCTGATGTCAATTTTCATTCTATCCTTAACTATTAGATTCGGATCCTAACTGTCGGATCCAACTTGGTCGTTGTTGAAGCTCACGGTAGCTAAATGTCTCGAGCTTCTCCCTTACTCATAATGCTCCTCCCCCAAATGCCTCAGATCTCATTTATAGCTTCAAGCTAACAGAAGTGGTGTACCATCTCTCTCGACCTGTACAACTTAGATAAATTAAAATGTTTTGTATTTTCACCGTTTTTTTTTTTCTCTTCACTAATTAATAAATATTTATTTATTTATTTGCATTTGTTAACCGGGTTGGTCCAGCTGGGTAAGAATTACCCTTTTTCAGTGTACATACGAATAGAGACAGATTAACAATATTACAGAGGAAAACAATATTATGGGTACAATGGATAAGAAAAACAAACAATGAAAGTTTGAGAATATGAGTGAGGTAGGCCAGAGGCATGCATGCAAAAGATTTATGAAAAGGTGTTCTCAGCAAGATCTCTGAATTAAGTTAAAGTAGGCAAAGAAATGATGATTTAGGTGTGGAGTTAGTAGTGTGGGAGTTCTAGGTGGGAGCATGTGAAGGACATTCCCATTTGGAGGAGAGATGGGAGAGCAGCATGGATTTGAAATTGTTGTGGTTAGGTATATTACGTAGTGGTGTGGGGAGATTGTTCCATAGTTTGGCTATAGTGTGGGATAGTAGTAGTTTACCAGTTGGGTGGATGGGTTTGTGTACATGCAGGAGGTTTTGGCTTGTGGATCTCAGGGTACGGGTAGGTGTGTAGGGTGTTAGAGATTTAGCAAGAGAGGGTCATTCTGCTGGTTTAAAGATGAGTTTGTGGGCTGTTGTAAGTTGTAGGTACTTTAGGTGGTTATGGAGTTCTAGCCAGTTTAGGGTGTGTAGGGAGTGACGGTGATGGGAAGAGTTCTTAGAATTGGTTGCAAATTTGCAGATTTTGTTGTAACAGGCCTCAAGTTTAGCACGGAGTCCGAGTTGTAGGATGGAGAATAGGGGATCACCGTACAGGAGAGAGGGGAGAAGGAAGGTAGATGCAAGGGTATGACGGGAAGATGGAGTAAGGTAGTAGTTGTGTCTGTAGAGGAGGCTGATTTTCTGGTGGGGTTTTTTGATTGCTGAGAGGATGTGGGAGTCGAATTTTAGGTTTTCATCGATGGTAATGCCAAGTAGTTTGGTACTAGGAACAATTTCAAGAGGGGTGTTATTGTGGCTTTTGATGGAAAATTGGACTTTGTGGAACTGGGAAGTTTTAGTGGGAGTAAATATCATTAGCTTTGTTTTGTTGGCATTTAGGGCCAAGTGATGCGATTGCATCCATGATTCAATTTTGGAGAAGGCTGTTTGGGTATTAAGTAGAAGTTTGGAGGGGCAGGAGGCTGAGCAGATGATAGTGGAGTCATCTGCGTATTGGATGACTGAGGCTTCAGGGATGGAGAGGTGAAAGTTGTTAATGAATAAGTTGAAGAGCAGAGGGCCAAGTACTGATCCTTGGGAAACTCCTGTGGGTGTAGGTAAGAAAGGGGAGGTTGACACTCTCCATTGTACAGCTTGCTGGCGCGTGGAAAGGTAGCTGGAGAACCAGTCTAGGATTGAGGGAGATAGATGCAAGTGTGAGAGCTGGGACAGGAGGAGGGAATGGGAAATAGTGTTGAATGCCTTTGAGAGGTCAAGAAAAAGAGAAGATACGTATTTGCCGCTCTCACGTGCTAGGTTGACTGTTTCGAGGAAGGAAATAAGGGCTGTCATGGTGCTGTGGCCTGGGCGGAAGCCGTGCTGGGTGGGAGAGAGGAGTTTGTGCTGGATTAGGTAGGCATGAGCTGGGAGTGGATGGCTTTCTTTAGAATTATAGAGAGAGGAGAGAGTATAGTTATGGGTCTGAAGTTGGTAGTGTCTGTTCTTAATAATCTTTATTTTGAATCTCTCCGTGTTGTATTACTATATTTCATAATTTCTGTAGTACACAATCCAGTAGGCAAGCCTACCAAGAGCTCAGAAGTAAAGCAAAAGGACAAATCAAGCAAGATAGAATGAACTATATCCAAACTAAACACCAACACAGCCTGCTACAAGGCAAAGCCACTATCACTACCCATCCGACTCCAGTCCACATAACAGCAACCAAATTCAATACATACTTAGTCTCTTACTGCCCTTGCCATTGGTCACTCTCCTACCACCACTTCAAACCCCACCCCACCCCCAATAATTCAGTGCAGAAACACCACCTCATTACAGCCAGTATCAACCCGACTCCATTAACATTAAGAAGGTTTGTGGTCTGCACTGTAGTGGCAGAACAGGTAGCTTACATCCTTCTAAGTTGGGAACTGCTGATTGAGGGCTCAGTGTCTGTTATTCTAAAAGTGTATTAATTCTGGTTTAAGCACTTGGGCTTCAGGCCAGTTATTTTACATTAAGAGGGTTCGTGGTCTGCACTTTTGTGGGAGGAGAGGCTGGACTCTGCCCGTCTGAGCTGGGAATTTCTGGTTAAAGGCTTATAGTGCCTGCATATTTTAACTGCTTCTTACTGAAATTGGTCCACCTTGTTTGCTGTAGCATAGACTAGATCCAGACCTGCTGAATCTGGCTTTGTTTGTATAACTTGAGCACTAATCCAGGCATTCTTTAAAGTATTCAATTGTATTTATTACTGCTTGGTAGTAACTTGATTAAAGTGTAGCTATCATTCTAAGTCTTTTGGATTAAGCACTTGGGCTTCAGACCAGTTGTTTTACATTAGGAAGGTTTGTGGCCTGCACTGTGATGGCAGGACAGGTAGCTTACATCCTTCTAAGTTGGGAACTGCTGATTGAGGGCTCAGTGTCTGTTATTCTAAAAGTGTATTAGTTTGGTTTAAGCACTTGGGCTTCAGGCCAGTTATTTTACATTAAGAAGGTTCGTGGTCTGCACTCTTGTGGGAGGAGAGGCTGGACTCTGCCCTTCTGAGCTGGGAATTTCTGGTTAAAGGCTTATAGTGCCTGCATATTTGAACTGTTTCTTACTGAAATTGGTACACCTTGTTTGCTGTAGCAAAGACTAGATCCAGGACTGCTGAATCTAGCTTTGTTTGTATGCTTGTTTGTTTGCTTATTTCCCTGAAACACTAATTCCACCTAAATTGCGGCTTTTCAGCGCTTCTGTGGATCCCTAGTGATATCTGCATTGCTTACTGTACTTATTTCCTTGTTTCACTTTAAAGAAAGTTACTGTTTGTCGTTTTTGCATTTAAGTTACCTGTAACACATTGCATTTAAGTTACCTGGCACTTGCTCACTAAGTCAGCACTAAGGAATTAAAAGCACTACACCCTCACAAACTCCCCTTGAGTACCTTATTCCCCATTGGCCCTTTTTTCAGTTATAAAGGAATTCCCAATACTATTCTAGCATGTCCAAAGGTCAGTTGTCAATCTCCTCTCCGGTCCAGCTGGTGAATCTGGGAATCTTGAGGCAATGTTACAACTGCTTCATGTACACAGACAACCCTCTCCTCCTCCCAACAAATTCCAACACGTGAGAGATGCAGCCATATTGCCAAACTGGAGGCTAAGCTCTCTCAACTCAGTACTGGCGTAACCAGTCACGAGGAGAAGGAAACCACACTCACTACAATTCCAGTCTCACATAGACTTACCATGACAGCAAACCAAACACATAAACACAAAAACGTACTAGGAGGCTCTAAATAAAAATCTGCCTAAGCAGCAGAGACCTCCAAAGCAGACACCCAAGCAACCACTACCCCAAAACAAACCACGTGCAGCACATAGCTCACAAAGCCAGTGTGCCGAACAGTCACAGCCCTTAAGGCTAAACAGCACACCTCTGATACACTTGTAATAGGTGACTCTATCGTCAGGCACACTGACGTCCCACTCACCAGGCTGAACAAGAAGGTCACGGTGAGCTGCCTGTCGGGTGCTAGGATCCTCCACATAACACAAGCACTCAGGTCACTCCAAGGCAAGTACAAATATGACTCAAGTCATTGCCCATGCTGGTGTGAATGACCTGAGACGTACCTCCCTGGACTCCATGAAAAGAGACCTAGAGGAGCTCTCTGAGCATGTAGCCCAGGCCGGTATGACCCTGACCTTGAGTAGCATCTTACCCTCACCAAGAATGATACCACAATATTAAGACAAGATGATCAATTTCAACAATTGGCTTAAGTATTGGTGTCATTCAAAGGGGATCCAATGCCTGTCAGCCTGGGATGACATGCTCGATAAGCCACGATGCTTCGCTAGGGACGGCTTGCACCTGTCACCCCTGGGCTTTCGGATATTGGCAAAGGCTCTTGCTACCCCCATAGTGCCTTTTTTAGGCAAGGCTCAAAAGACAAACCCACCTCCATAGGTATCACAAGGGATAAGAAACTGAGTAATGCTACTCAACGCCAGAAGTCTAAACCTCAAGATGCACGCACTCAAAACTCTCCTTAGCATGGAGAACATCGATATCTGTGCAGTAACAGAAACCTGGTTCAAGGCTCCCGAGAGCACCCCAGCACTACCAGGTTATACCTCATACCATGCTTTTCGGCCCCAAAACTTGGACCGAAACACAAAAGGAGGGGGAAGTATCAGTATCAGTCAAAGATACCCACACCTCCAGGTTGGTGGCACAGCACAAAGCATCAGAGACTATCCATGTGCAACTAACAGTGGGTAAAACTGCCTTCCAGTTTATAGCCTGCTACAGACCACCCTCCCAAACCCAGGAACCCCACTCGGCCTTCGTGAGAACACTGGAAAATATGAAGGTCTCTCCAAACACCATTATATTAGGCGACTTCAACTACCCAAACATAGACTGGGAGCATTACTCTAGCTCCAACACCCTAGTCCAAAGGTTCCTAGAATTTATGAACTCAAATGCTATGGAACAACGTGTTACCACTCCCACAAGAGGGGAAAACATACTGGACCTGATCATCACCAACATGGGGACTCTATGCTCCAGACCAGAAGTGTATCCCTCACTGGTAAGATCAGACCATAAACTAATCTCACTGGATATTCACATCCCGACCCCACCCCCTGCCCAGAAAACCACAGTGAAAAACTTCTCTAAAGCAAATTTCACACTCCTCAAAACCGAGGTGGAATCCTTCAAAGCCCCACGGGCCTGTGGAAAATACGGCCCAGAATCGCAGAATCCTTTATAAACGCATTCTATGAACACTTTCAGGAATGCATGGATCATGCAATCCCAAATAAAACCAAGACCCAATCCTCCAAAGGCAGACGTCCTGTCTGGTGAACCCCAGCCATAAACAAACTATACAATAGAAGGAAGAAGCTACTACATGATAGAGCAAAATCCCAAAAAGGGAAGGCATCTCTGATCAGTATTAGCAAAAAACTACGGGCACTCATAAAATCGTCTAAGGCCAGCTTCGAGAGAAAAATTGCACAGGACACTAAGGATAATCACAAGGCTTTCTTTAGTTATGTTAGGAACCTGGGTGGGAATTCCCAGATATGCTCAGAATGAGTCCAAAATGACAAAAAATACACCGAACCCACAGACATTGCCAACATCCTAGCTGACAGGTTCAGCGCAAACCCCAAAAGGGCAAATATCTATCCCAGCAGAGTGCTGTCCCCCTGACATCTCAGATGCTCAGGTAAGAGCCGCCCTCTCCAAAGCAAAAAACACAGCATCAATGGGACCAGATGGTGTCCCGGGCTGCGTCCTACAGGAACTCCAAGAAGAGCTAAACCCAAACATAAAACTACTGTTCAATCTCAGCCTTACTACGGGATATGTCCCCAAAGAGTGGCGTACAGCAACAGTGGTCCCTCTCCACAAAGGTGATGCCTCAACGGATCCTGGAAACTATCGCCCCATAAGCCTGACTAGCTTAGTCTGCAAAGCTATGGAAAGGATCAATATGGACCTCATAAATAAAGATATTGGGGACCTACAGACACTGGATCCTACCCAGTTCGGCTTTGTTAAGGGCAGATCCTGCCTCTTAAACCTGGTCGATTTCTTTGAAACCGCAAACAAGGCCATTGACGAGGGGAAGGTGGTCCACACAGCCTACCTGGACCTCGCAAAAGCCTTCGATACAATACCCCACTCGGGCATTATGGATAAGCTCACCAGCTTAAATATAAACCCCTATGTCACTAGATGGGTTGCAAACTGGCTCAAGGACAGAACCCACATGGTTAGAATTGCTGGAGCCATGTCAGACTCCAAACCAGTTACAAGTGGCGTCCCACAAGGCTCAGTCCTGGGACCTCTCTTGTTCGGTATATATTTCTCGGAGGTACAGGCCAACACAGAAGGACTGTGGCTGACCAAGTTCGCAGATGACTGCAAACTGGGCGCCATAATCGACTCTCCAGCCGACGCAAGCGTCCTCCAAAAGGGCCTCATAGAAACAGACAACTGGTGCCAGAGCCATGGCCTCAAGCTGAATGCCAAAAAGTGTATAGTCATCCCCTTTGGCAAAAACAAAGTGCCCACAAATTACCACATAGGTGGTAATCCATTAAGTACAGAAGAAGTAATTGGGGACCTTGGGACCCAAGTTGATAGCAATCTCTCATTTGACAACCACGTGGCCAAAGTGTTTAGAAAAACATTTTATATAGCCCACCTAATCATGAAGGGATTCACATCTAGATCAGGGGAGGTCATCGTGCCTCTTTACTCATCCCTCATCAGGCCCATAATTGAGTACAATGCCCCTTTTGGGATGTACTTTACCAAGCACCTGCAGCAACTGGAAAGACCCCAAAAGTACCTCACCAAGAGGATCAAAGGGCTCAAACAGATGCCATATGCTGCCCAGTTAAAGAAACTCCAGCTCTACTCAGTGACATACCGCCTGCTCAGAGGCAATCTGTGCCTGACGTATAAAGCCATGTCCAACCCGGAATTACTGGACATGCTGCACCTCAGAAAATCCAAGTCCCATCGAGCTACACGCTCGAGAGACTTGAACCTCAGCACTGAAATAAATAGGACATGCTGGAGGGACAGATTCATAACCCAGAGGCTCCCTTCACTCTGGAATAAAATCCCAGTCCAGGTTAGGCAGAGTCTCCCTCATTGACTCTCTTCAAGAGGAATCTTGATGAGTGGATGGGAGATCGTAGGTTTACCCCGGGTATCACTTCTGTGTCACTGTTAGACAGAGGCACAGTATACTAACCTCGAAAAAGGGCATAGCAAAATTCATTTAAAATGGGTGGCGAAAGCCAAACACACTCTGGCTAGGCTTATAAATGCCCTAGGGCAGATAGCCTAGTATGAACCTATGAATTGGTACTACTTGCATACCATTGTTAGTATCTGTTCCTCCTTAGGACTCTGTTGTAGCCTTTCTTCACCATTGTTGGTATTCCCTTACTTTTTTTTAAGAAAAAAAGTATTTGTCTATCATGCTTATTTTTTCTCTGATTTATTGTAGTTCCTGTTGTTGTTGGTAACGGAACGTAAGAACAAGTTGATTTTGAATGGTCTCATTCCTTTATTCTTTGGAGAAGCCATATCTGAGTTGCCTAAACCTAGACCTTTTTCAAAATCATCTTCTGACTCGAGAAAGAGAAGTCAAAAAGACCCGGTCTCAATCCCAGATCCAAAAAATGCAGAAGCATATGGATTCGTTGGAGCAGACCATCTCAGTACTGTCAGAGCCCGCCCTGATAAGTATACCCTATTGGATCTGTCACCAACAGAAGTAATCGAGATGCCTTTATTTCCACACACCAGATACTCCCTGTCCGTGAATCTATTTCCTGACCGGCTCCCATCGCCCTTTCTACAAAGACAGACGTCCTCATCCGTTCGTTCCACTTGTTCATTTAGAAGCTTCACAGAAGAAGACATGGAGAGAATGAGGAAGATCCTGTCAGTACAGGGGCAGATTTTGTCTTTGGTGCCTACCTCTGTGGGTCAGGTAATCTGTCCTTCCACAATACCCCCTTTGCAGATTCCTGCTCTGACACTTATATTACTACAGAATCCCAGGATCTTACCCATCCTGATCGGTCAGCCTCGGCAATGACAATGTCCGTATCCTCAGATCTGAGATCTCTGAGACTTTCAGTCCACTCAGGGCCGGAGGGCTGTCGGAGTCGAAGTCTGCCTATTGTATCTGGGGTGCAGTTTGACTCCAAAGTTTTTGGAGCCATCTCTGTGTCTTGGAGCCTCAGCACTGAACATTTCGACTTTGGCTTCCACCTTGGGGGCTATTGCCATCGGAGCGGGGGGGGGGGGATTCAGAAGCTTGCCTTCTCAGAGCAGAACCCCTCTTCCGCTCCTTTGAGCTTTACCTTAGAGGCTGCGAAGAGTTTTCTTTCCTTCAACAGATCTGATGGAGCCTTACCTCTTGGATCCTAGACATTCTACATTTTTGTCAGAGCATCAAGAGCCTCTACTTCTCTCCGCAGGGGCATCCAGTACCAAAGACCCAGGTTTCCTCCCAGGGAAGTCTTATTTGCTCTTCTAATACCTCCTCCTTCAGAGCATCCCACTGAAGAGGTGCCCAGGAAGAGGACTTGTAAGAGGAATCACGTAGACTCCCTGCCAGGAGTTTATCACTGAAGACGCAGATTTCGATGAATGCGAAGGGTCCCCACAGTCACCATTTGAAGATATATTTGGAGACTTTCTGGAAATTCTTAAACAGAAGTGGTTGGACTACCTCCGACCCTACGTCCAAGGAATCTGTTCTCCTGGAGGCCTTTGATACAGGACCCTCCGTCCAAGGAATCTGTTCTGAAGGCCTTTGGTACAGGACCCTCTACCTCTTGGGTGATGGGCGACTCCACCCACTGATGAGCTCATTGATGTGATCTCTTGGCAGATGTTCGTTTGCCATATTTTCTGCTTTTTTTGTGGAATTAATAAAGGATTTTTAGCTCAAAGTGTGGTGTGGCCTTCCGAAGTGCTCTTTTTACACTTTTTGGAGTTTGGTTGGTTTTGAGCACTTTATTCTCTTATTTCCTGGTCTTGTCCATAGAACCCATAAATGGGAGACCAGGCAGGATAATGGCACCACCTGAGGATTGACAGTTCTGCGGGAGTGGGGTTCCACTTGATGCCATGGTTGTAGCGGTGGCCACAAAGAAATAATTCACTGACAAGCGTTTCAATGTCAAACCCCTAACAGGGAGTCACGGGTGATGGACAGATTAGGGAAGGTGTGTCTTTGCTTCAGCGGCTTTTGTACTAAGGTCACTGAAGTCTAACAAAGTATGCCAAATAGTTCAGAGGGATCTGACTCTAAGGAGTTGTCAAATACTCTCACAGGAGCCATTTCTGAAGAGCTTCAAGATTCTGTAATGTCTCAGTTGGCAACCCTACAGTCTATATCCATCTCTTCTATGAAGTTTCCTTCCAGCATAGAGGAAGGAACCTCAAGAGCAGCAGGTTCAGGTACTTCCATGAGGATACATGCCTTGGATGTACTTGAGCGGTTTTGCAGAGCTATTTGAGTCCTGTTTTGTCATGCTTCTTTTGATGGAACTACACTGTTTTTCCATAAAGTAAAGGAAACTTGTCCAGATGTGACAAGAAAGACCTTGTCTGATGTGGGCATATGTTTTTCGGCACCCCAAAGATCCTATTCCAGGAATCGGCACAGTAGCCAGAAGATGTAGCTCAAAAAGTGTCAAGGTCCTTTTCAAGACAGATGTGAAGGAGGTTCCCCCAGGGCAGAGGAGGGATCTCTAATGGATGACAATGCACTCGTGGCAGAAGTGACTCGCAAAACCAGGGTTTATGAGAATCTTTCTTTAGCAAACTGTATCAGCGCTCCTGAACCGGAGGCCTGACTGTCCACCCCTGGAGACAGTCGGGGGGGGGGGGCATTTATCCCTGCTCCTGGCTAGACATAACAAAGATACTTGGGTGCAGAGGATTATTTCCAGAGGTTATATAATACCTTTCTCCTTTCCACCTCCAATTCCAAGAAAAATCCCCAACATACCACCCAGTCAGAGGGATCAAGCAGCAATTCAAATTTAAACGCTGCTAGAGTCATCCAAGAGGTCCCACCAAACCAATTAGGATCCAGAATTTACTCAAGGTTATTTTTAGTACCAAAGAAAACAGGGGACTGGAGACCAATTTTGGATCTTACCCATCTAAACAAATCAATTCAGTGAGCCAGGTTCCGGATGGTTACGGTTCAGTCCATTCTACACTTTTTGGGCAAGGACGACTGGATGTTCTGTATAGATCTTCAGGATGCCTATTATATAAAAATGAACAGGTGATCCAGAAAGTACCTATGTTTCTGGCTGGGAGCCAGTCATTTCCATTTCAGAATACTGCTCTTCTGGCTCACCACGGTCCCAAAGGTGTTCACCAAATGCATGGCAGTAGTAGCAGCTCACCTCAGACTTCTCGGATTCCAGGTGTTTCACTTCCTGAATGACTGGCTCATTTCCTTAGGGTTGCCACCAGTCCCTCTTTGCGAGGGACAGTCGTGTCTTGCTGAAAAAAAAACTAAAAAAATGGCAAATGTCCTGAGGTTTTAGGACAAAAAATATTTCATAAGTTTTCTTTAAAAATTGCATAATTCAGTTATTTTTTATTTGAAACACCTAAATGCTGTAAGATAATGTAAACAGCTTAAATACTAAATGAATGAGCTTTTATTTTGGCAAAGAAGTGAAGTTCTGTCCTGTGCATTGGCCTTGGTATATTTTATACTGTAAAATTTCACATTTCTACAAAAAGTGTCCCACTTTGGGTATTTGAAAAGGTAGCAACCCTATTTCCACTCCGAGCAGGCATCAGCTCATACATACAAGGGGTCAGGTTCTCCAGACTTGCACTCTTCTGGGGATAACCATACATTACAACAAATCACAACTACAGCTAACTTGACATTGGAGTTTATAGGAGCACTTCTCAATACAAAATCTGCCATTGCTTCTCTTCCATCACACAGAGTTCAGTCAGTAAAATCGCAAGTCAGAAAGTTTATGGCGAGTACCTCAATTTCAGCCTGTCTAGCCCTTCATACTCTTAAGTTTTTTTGGCTGTGGCAATAATTTTTGTCTCACTAGCGAAGTTTTACATGATTCTACAGTGGATGCTGGTTACTCAGTGGTCAGACCTTTATTAATGTCATACCAGATAAGAATTACCCAGACATGCAAAACAGATCTGACTTGATGGATTCAATCCGAACAAATACTTCAAGGCCATCCTTTTATTCCCCAACAAGACCGTAATGTTAGTGACCACGGATGCTTCCCAGATAGGGTGGGGGGTATTATCTGAGAAAGACAGTCCAGGCCACATGATCCCCCAAGGAGGCCAGTTTGTACATAAATGTTGTGAAGATGAGAGTGGTGCTTTTAGCATTGGAGGCGTTTTAGGATGCTCTTCCCTCTGGGGCGATTGTGATTCAAACAGACATGTCAGTTGTATGGTATATCAACAAACAAGGGGGGAACCAAATCCTGCCCATTGTATCGAGATGTTCTCTGGGTCTAGTAGTGAGTGATCTCTTCCAACCGCTTTCTATTAGCAATGCACATTCCAGGGAAATCTAACTTGAGAGCAGGTGAATTCTTCTACTCCAAAAGGGTCCTTCAATGAAGCAGTGACGGATGAGATTTTCTATAGATGTGGCCAGCCTTGTTATGACCTCTTTGCTGTCCCCTAAATAACAAGTGCAGCAACTAACTTGCTCTAATTCCTCCACAGGGGAAGTCACCAAGGGATGCTCTACACTACGATTGGCCCTCTGATCATCTCTGTACTTATCCACCAATTCCATTGATCCTAAAATTTCTGCAGAAAGCTGCCAGGTTGAAGAGCAAAGTAATCCTTATTGTACCCTGCTGGCTACGATAAATTTGGTTTTCCTTCCTTTTGCCTCGCTTAGTTCAACCACCATGGAACCTAGATCCAACTTTGGACCTCCTCTCTCACCCAATAGGTATGACACAAACAGATATACGAGAGCTCAAGCTTACTGCTTGGCTTCTCCAATTCCATTAATAGCCAAACAACCATGCTTTCTCCGCCTATTTGTTGTATAATTTTATCTTCCCATAAACCCTCAACAAAAAAAAATAATATTCCAGTAAATGGAAAAGGCTCGTTCTTTGAGCACAACAGCAAAACAATGACCTTTTTTTTCAGCCCCTATCAATTGCATTTTGGACTTTCTAAAACACATTTCTAAACAGTGAGCCGAACTGGAGAAAGCGTTCCTATAAACAAACCACTTTATTCACAATCCTCGAAATCAACAGTCAAGACTGTTGATTTCGAGGATTGTGAATAAAGTGGTTTGTTTATAGGAACGCTTTCTCCAGTTCGGCTCATTATTTTCTTTAGTTTGGACTTTGTTCGTTGTTGACATTTCTAAACAGTGCTAGTTCTTCAGCCGTCGAAGTACAACTGGCAGCAGTTTCCAATTATCATGTTGGATTTAATGACACCTCTATAGCTTCTCACAAGTTGAGCAAGGCTTTCTGAAAAGTTACTCTCCTCCTAAGGCCTGCTTTTAAAGATCCTAATCCTCCATGGGATTTAAATCTGATGTTGCAGTCTGTCACAAATCCCCTTTTGAACCAGCATATACATGCGACTTAAAATATCGTACATGGAAGACAGTTTTCTTAGTTTCCATTAGTTCTGCAAGAAAAATTTTCTGAGATTCAGGCATTACCCTCTAAATCTCCATATTTAGTTTTCCACAAAGATAGAATGACCTTACGTACTAATACTTCCTTTCTGCCTAAGGTGGTTTCAGAATCCAGTATTAATCAAGCTATTAACTTTCCAGTGTTCTTCCGTAACTTTTCCAGCAAAGGAGAATATGTCTTGCATTTACTGGATGGTCATAGACATTTGCACTTATATTTCCATAGGGCAGAGAAAATCAAAAAAGCTGGCCATTTGTTCATTTAATTTTCGAAATTAACTTGGGGAAACCAGTTGCTAAAGTTAAGTTATCAAAGTGGTTGACAAACTGCATTTCATTCATTTACACTAAACTTGGCATTACTCTTACACATTCCTTAAAAGCACACACCATTAGATCCATGGCGACTTCCACAATTATTCAATCAAGAATGCCCATGGATGATATATGTGCAGCAGAAACTTGTGCTATTCCCCATACTTTTGTTACTTACTGCAAGTTGGATCTGGTCTCCAGATGCAGGACATCATTTGGTTCTGTGGTGCTTAGGAATATCTTTCCTTGAATTCACCCTGGACACAGCTTGGGACGTTGTCCCAATAGTTGAGGATAGAATGAAAATTGACAATATCAAATAAAGAAGTTATGTAGTTACCATAACGTTCCATCTGTGTTGTCCATTTTCATTCTTCCTCATCTTCCCTCCTACCAAGCCCCACCCAAGGACTTCTGGAGGAATGAGTGTTTACAGGATGCCTGTATACTTAATTTTTTATATATATGACTCATAGATGGCTTCTCCACTAACCTTTTTCATCCTTTACTCTGTATTGAGCAGCAAACAAGATCTGAGTCATTTGGGAGAGGTGCATTATGGGTAAGGGAGAAGCTCGAGAAAGTTGGTTACTGTAAGCTTTAACAGTGGCAGAGTTGGATCCAGCGTTTCAGATCCAAACCCAGTAGGTCAGGAAGAATGAAAATGGACAACACAGATGGAACATTGCAGTAAGTACATAACTTTTTTTTTCTCCCTTCAAGGTGCCAATGTATAGTTTGTCCATTCTCTAATACAAAATAATCCATTTCAGATCCAAGTGTAACTCCCTTCTACAAGTCCATTGACTTTTGTTCCACACAGCTTATTAACCACATTTTATCACTTCCTATATTTTTTCCATCCTTCCCTTTATTTTTACATTTTCTTGTTAAATCACAGTGAATTGCCTGCAAGTATAATGTTTGTTAACCACCACAAATTGTAATACTTGATGAAACAGATTATTTTTTCTTGCTAGTTACATATGCACATAAAGCTGTGATTCTATAAACATGCTCTCTCCACCTCACATTAACAACAGTTAACCATCCCATCATTGCCCAGATAACATTGTGTTTTATACAACACAGCCACTCTAGAGCAACCTTCACTTAAGTTCCATGTTATATTTCCACCCCTTCATTTTACTTTTTGCAGTCTTTCTGTACTTGTCAGGAATCTTACATCCTCTAAAGAATAACATCCACATCCCATATGTTTAAATTTTCGTTCTTTTTAACTCTCCCCAATTGAATATGCTTTCTTTTATGTATAAAATAACCCTTGATCTTCATAGTCAGATTTTTCACTGGCTAGGACCTCCTAAAAAGGTATTACTTATTAATCCCTTCTCCTGACCTGTCTTCTTGCACGCACGCTGTCCTCAGTTCCCCTCCATATTTTTTAATTCTTTTACAGTTTCTTCTTCTTCACCTAGTTCAACATATCCTCCCTTCTCCATTCCTCATGAATGTTTTCTTCCCTTTCCCCCCTCTTTTTCATTACTTACTGTTTGCTGTTGGCAATCCATTTACAAGTGTCACATTTTTTTTACACAACCTGCAGTCAGCACACACGCACGCACACTTTATTGCTGTGTGTACTTTCTCCCCACTTTGGTTACATTGTACTGTCACAATCATTGATTAAATGAGAAATTTCCCCAGTAAAGAAACATGATTTACACTGGAGTGATAACTTAATGTCCCTCTATGACCAACTACAAAATAACACTTGGAAAGTTTTTTGTCGTGTTTATCACATTTCAGAACAGCTTCTCCACCCTCCATTCCACTAGTTTCTTTCATCTCTAACTTTCACAATATTATCAACAGA